>NW_021130826.1:0-353083 GCF_004193835.3 Ostrinia furnacalis
AAAACAAACCCTAATATCTTACTATGCAGGGAAAGCATCAAAGGGTTGTTCAACTTCCAGGAACCCGGAGTGTTCTTAATAAGTAATTATACTTAAAGCACAACAAGTTTAAAAACAGTGGTTTTCTACCTTATGTTATTAAGTGAAAAAGGTTCTAATTATGGTGGCAATCATATTCGCCAGAGCCCTATAAAGAGTTGAGGGTTCTCCCTCTATAATAAAGGATATAAGGCTTTAACGACCTCGGCTCCCAGTAGTATTGGTGGTATCCCTTGGATACTCACATCCATTTGACTTGTTTGATGCGTGAAAGGATGTTCCTTAATTTCGTCTTGCGCCTGACGTCTATCATCATCATCATTTCAGCCACAGGACGTCCATTATTGAACATAGGCCTCCCCCAATGACTTCCACATTGCCCGGTTAGTAGCGGCCTGCATCCAGCGCCTTCCTGCTACCTTTATCAGGTCGGTCCACCTTGTGGATGGAGGTCTCACACTGCGTTTTCCGGTACGTGGCCTCCACTCCAGAACCTTGCTGCCCCATCCATCTAGCTCTGATGTCTATAGTCCGGTCACCGAGC
The DNA here is from genome assembly GCF_004193835.3 of Ostrinia furnacalis. Classification (NCBI taxonomy): domain Eukaryota; kingdom Metazoa; phylum Arthropoda; class Insecta; order Lepidoptera; family Crambidae; genus Ostrinia; species Ostrinia furnacalis. The sequence continues at coordinate 584 of NW_021130826.1, forward strand.
ACGTAGAATGTCGTCCAATGACCCCAAACTACCTATCCTTATCGCTCGCGCGTAATTATATTACTGTCGCGGTCGCACATTCACTACTGCCGCCCGTCGCACAGTCGCGACAGCAATATAATTACGCGCGAGCGATAGCTTGGGGTTATTGTACGAAATTCTACGTGCTCGACGACCAGACTTTATACCAGTTTATAATTTCTAACTTAAAATTGCGTACTGATAACAAAACCCAACTTACAGCCTCCGGGAAATCAGCCAGCAAATCATCCAGCTTCTTAGGCGGCTGCTGGGTGCCAGCCGAGGGGGTCGCGGGACGCGGGAAGGGCGCGGGCGAGGGCGCGGGGCTTAGGTGGGTCGTAGCGGGGAGTGGCGGGGAAGCGGGGAAGCGCTGCGTCGTGTTGTGCGAGGAGTACGACGTCTCCGAGTACTTGTAGGAGGATGGACCCTGGAACAAAAAAAAATACATACAGTCGAACATATAACCTCCTCCTTTTTTTAAGTCGGTTAATGAATGTTTATGGGACCAATGGCAACCATTTCTCATTTTTGTCGGCCGTTTGGTCATTGGTGTAGTGGTTCAGAACGGACTACTATACCGAGAGGTCCCGGGTTCGATTCCCGGCCGGGCAGAAATTGAAATGATTAATTTTCATTTCTGTGGCGGGTCTGAATGTTTTCTATGTATTTATTACAAAAAAAGTATTTAAGTATGTTTATGTCCGTTGTCTAGTACCCATAGTACAAGCTTTGCTTAGTTTGGGGCTACTAGCGGTGCAGTGTAAAATGTCCAAGGTTATTTATATTTATTTATATTATTTCGCGCCGAACAAAGAATCACATAAATCGGATCAGAAATCTCGGCGTAATCGGTGTGTGTGTACTGGAAAAAAGCAGTCAAAAGGGATATTGACCAAGGGCATCAGTTATAATCACTTTGACTGATTTTTGCAGTCAAAAGTGGTTTTGATTAAGAGTTTTTTTTACTGTTTTGACATGCATAAAATAACCAACCAAATTGAGAACCTCATCTTTTTGTTGAAGTCGGTTAATTAACATTAGTAATTTTGTTTCATTTAAATAAATAAATAATTCTTTATTCAAGTAAGTAGGACTCAGTTTGTTAGTAACAAATTGCACTTAAAACTTGACCTTGGGCTAAACATAGTGATACCGACTTAATTTTTAACACCTGTAATATGTTATTTACCTATGTTCCACAAATAAACGAATTTGAATTTGAAAACTGTTAAACATTTAACCCGTCACCTGCCACAAGATCAGACACAATAAATATTTCTTTAGATAACTACTTTGATTCAACCAAATCTCAGAGATATTAAAAGCCTCTTAAAAGTGGTGTAAATTGGCGATTATAATTTACTTTATTTAAGTACTAAGATAAAAAAAATATGATTTAATATTTAGGGTGATTTAATAATGTTAACTGTTATAGCTTTATGAATATGGAGAAGTACTTTAATTATATTTTGTACGATGCATTTGAGCAGAAGAACCCTTTTTCTTTGATCAAGTATAAAATAGTACGGCTACCACGAAAATCTTTCGAGTTCGAATCGTTTGCGTATTCGAATCGCCGTCAAAAGATTTAGTACGAAAACTACAACAGCGCCCTTGTGAACGTGTCGTAAAGTGAACTTAGTATGAAAAATGGTTGCACGAAACTTATTTTAAGAATCAAAATTGTCACGTTATCATCGTTTAATTCGAAGGTCGAGTATCGAATTTTGTCGAATACGCAAACGATTCTAAGACGAAAGTTGTTCATGCTAGAGGTACTGTATAACTGTATAATATACAGTACAGGGCCGGATCTACCATATGGCTTTTTGGGCTTCAGCCCAGGGCCCCGTGGATTCAAAGGCCCCCAGTTAAATCAAATCCAATATTTTACTGTCTCATTTTTTTCTATACTTTAAGTAATTAAGTTGGCCCCTAAGTAGTTAGCCCAGGGCCCCCTAAACTCACGGTCCGGCCCTGAGGTGGAATTGTGTAAAGCAATCGTATTCATTCGACAGTTCATAACGTACGATTATGCTGTCAAACGCTTTGTATAACTGACTTAGGGCCGTTTTTTCAATCATCAGATAACTTTTAACTGAGGAATAAACTTGTCATTTTGACATATTCCCCATACTGAAACTGTCAATATGCCAAACTTATTCTTCAGTTAAAAGTTATCCGATGATTGAAAAATCAGCCCTTAATCGTACGTTATGAACTGTGAAATGATAACGATTGCTTTACACAATTCCACCTCTGATACAGTAGCACTCACGTAGGGGCCGTGTCCATTGCGCGGCTCGGAAGGCCCTGAAGGCCCTGAAGGCAGCACGGTGGTCTCGTTGGCCGGCGCCGGGTACACCATGCGCTCGCTTGTGTGCTCTGGAAATGGTTATAAATATTAAATATAAGTAAGAATACCAACAAAAAATATGTCAGATTAAGATTTCACGATAATTTAGATCAAGCTGGCGTGAGGCGTTCAAAAATAAAGGGAAAAAAAATCTTGCATTGAATGAACATTCTAGTCTTCAATGAAGGTTGTTTAACCTGTTGGCGACTTTTTAGGTAAACCATTAAAATATTAACATCTCGTCAATGCAGCTTCCACTACAGCAGGTAGGTAAGCGGAAAATATTTCCGGCCGTTTGGTTTAGTGGCACTGAATAAGTAATAGTACCTAGTGGTTCAGACAGAACGGACTACTATGCCGAGAGGTCCCGGGTTCGATTCTCGGCCGGGCAGGAATTTAAATGATGAATTTTAATTTATGTGATGGGTCTGTTACTATGTATAATAGGTATGTCATGTAATTAAAAAGTACGATTAAGTAGTATATCTGTTAAGCTAGCACCCATAACACAAGCATACCTATAAGTTGCTTACTTTGGGGCTAGCTGGCGCTGTGTGAATTGTCCAAAGTTACTTTATTTATTTCAGAGAGCGCTGCTGCCCGTTCTCTGTTTGATGTGTGGACCAGCAGCGCTCTCTGAAAAACATCAATCTTTTAAACTGCGATCTCCAACCCGCCTGCCAAGCGTGGGGATTATGGCAAAACCCTCCACTATAGTGGAGGAGGCTCATAGTCCAGCAGTGGACTGTAAAGGGCTGTTGATGATGATGATGATTATTTATTTCCCCTGCGAAGTAAAGGATCTCCACGTACCATCGTTGGAGGTGACCTGGCGGAACTCCCGCACGTGCCGGTTGCAGTGCGAGCAGTACTGGCAGCCGCCCGGCGCCGGCGACGGGGCCGGCTTCAGCGTGCTCGTGCTGCAAATAATACGTAGCATGTAAGGAACAGAGTTACATCTCAAGTCAAAAATCTTTGACCAGTGTGTGTTGCCAGTGATGGTATATGGTCAGAAACGTGGTCGCTTACTATGGGCCTCATAAGAAGGCTCAAAGTCACCCAAAAGGCGATGGAGCGGGCTATGCTCGGAGTTTCCCTGCGTGATCGAATCAGAAATGAGGAGATCCGCAGGAGAGCCAAAGTGACATAGCTCGCAGAATTGCTAAAATCAAGTGGCAGTGGGCGAGGCACATAGCTCGTAGAGAGCGACCACGAGCCGGAAGACGTGTGGGCAGGTCTCCTACTAGGTGGACCGACGATCTGGTGAAGGTCGCGGGAGGTGCCTGAATGCGGGCAGCGCAGGACCGGTCTTTGTGGAAAACCTTGGGGGAGACCTTTATCCAGCAGTGGACGTCTTTTTCGACTCTTTTGAAGTGGCAATAGTTAGGGCACATAGTACGCAGAACTGACGCCCGATGGGGCAGCAAGGCTCTGGAATACATACCATCTGGAATACAGCTCTGGCCACGTATCGGAAAACGAAGCGTGGGACGTCCACCCACAAGGTGGACCGACGATCTGATAAAGGTAGCAGGAAGGCGCTGGATGCAGGCCGCTACCAACCGTGCGATGTGGAAGTCATTGGGGGAGGCCTATGTACCTACAGCAGTCAAGTCAAGTCAAGTCAAAATTTCTTTATTTGTTTGGACTAATAAATAGTTCTTACAAATCGTCATTTTGCTCTTAAGGAGCCTCTACGTGTGGACAGTGGACGTCCTATGGCTGAAATGATGATGATAATGATTGACGTCTTTCGGCTGAAACGAAGGAACGAAGGAAAAGTCCGCTGTCCACACTGATGTCTGCCCTAGGTCCTCCCTACAGTATTTTTGAAGATCTGTTGTCTCTCCTGAGAGAGAAAATGCTTTGCGCATACCCACTGGCCGATGGGACAGACCAGTGGTTTTTATGAAACTCTCAGTGTGGATTGTGTCCACCGGAGCCCAATGAGACGGAGCCGCGAGTTTTTGTCCGTACTTGGACATTCATCCCGACCAGTCCTAGCTTATCTTCCAGATAGTTACCTCGATGTGACGTAGCGCTGCTGATCAGCCGAAGTCACGTAATTGTGCTGGTGGTCAGCCACCGGCGGCAGAAGTACAGAGACCAGGTCCTAATCGCAAGGCACCTCGTACTTGTTGTTGGGCACCGGGTGTGCCCGTTACTATACCTATTGTATATTTGATTGATTTGGAGATGTTCACTTTGTACTATATTGAAACACGTCTTTGTCTAATGGTGTTTAATGAACAACTGCCGTCAAAAAGTAAAAAAACAAAGCGTCAAAATATAAAAAACATTCCAAAAGAAAAAATACAAAAAACGTATAAAAAAAGTCTGTCGCCAACACTTGTATCAATGGAATATTTACGAGTAGCAGTGGATGTAAAGCTGGACTGAATGGAGCCATGTAAAAAACTTGAAATCCTAGTTCGTCTGAATACCTACCTCAGCCATCGCAATGAAGAAGAATATTGCCTACCTACTTAGATGGGGGGCAGCGCAAGACCAGTTATTATGGAAATCCTTAGGGGAGGCTTTTTTCCATCAGTGGACGTCTTTTGGCTGAAACAAACAAAGAAGAAAACTAACAACGTTTGTTACCTGGAGGTGACATAGCGCTGCTGATCAGCCGAAGACACGTTAGTGTGCTGGTGGTCAGCCACCGGCGGCAGCGGCACAGACGCCGGGTCCTGGTCACACGGCACCTGACTCGTACTAGTATCAATGGAAGCTCTATATTTACGAGTAGCAGTGGATGAAAAGCTGGACTGAATGGAGCCATGTAAAAAACTTTAAAATCCTAGTTCGTCTGACATACCTCAGCCATCGCAATGAAGGAGAAAATTGCCTAACTAGATGGGGGGCAGCGCAAGACCACTTGTAGAAATCCTTTGGGGAAGCTTTTGTCCAGCAGTGTGCTTTGCCTGAAACTAACGAAGAAGAAAACTAGTTACCTGGAAGTGACGTAGCGCTGTTGATCAGCCGAGGACACGTAAGTGTGCTGGTGGTCAGCCACCGTAGCAAAGGGTGAAGTTTGAGCCCAGTCATGTAGAAATCTACCTGACATTCCCTCACCAGTCCTAGTTTGTGTGATGACAGTTACAACTTACAATGAAGAAGAAAACTAATAGTTACCTACCTGAACTAGGTCACATAGCGTTACCTAATGTTTTGTTGATCGCCATCCCAAGTTTCGCGACGTTAAGCCTATGACCTGAACGTAGAAACCTGACAACTAAAGCTGAAAAATCTCCTCTAACGTTACTTGGGAGATACAACATTAGAAACGAGAGAGGATTAAAGTGGATACTGGATATATTACCTGGAGGTAACATAGCGCTGCTGATCAGCCGAAGACACGTAAGTGTGCTGGTGGTCAGCCACCGGCGGCAGCGGCACGGACGCCGGGTCCTGGTCGCACGGCACCTCGTACGTGTAGGTCTTGACAGTCGTGGTCACCTTGTTCATGGGGGTACTGGACCGGGACAGCTGGAGATGAGGTAAGAAGGTTTTATTGCAAAACATAGGTCACTGAGTTTCTTCTGCCACTTCTTCTCAGCACCTGTGCTTTTTGAAGCGCATAGTGGTTGGACTAATGCTTCTAATAGAGCGTTTGACTTAAAGGGTTATGCCCACTTAGTATGGGACCTTTGGCCTGAGGTGGACAGACATTACAGCATCTAATTTGTTATTTATTAAATAGTCTATACCAGTAAGAAACAGTATGTCAAAAGGCAGACTAGATCAAGCACAATTCACATAACAAAATAATTAACTAATTTTAGGAGATTCTTATCAAACACAAAAAACTGGAAATACGGAACCCTAAAAAGCACTGTTGCCGGTAGAACTACAGTATAAGTAGAACAGGCTCGTCCCAGCATAATAACTAAACCGCCTCCATGAGAATCTGTTGCGGGAATCATCTGCTATGATACAAAGTGACTCACCGTGCCGGTGGAGTGATGGCAATGGGAGCAGACGGGCTGCGGCACGGCCAGCGGCAGCGCCGGCGACACCTGCGACGGCACCACGCGGGACTCTGCAACACGCGAGGTTATACATTACATTACAGAGCCTTTGCAGGAAGCTGTGGGGTCGAGCGACGCAGTTTTGGGCGCGGATCGCCTTATTCAATATACAAAAACTGGTGACGGCACACTTTCTCAGTCCATTGAGATCGATAGGCTCTCATCATCATCATCAGGAATCATGACATTCCATACAATGCCTTGATAAAATAAAAAATTGCGCAAGCACCCAATAGCACTTGGCCAAATTTTTTCGGGTAAGTAGCTGTTTTTGTTTTTGTTTCATTCTGTGCTGATTCAAGACCTAAGTACTTATTGGATGAAGTGCTGTAGAGATATTGTTACAAGTTACAAGTAATAAGTGCTGACAAACCTATCTTCTTCTATCTGTATACTTCCTATCGCAGTTCAGCTGTCCTGTAGGCCGAAGATGATGCCGCGATAAGCGGTTATCACGCCATTTTATCGATTTTGCCCATACATTTTAACGTCGATAAAAGTTATCACGGCGCGAATCTTAGGCCTACTGGTCTATGGGACAACTCTATAAAAAAATAATCGATGTAGCAACCAGCACTGAAGTCCGATAGACTGGTGGGTTCTTTTGCCAGCGTGCTGTGAGGACAATTACATAGTAATGCTGACAGACAAATAGTGACGCACCTGTCTTCTCCTCTCTATAGATCTCCTCTCTCCTGTTTAGCTCCTGGTGCAATTCATCTGTCCTAGTACTTAGTCTAAGGGACAACTCTCTAAAGAGCTAAACAGGCAAGGCAGCTTATGGGAGCTCTGCAGACACGGTAGTAACATGGAAACTGCACCCACCTGTCTTCTCCTCTCTGTAGACCTCCTGGCGTAACTCGGCGGTCCTGGCCACGGGCGAAGGGCTGGGCGCCCACGAGGAGCTCTCCAGGCGCTCCTCGCGTTTGAGGGTAGAGTACCTGCTGGATGGGGCCTACATAGGCGTTGCGTGTGCAAAACATTTGTGAATGTACCTCGTGGTCCCGAATCTTGTGGCTACACCACAACAGCAACAGTTATTTAATAGTGAAAAGTTTCCACTGGTGTGATCTTTTGCCTGCGTACTGTAGGGACGCAGATTTAAGTATCGTGATGACCTATCCTCTCCTTCTGAACCTATCCCCTTCTTCTGTCGCAGCTCAGCTATTCTGGTCATCCATTGACGACTATGACAAATCTATGAAGAGCTAAATAGGCATAGCTGGGCACCGTTAATCAAATAGTTAACTTCGTTAATCGTTAAACCGTTAATAAAAAAATTAACTTCGTTAAACGTTAAAACGTTACATTTCGCAAGATTTAACGCAAGTTAACGTTAATCGTTAATCCGTTAACACATGATAATAAAACGAAAAAAATAATTGTATGCAAGGTTCAAATAATTTCGAAAGCTTGTATCGCGCATGGAATTTATTCCTCTTTTATGTTTGCGCTACAAGCTTTCGAAATTATTTGAACCTTGCATAAGTAGGGGAAAGTAGTACGAGATGATCCCCTTAAGCGGGAATCGCTGTAAAATACATATTTTTCAAGGTAAACCAAAAATAAAGACGATTACTACTAGTATATTTATCTATCCAACTTTCCTTATACTCAAAACCAGAAATTAATTGAGGTTTCATTAAAATATTTCATTTTTTGCAAAACCTTACCAAGTGATCATCTTGTACACCCCTGTGGGTAAGATGATCCCCAGGTAGGGTAAGATGATCCCTATGATTCTGTTCTATGATCTATTCTTTTCTGGTTATATTCCTTTCGGAGTACCTAATTATGCGAACAAATCGTTAAAAAGTTAGAAAAGAAAAACATTTACGAATTAAATAACNCTTAAAAGTTAATCCGTTAATAGAAATGTTAACTTCGTTAATTAACGATTAACGGATTAACGAGTTAATGCCCAGCTATGTAAATAGGCAAGGCAGTAAGCTGCCCTTAAGCCCGTAAGGGGAAGCTCTCTAGATCCTCACACTTGAGCGTGAAGTATGCGCTGGTTGGAATCCTATGGAGACACTGTAATGACTTGGAACATGCACCCACCTGTCTTCTCCTCTCTGTAGACCTCCTGGCGTAACTCGGCGGTCCTGGCCACGGGCGGAGGGCTGGGCGCCCACGAGGAGCTCTCCAGGCGCTCCTCGCGTTTGAGCATGGAGTATCCGCTGGATGGAACCTACATAGTGGTGCAGACGGTTGTGACGTGTACCTCGTAGTCCCGAGACTTGTCTCAACACCACTGCAGCACAGCCTTCAGTGAGGGGCATGTAGACGCTTGCCGAAGCCTTGGAAGAGTGCTGGGACATTGTTTCAAGTGACAACTGATGACGAACATGTCTTCTCCTCTCTATAAACCTTCTATCGCTCAGAGGAGCTCTCCAGCGCTTAGCAGAAGTACCCACAGGTTGGAATTCTATGGAAACACAGTAGTGACTTAGAACATGGACCCACCTGTCTTCTCCTGTCTATAGACCTGCTGTAACTGCTCAGGGGAGATCTCCAGACACACCTCGCGCTTGAGCGTGAAGTACCCACTGGTTTGAATCCTATGGAGACACTGTAATGACTTGAAACATGCACCCACCTGTCTTCTCCTCTCTGTAGACCTCCTGGCGTAACTCAGCGGTCCTGGCCACGGGCGGAGGGCTGGGCGCCCACGAGGAGCTCTCCAGGCGCTCCTCCGGTTTCAGCGTGGAGTATCCGCTGGATGGAACCTACATAGCGGTGCAGACGGTTGTGACGTGTACCTCGTGGTCCCGAATGTTGTGGCTACACCATTACAGCAACAGTTATTTACTAGTGAAAGGCGTGGAGTTTCCACTGGTGCGATCTTTTGCCAGCGTACTGTAGGGACGCAGATTTAAGTATCGTGATGACGAACCTATCCTCTCCTTTCTAACGTTCTGTCGCAGCTCAGCTATTCTGGTCATCCATTGACGACTATGACAACTCTATGAAGAGCTAAATAGGCAAGGCAGTAAGCTGCCCTTAAGCCCCTAAGGGGAAGCTCTCTAGATCCTCACACTTGAGCGTGAAGTATGCGCTGGTTGCAATGTTGTGGAAACACAGTAGTGACTTGGAACATGCACCCACCTGTCTTCTCCTCTCTGTAGACCTCCTGGCGTAACTCGGCGGTCCTGGCCACGGGCGGAGGGCTGGGCGCCCACGAGGAGCTCTCCAGGCGCTCCTCGCGTTTCAGCGTGGAGTATCCGCTGGATGGAACCTACATAGTGGTGCAGACGGTTGTGACGAGACTTGAGACCGAGACTTGTCTCAACACCACTGCAGCACAGCCTTCAGTGAGGGGCATGTAGACGCTTGCCGAAGCCTTGGAAGAGTGCTGGGACATTGTTTCAAGTGACAACTGATGACGAACATGTCTTCTCCTCTCTATAAACCTTCTATCGCTCAGAGGAGCTCTCCAGCGCTTAGCAGAAGTACCCACTGGTTGGAATCCTATGGAGACACTGTAGTAACATGGAACTTGGACCCACCTGTCTTCTCCTGTCTATAGACCTGCTGTAACTGCTCAGGGGAGATCTCCAGACACACCTCGCGCTTGAGCGTGAAGTACCTGCAGGTTGGAATCCTATGGAGACACAATAGTGACTTGGAACATGCACCCACCTGTCTTCTCCTCTCTGTAGACCTCCTGGCGTAACTCAGCGGTCCTGGCCACGGGCGGAGGGCTGGGCGCCCACGAGGAGCTCTCCAGGCGCTCCTCGCGTTTCAGCGTGGAGTATCCGCTGGATGGAACCTACATAGCGGTGCAGACGGTTGTGACGAGACTTGAGACCGAGACTTGTCTCAACGCCACTGCAGCACAATCTTCAGTGAGGGGCATGTAGTATACGCTTGCCAAAGCCTTGGAAGAGTGCTGGGACATTGTTTCAAGTGACAACTGATGACGAACATGTCTTCTCCTCTCTATAAACCTTCTATCGCTCGGAGGAGCTCTCCAGCGCTTAACAGAAGTACCGCTGTTTGGAATCCTATGGAGACACTGTAGTAACATGGAACTTGGACCCACCTGTCTTCTCCTGTCTATAGACCTCCTGTAACTGCTCAGGGGAGATCTCCAGACACACCTCGCGCTTGAGCGTGAAGTACCCACTGGTTGGAGTCCTATGGAGACACGGTAGTAACATGGAAACTGCACCCACCTGTCTTCTCCTCTCTGTAGACCTCCTGGCGTAACTCAGCGGTCCTGGCCACGGGCGAAGGGCTGGGCGCCCACGAGGAGCTCTCCAGGCGCTCCTCGCGTTTCAGCATGGAGTATCCGCTGGATGGAACCTACATAGTGGTGCAGACGGTTGTGACGTGTACCTCGTAGTCCCGAGACTTGTCTCAACACCACTGCAGCACAGCCTTCAGTGAGGGGCATGTAGACGCTTGCCGAAGCCTTGGAAGAGTGCTGGGACATTGTTTCAAGTGACAACTGATGACGAACATGTCTTCTCCTCGCTATAAACCTTCTATCGCTCGGAGGAGCTCTCCAGCGCTTAGCAGAAGTACCGCTGTTTGGAATCCTATGGAGACACGGTAGTAACATGGAACTTGGACCCACCTGTCTTCTCCTGTCTATAGACCTCCTGTAACTGCTCAGGGGAGATCTCCAGACACACCTCGCGCTTGAGCGTGAAGTACCCACTGGTTGGAATCCTATGGAGACACGGTAGTAACATGGAAAATGCACCCACCTGTCTTCTCCTCTCTGTAGACCTCCTGGCGTAACTCAGCGGTCCTGGCCACGGGCGGAGGGCTGGGCGCCCACGAGGAGCTCTCCAGGCGCTCCTCGCGTTTGAGGGTAGAGTACCCACTTGATGGGGCTTTAGCGGGCGTTCTGTGGGAGAGTTGGCGTCAAAATGAACTAGGGGCTGTGCAGAGATGATTAGGAGAAAATATAACCCTGTCAAATATTATTCTAGTCAACATCATCTGCCTACCTAGCGATATACTGCTCACCTAAATTGTACCGTTTTAATTTTAGTATTAATTTAATGTGTGTTATGCCATAAAAAAGTAAGATAAGTATATTAATTATCTATGTATTTAATATCATACATTTTTTTTACGCTAGCAATAAAAAACAATGAGAAAAGTATTTTTTTTATTAAGCCACGCGGCGTCCAACGGGTTAAGAAGACCCGTGGAAACGGTGGAACGCAAGTATCAATGAAACAAGCATACTTAATAAAACAAAATAATAAATATGAAAACATCATTCTTACCCGCGTTTGTAGTCAAAAGACGTGCTTTCAGCGGTGTCTGATGTGTATCCACCTGAAAAAGGAAATTAAGGCATCAAGACTAAGCTTCTGATTTGGTTCAAATTCGTAAAGATGTTGTCCCTATCAGCTGCCTCAATAGTCAATCAATAAAGGTAGATTTAAGATTGGGAATTTTGCACCTGTCAGCTTCCTGGAAAAACTGGATTTCTGGACCCCGAAAAAATAATTTGAACTTGTTAATTTAAGTAGCTTAAAAGCCTGGCAGTTTTTTGCTAACGTAGTGTAACATAAAATTTCCTGACCTTTGCCTAAACATTCTTGAAAGCCCAAATTTTTAGTTCTCTTCAAGAAGTGAACTTACTCTTATAAAGCTGCCTCTCCTGGTCCTTCTGCAGATCATCTAGCAGCGAGTCCAGCTCATCCACGTTCTGAGACAGCTCCTTTGTCACCTTCGAGCTCTTCACCTTGGAATAACCTGGAAGTTTGTGATGATACGGTAGTTTAGTGATGGTCATATATTGTATTTTGGAGGTTGATTCTCAAAGAATTTTACCAGTGATGAGTGTTTATAATCCTTTACAAATTAAGACAAGTCTTATCTTCCAGTTTTTTAGTCCGATATCTTGACAAATGTGACATTTTTCGTTTCAAGGTACCTTAGATAAAGTTTGTGGATTTCCTTGAAGATCATAAGTCCCTCAGGACAAACTAGCCTTCACGGTGGGAACGAGAGGTGGGAAGTTCCATAAGAAATAGCAAAATGCATACCAGGAGTGACGCTGGCGCTGCCGTAGAACCGTACTAGTAGCAGCTACCACAATACTATGAACCTAAGTTACACAAGAGTTGCAGCGGTGGGAATCAGAGGTGGGAAGTCCCTTCTTACTTACCAGGAGTGGAACTCGCGCTGCTCTCATAATTGTAAGTGCCGGTGGTAGCTCGCGTTTCTCTCGCTCATAATACGAGCTAAGTATACTCTCTTATCCTGGAGTTGCAGTGGTGGGAAGTGCCTTCTTATGTGGTAAAAGCTAACAAGGAGTGGAGCTGACGCTACTCTGCCCTTTGATCCTGGCTACACAGTGACAAAGTAAAATAAAAAAAAATCTTCTTCTGTATTCTTCTATTTCTGTGTTAAATGCTTACCAGGAGTGGAGCGGGCGCTGCTCTCATAGTTATAGCTGCACGTTCAGGTTATGGACGGTAGCTCAAGTTCCTCTCGCTCATAGTACGAGTTACTTTAATCCTGGAGTTGCAGTGGTGGGAATGAAAGGTGAGAAGTTCCTTCTTATGTGGTAAAATTCTTACCGGAGCTGGCGCTTCTCTGCCCTTTGATGCTGGCTACACAGTGACAAAGTCAAATAAAAAAAAACTTCTTCTCTATTCTTCTACTTCTGTGTTAAATGCTTACCAGGAGTGGAGCTGGCGTTGCTTTCATAGTTATAGGTGCGGGTGCCTGTGGTGATGGCAGGTAGCTCGCGTTCCTCCCTCTCATAGTAGTACGAGCTGCTTTCCGACGCCTTGGGCACCGTTTTCGGTGGGATTGTGTATTGCTGTAATAGAAATTGATAGATGCTAAGCTTTTTATTATGAAACAGAGTACGTACGAATGTGACTGGTCAATATTTAAAACTGACTAAATACACACACACACACAGGTTGGTCCCATCACCCATGCTTGACTTTGAATAGAGTTTTGAGCTGCAGCATTTAGACTTCACACCACACAATCAGTTCAGTTTCAGTGCTAATGGGCGGGGCATATAGCTCGTAAGGCTGATGTTTGGAGCAGAATAGGTATTTCTCTAGTAGCGACCACAGATTGGAAAACTAGTGTATACCAATAATCTAATGATGGTCGCGGGAAGTACCTGGATGATGCGGACAGCGCAGGATCGTTATGGACATCCTTGGGAGAGGCCTTTGGCCAGCAATAGACGTTATTTGACTGAAACGTAAAATAAAGACCAGCAGTGGACATCTAGAAGCTGATAATACCATCACTAACCTCGACAGTGTGAAGATCCTTCCTGTCGTACTTGCCAGAGGGATGCTTCTCCTCCTTATACTCGTAGTGGTACTCGCGAGCGCCTCCACCTGTTCCGAAGGAATCCAGCTTGCTGCCTTTTGGGATCAGGTCGGATTTCAGCATGTCTGGAATGATGAAGGGGATCTTAGGGACTAATAATGGAGTAAAAGATGATGAAGGGTAGAAGATGGAGTGTAAGATGGTGTTGATGAAGACAAACAAGTGAATGATTGGAGCTTTGCGACAGTTGATAGTGCTAATTATATTAGCGAATTGAGTCGCTTCTGAAACTAAATTTTAAATAAACAATTTGAAAAAATCTAACTGCCTAAGGCGGGACTCGAACCCACGATTCGATTTTTCAAGTTATTTATTTAAAATTTAGTTAAAGCATTAAACCATATTATAGGAAGGTGCTGAAATCTGGCCAGCACTATCAAATTAATGGTAACTATGATCTTTGTTCATCAATCCATCATAAAAAAGATACTCAATGATCACACTTCAATAGAATCAATTTAATCAGCGGAGATCATTTGAAATCTTATTTAGCATGAAGAAAAAAATAACTTTCTTCTTTTTTTCTGAATAAATTTATATACATTTTCTTACCAAACTGTTCGTCGGTGTAGGGAATGTTACCGCTGCTGGAGTACTCTTTGTACTCCTTGTGTTTACTGTACGATTTCGTCGCCATCTTGCCCTGATTGGTCTACCTGGAAAGAAGAAACATGTTTCTTGAGACTCTCCTTTTAATGCTATGGGAAAAAGGCATAAATAACCGCCTGCCAAGCGTGGGGATTATGGCCAAACCCTCCACTATAGTGGAGGAGGCTCATAGTCCAGCAGTGGACTGTAAAAGGCTATTGATGAATGAATATAATTTTGGCGACGATTTGCTGTGGTTTTGCCGTCATATAGGTACGTCTTTATTGCATAAACGCTAAACCGCTTTTGATTCACCTTTTCGATTGGAACTGGCATAAAACTGGTCAAATGCTACTTTTTTATCGCAAAAAACTTAGAAGTTTTTCTGATAATTTCTCTTATTATGAATACCTACGAAAAAATTTGGTAAGAAACACGTTTTATAAACGATCGCAATGTGGTTTCTAATTCTATGACAGACGGGCAAAAGCTCTTGTACTTTTAAACCTGACTTATTCGTTTCTAACTAGGATTCTGTACACACACTTACAAATAAGTAGCACCCACACGGCAACGTAACAAATAAGTCCGATAGCATCAGTAGCAAGAATCGATAGTGGTAGATGGTACTACCAGTACTACATACTCGAGATAGTATGTCCATAACAGGCAGTGAAACTAAACGCTATGCTCCCGCGTGGGTGCGCTGCTTTCATGTGTCCGGTTGCACTGGATAGGTACTTGCAGGCTCACGATTGTGATGGATCGGTTGTGGATAAATAAATCTAAACTAGTATTTTATACTTGTCTAACTAAATATTATAGAGTTAAAAGTTTGGATAACTTATGCGCTTTTCAGAAACTACGGAAAAACGAAATGGAACTCTGGAAAAACGGGAAAATTTATCCAAAGGACTTTTTTACACGTACGATGTCACGGGCGGTTATTCTTATCCACATGGGTACCTTGTATTATTCTGCCATCTGTTTGTTCCATTTTACTCAGAACCAATTTTCATAGAGATACATTGGACTTTTGATTAGAAAAATATTATATGGGCTTTGTATTTGGGCATGGACACTAATTTTTATTATGGACCCTGAGTACCCTGACCCGAGTAAATCAGTTAAACATGCCTAGTTTTATACAATTTAACCCGACCTAGTATCGAACCCCGAACCTTCTGAAGTAAGTAACTGCTAAGCCTATATGCTAAAAGCAACTATAACTTCTCGTTAAGTGAGTATAAACGTATTCTAACTCCTTACTAATTGGTCAAACATCACCACCTAATTAAATACATTTAATACACCCATATACCTTGTAATATCGTGAATTTAAACAAATTAAGACCGGTTGACATTTGTCGCCGCAGCCATGACACACAAAGACATCGCCCGTTTTGGCGCGAACAGCTGTTCAAATAATTCGCGTTTTACAACTTAATCCGCCTACAAGACAGGAGCATTTGCGGAGTTTATTACTTGAAGATAAGTTACTTGTCGTAAGTAAGATGATACGGTGTCAGTGTGAGACATCACGAGAACTTAATCACAAGTTTAACTGCCGCCTTTAAGATAATATGGTTTAGTAGTTAGGTACTAGCAAGTTCTTATTCTGTGGTAGGCTAGGAAAGCTCTGCTTTAGAAGTTCGATTTCAGTTCACTTTTTAGTTAAATTCCAGTTGTTTCCAGATGAGACGCACTACTTATCTGAAAAAGCCATTACCTTATTGTAGATATTTGAAAAGGCATAGGTACCTACTTAGCCAGCCGTTTAACATATTTAACAACATTAAAATCCTACGCAAAAAGATAAATTTTAAATGCTTAGATCTCTGCAGGATACCACTAAGTAGTCGTCACTACGATATCATTACTTTATTTTATGTTTTTGATATCTGTTTTAATGGACTCGTATTTCCCAAAGCTATCTAGGTCTAGGCTTCGTACACAAAAAATAGTAAAATCATACTAGGTAGCTAAGAATTCCTAAACTCTTGTTATTGGTATAGATAGACTATAGACTATAGATAGTTAGATAAATACGATTTGGAAGTCAAAAGCTTCAAAAATTATAAATCTCCTGCCCTAAACAACTTCAAAATAAATATCAGATTTCCTTGACTTGTTATTATCTTCGTTCACAAACAGTATTACAAAAACAAACTAACCTCCATATCCATTGATCACTGTACCTACATAATGCAGATATTGTTGCACAGCCTAACTTGTCAATCACATCATAAAATCAGCACTAGTTAATTATTAATTAATTCAGAAAATCTACTACACTGATCACTGTACATTATGCAGAATATTGTTGCACATCCTGACTTGTCAATCACATCATAATCAGCACTAATAATTAATTAATTCAGAAAATCTACTAACTGCATGCATGTTGATCTTGAAGCAAACCAATCGTTACTGTCGCTTCGATAAAAATAAAGGCGGTATTTTAAAATTTTAACATTTTAACACGGTACGCTTTACGGCGGTATTCGTAAATAAAATCAATTCTCATGTGCTCTATTCGCAAAACAATAAGGTTGCTTTCTTTTTTTTAAATACTGACTTTGACAGATCCTGCATCGCGGTGTCGAAGTATTTTTTTCGAGTTGCATAAATAGTAACGTGTGGGAACGTAGTATGGAGTCCGTGGCTTCAGGGTAAGCCAGTTCATCCAAGCTGGTCTGAGTTGGTGACAGTCAGATGGGTGGCCCCCGCCGCCAAGCCGTGGCCTCACGGCACCAAGGAAATTGAGATGAACAACACCAAACCCCCTAAGAAGTTGCTAACAGCTTATGGCTAAATTCGACTCCACTTTTGCTACGTTAGGTGTTAGATAGTATTGCTTGATTTTTGTGACCACTATTAGGAATTTAAATAAATTAAAATTTATAATTTTTGCCACTTGTGGGACAACACAACAGGAATAAATATATTTTTATGTTAGCAAAATTTATTTCAAATACGACTCATGTATGTTAAATTGTTCGTAATGTTTAAAGATTTATTAATTTTAATCACCTAGGTCCTAACATTAGACGTTTGTGAAGCGATGAATCTCCATGATACAGTTGAGGTACAATTATTAAGTTTTTTTTTATAATTCCAGTTAAGTACACTATGTATTTTGTCTTGTATTTTTTGTTAGGCTTGATAAAAATTTATAATTAACATTGACCCTTCAAAAATCGAAATGCCATTATACAAAAAGTTAGCCACAAAAAAACGAAAAAAGCAATTTTTAAGAGCAACTCTTCAGTTCCCAATTTCTTAAAAAATGCCAAGCCAGCAAAAAGGTGGGTCAAGATGACAACAGCTTGGCTGTTCTGTCGCGTCATAGGTTACCAAGCGATCTAACTTGGCCAGGATCACCGCACCCTTTAGGGTGCGTGGATATTAAATGCCGACGACTCAGTCCAGCTCGCCAACTGGCTTCCCTCGATGCGACGGACCCGACGTGACGTCATTTTAGAAGGCACTTGTATAGCTTCTCGCCTAAAACTTTGATATCGCGATTCAGGACGTGTAAAGAAAAATATGATAATGAGGGTAGCTGGTTAAAATGATTACCTACCGTGAAGTTTTATTACTTTGTGTCATTTTTTGTAATATATCTTAAAGTTAAATCAAATTAAAGTTGATAAAAATCTAAATAAAACAGATTCAATTCTATGAACATAGCGTAAAAGCGCATTTAAAGGACTGAATCATAAGACGAAGTAAGGTATTGTTATCGGCCATTCTCAGATGAGCTAGTTTTTGGGTGTCCGGGCTGTTAAATCGTTAAAAATGACAAATTAGAGACATGCATGTATTTTTATATGTTACTTAACAACCCCATCCAGTTGTGCATTAAATCATAGGCCTCTATTTTAAGTATTTGTGACTTAATAAATTTCATGAACCTCTATTCTCTAATTACCGTTACGCGTCCGCGCACCGACTTAATGTTAAAACTTGGCTGTAATTTTTATGTCGTATAGATTTGGTTTACTCCATTCAACATTTTAAAGAGTACAAAAGATTGTCTTACGCATAGCAAAATATCTATTCAATAGAACCATTCTGTAAATAATTAGAATTAAAAAACTGCTTGTCCGAGCGAAAGTCCTAATTCCCGTGACGTTTTCTGTTTTTGGGCACACAAGCCTAAATAATAATATTTGACACATCATTTACGCGCGCGGCGCGAGCCCTTAGTTAGTTCTAAGACCTGTTAGCAAGTAGACGTCTATTGCGTTGGCGTACCGTCGATGAATTGCGTAAGAGTATAATTACCATATCTTTGGTTTTCAATTTTTCTATTTACCATGTCCTTATTTTTATACTCGATTTTTGAAGGTAGATCCACGTTGTTAATTTAAATAGATTCAGTACTTTGGCCTTCATACGTTGTAGTAAGACAGTATTTGCATAAGCTGAAGATTTTGGAAGACTCAGGTGAGTTATATGAAGTTCTCTTACTTTTATTTCACTTCCCTTTACCTACTCCATTGACTTTTTTGTTTTAATTCCCAGGGATCATCTCGTACATATAGGAAGGGATCATCTTGACCCAAGTCCCACTTTTTGTTAAATATTTGCTAAAATAATCTACAAGTACGCGGCTACGTTTTTATGGCCAAAATATTAAAATTAAACAAAATAGAAAGCCTAACAGTAATTTCATTTAACATTGTTTGAATAAAAGTAACATGAGCTCAAAGTCATGCCTATTTTAGATCAGAAGTACACAATTTTTCTTTTTTCTCGTCAAATTCGATGTATCGCTCACGCCACCATTACGATTTGACTGAGGCGGGGATGTGTCCAGAGCTATGTTTTGCCAGTGAAAGAAACTAAATGACATTAGTGGTTTCAGCACAATCGCGAAAGATCATCTTACCCCAGGGTATCAACTCGTACTACTTTCCCCTAGGTACAATTATTTTTGTCGTTTTAGTACAACTGCATTTCAGAATAAAAGCTTGTTTTTAAAAAAGTTTTTTTATTATTATAATTTTATTTTACACTTTTTAGTATCTCAATCTCAGAGCCTTGGTTCAATTACAATACAATTTAGCACCAAAGTGCTCGAAAAGACAAATCCAGCAAACCCAAACTCGATAAGTTTCCACCGTTTCGTTTAAGAATTCCTATGGCCACCTCCTGACTCCATCATCAGACCAGCTCAATGGTACCATAACATTGCATTGTCATCGTACTTACATATAATAAGTATACCTTTCAGCTCAATCGGTTGAGGAAAACTGGTCTTAAATTCAGTTGCAAGAGTTGTCCCACACATACTAACAAGTGTCGTTAGTGATCGGATCGGTTACATAAACTGTTGTTTTGGTTTCTGGAAGTTCTGGAAGCTCGAACGTACTTGTCAGAACGCGTTTTTCAGCGTGCCTGCTGTATCTTTTTGGTAAATAGTAGGTACTGGATTAACGATTAACGGACTTAGGATAATTTAACGGAAGTTAACGAGTCCGTTAATATTTTTTAAAGTTAACTTAAAAGTTAATCCGTTAATAGAAATGTTAACTTCGTTAATTAACGATTAACGGATTAACGAGTTAATGCCCAGCTATGTAAATAGGCAAGGCAGTAAGCTGCCCTTAAGCCCGTAAGGGGAAGCTCTCTAGATCCTCACACTTGAGCGTGAAGTATGCGCTGGTTGGAATCCTATGGAGACACTGTAATGACTTGGAACATGCACCCACCTGTCTTCTCCTCTCTGTAGACCTCCTGGCGTAACTCGGCGGTCCTGGCCACGGGCGGAGGGCTGGGCGCCCACGAGGAGCTCTCCAGGCGCTCCTCGCGTTTGAGCATGGAGTATCCGCTGGATGGAACCTACATAGTGGTGCAGACGGTTGTGACGTGTACCTCGTAGTCCCGAGACTTGTCTCAACACCACTGCAGCACAGCCTTCAGTGAGGGGCATGTAGACGCTTGCCGAAGCCTTGGAAGAGTGCTGGGACATTGTTTCAAGTGACAACTGATGACGAACATGTCTTCTCCTCTCTATAAACCTTCTATCGCTCAGAGGAGCTCTCCAGCGCTTAGCAGAAGTACCCACAGGTTGGAATTCTATGGAAACACAGTAGTGACTTAGAACATGGACCCACCTGTCTTCTCCTGTCTATAGACCTGCTGTAACTGCTCAGGGGAGATCTCCAGACACACCTCGCGCTTGAGCGTGAAGTACCCACTGGTTTGAATCCTATGGAGACACTGTAATGACTTGAAACATGCACCCACCTGTCTTCTCCTCTCTGTAGACCTCCTGGCGTAACTCAGCGGTCCTGGCCACGGGCGGAGGGCTGGGCGCCCACGAGGAGCTCTCCAGGCGCTCCTCCNTACACTGAAAATATCTTGATACAATAAATAATAGAAATGAGTGTTTTCCTTTTATCAAAGGGTTATTCAGTGTACCTACAGCGTTTTTTATGACGCTATATATTTATATACAAATTTAACAATGCAAGATATTGTTTTCTTACTATTTTACATATTTTTTATAATTACCGTTAGATTAAGTATTAGCCTTATCTAATTACCGTGACCATAAAATTTTTGGGTCTCATTTACGCGAAAACCGCTTGGAATAATTTGACGCCTTAACGATTGTTAAATTCGTACTTTTCATGTGTTTCATATTTAAATGCGTTTAAGTCAATTAAGCCAAATTTCAAAAATGATATGGTAATTAGGCTGAGAACGCCTAATCGTGAGAATGGCCGTTATCATCCATCACCCTAGCCAACTGGAAGAAACAGCTAAGTCTTATCCACCAAATGTATGCGTTCTCGTATGTTCATTATTTTGGATTGTGTTTAAATTGACGATAGAAAACTGAGATTTAAAAAGTTGTGCTGGTGGAAAAAATAGCAAGTCCAAATTACATTTAAGTTTATTGAATAGTACCTACCTACAGTGCAATGTGTAAAGCCTAATTAAATACAATTTAAAGGCAGTTATTTAAAAAAAAAGACATTATAATAATATGTATAAGTGATAATTATGTTTATAAATGGCAAAAATTGGGTAACGGGTTCCACAACACTATGTTTTGCATTCGGTAGTGGAGGGAGGTCACAGTAGCTGTGTGTGCGTAATGTATGATTTTAACATTACTTTGCTATAGCTTGGCTGTTTTAACTAGGTAGGCTAAAAACCTAGCGCTTGTTAGCTAAGCATAGAGGCCTCATTGTGGAGCCAACTTAGACCAGCTTGGCTCGGCTGGCTTCCTACGAATGCTGACCCTGTAGGAGAGTAAAAAGCGTTCGTATTTATGATAAACTTGCGCGTATTCTTTGATACCGCGATGCAGGTCGACGCGTATTTTGTTCAAAATGAAGGTTATCAGCTTATGACTTACTTTGTGTGTCATTTTTTGTAATATTTTTAGAACATCTTAAAATTCAATCATATCAATCAAATGACAGTAAAATATCTTAGATGAAATATTTTCAAGAAAATATTTTGTTTTCGATT
Organism: Ostrinia furnacalis; assembly: GCF_004193835.3. Classification (NCBI taxonomy): domain Eukaryota; kingdom Metazoa; phylum Arthropoda; class Insecta; order Lepidoptera; family Crambidae; genus Ostrinia; species Ostrinia furnacalis. Next base: position 22,409 of record NW_021130826.1, read on the forward strand.
TTTTTAAATTTTCAAATTTTATTTAATGCCTATTGATTAAAACGTAATAAATGATTAAAAAGCCCAGTTGCTAATTTTAGCACTGTTAATTGCTTCAATTAATTCTTGATACTTATGATTGGCGAATTTTTTATGATAACCTATTTCATTTATCTTTCAGAATTCTTATTTTTGCACAAGGTTTATTATAAGAAATGTTTGTCATGATTAAAATGTAAGTAAAGATAAAATAAAACTTCGCTTGAGTCTATTAAATTAAAACATTGCTAGCAATAAAAATCCAATAAAATACACAAGCTATAATAAAAGATCCTGCATTTAAATATAAATAGAAATGTTATCATAATAAGTTAATGTAAAGTGGAGTCATCGCAGCGAACATCTGTTGCAAGTTCGTGATTGGTTTGTAAATACTGACGCATCTCCCATAAACTGAAATGAAACTTTATTTCTTGGAAGATCAGACGAATGGGCTACTAAAGTAAGTTCAAACTTCAAACATTAAGTAATTCAATACTCAATATTTATTGCATCCATAATGTTACAGAGTTGGAATGGTATTTGAATCCTCTTCGGTTTAAAATATTTACTTTTACAAGCTATGTAATAAATAAATCTTATGACTTTTTTTTTTAAATGAAATTCTCTTGATAAAATTTTTTTACGCCTTTACGAATCTTATATGGATTGGCCGAATTGAGATCCGAGGAACGCGGGTTCGAATCCCGCACCGCCGCTGGACTTTTGGAACTCAAGCCTTATATTCTGTGCTCAAGCATAATATTTAGATTACCACGAGGGGTTTAAAAAGATTTTAAAAAATACCTAGAATAAAAAGGTAGGTAGTCCGAACAGAGCGTGAGATGAATTTTCTTAGATTTCAATTAATTAATAAAACCTGAAGAGAAATAATAAATAAAAATATAAGCATGAAAATATTTGTCATTGTGTCATACTTAATTATTAACTCAGAAGTTTAAGTGTGTTCAATTTTACTAGTGTTTTACTAAAGGTGCAACACCACAAAACTACACCGGTTATCTCATTATAACTATACAAAAATAACCACGGAAAGCAAACATCAAAGTGTACTCGTATGGGATGGGTTAATTTGGCCCAGTTTTCGAGTGGGGTAGTTAATTAGTTTAAAATAAACTAAAGTGTCGATTTTACGGTCGATGTTTCAAAATGATCGTAAAATTAGACTAACTAGAAAATTTTAATGGTGATATTTTTAACGACTAGTTTGGTATTAAATCTAACTTTAATATTTGGAATATTAAAGTATGTATCTATAAGGCCGGATCCACACGTTGGACTTTTGAACCAACATTGATCCCAACGCAAACTTTTGGATCTTGAAAAAAATATCTTGTCCCAACATTGGTGCCCAAGCTATTTTCTAAAGTGGGACTAAATTAGATTTTTTGAATTCAGGATCCGTTCAGCCCCAATGCTTGCTTGATGTATTCTGGATTTAACATTAACTTCTGTCCCAATCTCCCCTCTTGAAAATGCCTTCATCTAACATTGTTTTGTAACATAAGTTTCCAGTAAAAATGATATTATCGCTTGTTTGAATCGTTTAGGTATTTTTACAGCTTCCCAGGCTGGCTTCTCATTTCCATCTCGTTATTTGCCGTCAACAACACTTACGCGATTAAGTGTAGTTACTACCTACCACTTACTTAACATAATATGAATACCTACAAATCCCGCTTAGGGATGTCGCCATTTGTGACGTTTTGATTGGACTTTACATTCGTTCTCAGCATTATTGAAATCGGTCCGATAGTTTTTAAATTTAACAATTCGCAACGAAACAATTTTATTACGAATCGGGGATAAATTATAGTAATTCCATTTTGGAAGATTCTTAAATGCCCACACACACTTCTCTCTTTTTGCACTTTTACGATGGTCTTGTTTGTGACCAGCGACCGGTGATTGTACTTTTATTGCAGTGGGTGGACCAATCAGACGTTTCCCTACTTTTCGAAGAGCAGTAGAAGACAACTATAATGACAGATCCATCTTCAATTTTTCATAATTTACCAAAATAGTGAGAGACACCAGAACAACAGTCTGTGAAAAAAAAACCCAGACCTTTTTTACCCTTAATAAGTAAGTGCATGGCCAGTCTTACAGCTAAGATTTTGGGAGGTCCACCAGACAACAGTCTGGAAATAAACCCCAGAACTTCTAAGATTTTGAGAGGTCCACCAAAGCAACAGTATTTCAAGAAACCCCTGAACTTCGTTATCTTCAATGAGTAAGAGTAAATTGGCAGCCCTACTGTCGTCACCTCTCAAAAATGCCTTCCCAATAAGGCTCCGTCGCCGTGTCGTAAGTTGCGTGGGCGCATTGCGTCACCCATTCAGCTGCCCACGCGCACAGTCACTGGCCTACTGAGTGCGGGAGATGCAGCGGAAAAGGTAGAAAGAAATACCTGTTTGAAGAAATTTGTATGTATGCAATGCTATGGCCTTTTTTTTCTTTTTTTTTATCCACAACGAGGAAGCTCTTGGCCTGTATCTTACCTGATGGTAAGTGATGATCAGGCCGAAGGTGGAAGCGAGCTTCACCCGGAATCCTCAACCACGGAGGAACTGTCTATCTTACGTAGGTAAGATGGTAGTTTTTTATCAACAGGAAAAATACATAAAAATTGCATACCTACTCACTAGCCGCGGGGGCAGCTAGGGTAATGTGGGGCTCTGAGTCAGCTCTGAAACCTACCAGAAGGGTAACTGTTTCCACCATGTGCCATATAAGCGGGTAACACGCTGGCCTTAGTTCAGCAGAAGAGCATGATATTTCAATTCATCACAAAAAGATTTGCTCACGTGATTAAGAGACGTAGGGTGACGGTGAGCATCCCGTATTTTCTGAAAAAGTAAACTTTTGAAAGAACCTGAAATTCTCTTATGAATTCCATTATACATTTAACGACAATGTATGTCCATAAGTGTTGGTCTGTCTACAATAAATAACATAAATGCACGGATGATCTCACTCGCAGCAGTCGCAAATTGTATAATAGTAATTTCATATATTTCAAGTCCTCACAAGAACAAACTGTAGGTAGGTACTTACTTAGTTATAATATCATTTTAGTTATATTTAACGTTACATTTTCTTCTCGCCAATACACGAAAATAGCTCTGAACCGCACGTAAACAATCGTGGCTCAGTTTTAACCCGTTTATCTGCATTTTAGCATGTACAATACTCGCAAGCTGTCTGCGGTTATTACTCCTTATTTCAACAGAATAAGAGCGTTTATCTCCCTCTGTTCTTACATTTGACCGTTCAGATGCACCCTTGACCTCTATCTGACTTACAGCATGACATCATCGGGCTGGTTTGCGGTTTTTTTTATATTTTTGCGTCGCCTCGCTCTTTCGTTTTGGACTATCTCGCTTTTATCTTGAGTAATTAAACCCACCGGTTACGTGAAGGCTGCGTAAAGATATTTTAAATAAACGACGTTTATTCTCTTGATGGTACTAAACAAACATCATTTCATTTTATTAGTTGGTTAAAACAAAGACACAGCTTCTATACAGTCAACCAAAATAGACACTTGAATTTTATGACAGGAGCTACAAATCTGGAACAGATAAGAAACTGGTCTCAAAACAGCTCCCTGCAGAGGTCCCATAAAGTTCTTTACATTTAACAGTTTCATAAGTGGCAAATATCTACCTGCCAGCTCCTCAAACATGTCGCTCAAATTTCAACAGCACTTTATCCCTACATTATTGCAATTAGCTGAACAAAATGCAAACTCATCTTAAATTCCTCTTAGACGGGTCATCGGTCGGGCAATTAACGTCTTCCCAACAGCACTCCTCTCATCGCTAATGAGTGATTCATCGATGACTCCAATATTTTGTGTGAAGACAAACATTGGCCGAACGGGAATGCAAATATTGTGGGTTTGAATGGCGCTTGCAGCTGAAGTTTTTAGTTCGATTTTTTTATATTTTTTCGAACAATTTAAAAAAATAATTTTACTTAAAACAAAGCTCACATAAGTTTTAAAGTGAGGAATAACTACCTCCTGATGCTACTACATACCATCCACATTATCCTATCTTTTGCACATGCCCTGCAAATTGAATGTGTGTAACATGACACTGCTATGATGAATGGACCTTACAGACCACCCAAGAACTTAACTCGATGTTAAATCCATAATTTAACGACTTTTGTAAGGATGGTATGCTGCTGTGATATGATAAGTTTACAAACGGTCTGTGATGTAAAGTAGATAATGCGCATAAAGCACATCATTGCAAGAAAAACTTGACTCTTGATGAGCACGATAGAGTACCACAATAAGAGTCAAATGTCAAACCAGCTAATAAACCTAACAAGGCGATCCAAGCGGTAATTTGCGAGGAAACCACACCGATAACGAGTCAGTAAAACCATAGCCAACTTCCCTTTTAGCTAGAGGACACTCGAACCGGTTTCAACGACATCTCGAGATTGCGTAAGACAGCTAGTGTGGAACAGAGGTATTTTTACATTTTTATATCATTTGCATAAGTCTTTACTTGGCCATATAAAAGATACAACAACAAACATAAAGAAAAAATATTTGGAACGCAAATAGTCCTTGAGAAAGTAAGGATGCTCTCAATCAGAGTTTGCTCAAGTTCAGGGTCATGTTAATTAACCATGCTCAATTATTCTTCATTTAGATATGCACCCTGCGGAATAAGTGGAATCGTTGATGACAGCATGCCATAATTGGGGCATGATTGCCTCAATTCTATTAGCAAGGTTATTCAAACGAAAGTGGAGGACCCAGGATACAGGTATTGTGGACCATTTTAATGAACGCGATTGGTTATTAAATCAAACAATGGACTTGGTACAAAAATATTAGATTATGGTATTGTATTTAAGCAAGCAGAACCCGAGTTTTCCTAAAATGGGACATCGGAATTATAGTCTGTCTGATGTTTAGTTAGTTACTGTCATTGAAGTTAATACATTGTAACTCAATGGACGGTTAGACACAAATAAACAGTTTCATTTCGCTTGTCTTCGTTTTCTCCTCTCAGATTTGGTGCAAAGCATGTCTTCGCTTTCTTGGTGGTAATGGAAGGAAACGCTACCAAGTTTCAGTGTTCCAAGCGCGACGCTTGTAAACAATATGTAGAAAAAACTTTTCAAGGCTCCGCTCCCCTTATCTGCATTGCTTCAATGGAAATGCATAAATTCTTCATTTATAAAATTTATTTTGTATGAAAATTAAAAAAAATAAAATGATGATGTCAAAATTCTGACTTCACCATACCATTAATATGCCCATGTTAACATGGGCTAGTCTCGGCTCATATACCCATTTACCTGACACCCTGTATATATAGGTATGTGGCAAATACCTAACGAAGGTGCTATTATGTCATGCTGTTATGATGTCTAAAGGTTAGGTCTCCTGCTCTTTAAGATCGAGGTCAAGTTTAGCTTATCTTATCGCTCGCCAATTTGTTTCCCGCAAGTGGTTGACCTTCGCTGAGCGCCGGCCGAGGATGTCTGGTTTTGTAGGAAACGTTCAGACAATACCCGTGTATGACATTTATTTTGGTTATATGACGGTTATAGGTACGCATCGACCAAAAGCTATAAGTATAAGTTTGTATTTTGCATGTCCTAGAATTGCCAATTTCTTGTGTTGATTGCTCCTTCTTCTTCTTGCTTGTCGTGTCGACAATAAACCTATACAGTGTCAGCCCAAGACTGCTACAAGAGTGGCATTGTCAGTAACTGCCTTCTTTCTTCTTACTGCTACTTTAATGTGGTGCTGAAACCTACCGAATTTCGTTAGTGTTCTTAAGGAAAATGTTCACACTTACGTCATCTATTAGATAAGTAGTCGTTTTATTACTTAATTTACACGCGTCCTCGTTGGCCAGGTGATAGTTTTAATTTGCCAATGTTCCTTAGTTTCTTGTCCACAAAAGACAACAGCATGATTTTATCGCATGTTTATTATTACGGATCTTTCTAAATAGGAAGAAATCTGTCACCATTACGAATTAGTATGAATATCAAACGTGTCCTTGTCATCGCTTGTCTCAGTCTTACCTTCCTACGCACTGTTTGTATTAGGTATTGCATAGCATAGTTCTTATAACATATGCTTTGTGTTGATAGTAATAGAGACCATTTAAGGAGTCCGTTTAATCAAAGACAATCTGTGTCAGTAATGAACCGTCAGGCTAGATCAGTGGTTCCCAAACTTATTTAGTCTACTGCCCACTTTGAGAATAAATTATTTTTTAGCGCCCCCCATTTTTGTAGTCAAGAGTCGAGCTGAGTCGGTGTCTAAGAGTCCTCCTAGTAAATGACGCCTCCCAAGCCTCTACACAAACGTCCCGATTTATTTTCTGGGTCTCTTACCACCCCCCTTTAAGCCTGCAGCGCACACAAGGGGGCGTTATCGCCCACTTTGGGAAAGACTGGGCTAGATCATAGATTCATTGAGCTTGATCACAACTAATTAACCTCTGATTTTAATGAAGATAAAGCTATTAAATTATTAATAGAAGACACTTGAGTAAAACCTATCTTTGATTGCATGTCAAATGTGAACAAAATTGCATGACGTCTTTTTTGGTGAGGGACTACAAATACTACAATAGGGGGAATAATTTAACATTGAGAAAATCCTGGACGTAAACCCCCACCAAAGAACTTTCAGGATCCTTAAAGCATAACTTCCTGCTTTTTTTAGCCATTCATTCCGCCAGCTTCTTCATCTTCTTATGTTGTTACTTCATGGATTTGGAAGGCGTTCTACCCTACGTTTATCATGACGTATTATCCACTCCCGAACCATCGAGTTTGTACCAATGCAATTTGGAATTTGGAAGCTTTATTTATATCGTAAATGGTTACACCACAGAAAACATAATCCTTACACAAGAATACGACAACTGTCGCCACCTCCAGGCAAGCAACGAGCAACAATAGTCGTTGACCGCCGCCCTCGCGCGTGGGCGACTCGCGAGAATGCCGCCCGCCCACCGGACTGACTGCCCTACATTGAAGTCGATGCGAAAGATACATTTTACAACTTTATTTGTATTTGGAATATGAAATGGCTGGTGAAAAGTAACTTTTTTTAAACCCATCGTAAAAACAATCACTTATCACATTTGGTCCCTTTTAAGAGTTTTCAAAATCAGGTAACTTTTATAGCTTAGGTACTATGTACTTAAGGTAAGGTAAATAAGGTATGGTAGGTAGGTGGGTACCTGTTTCGGTCAGTCAAAAATTAATCGTCACTTTAATAATTTAAAAGGTAAAGGTAGCAGGGAAGCGCTGGACGCGGGCCACTACCAATCGATCAACATGGAAAGCATTGGGGGAGGCCTATGTTCAGCAGTGGACGTCCTATGGCTGAAAAATGATGATGATGATGATGATGATAATATCATTTAAGCCACAGGACGTCCACTGCTGAACAGAGGCCTAGTTTCGAGAGGTAGGTATTATAACCTACACTCAAGAAGGTATTTTTTAAGTATTTAAAATGTCTTTAGAAGTACTCCATCCATACTTGCGCTTGCTGATCCAGATTTCTCCGAAGGCTGAATTCCAATCGAAAATAGTTTTTACACGAGAACAGATTTATATTATCTTTGATACTGCTTGCTCCATTTATTCAAAACACTCCACTATTTTTAAATCTCAATGTTTTTATTGGTGTACTGTAGTGCACAATTCTTTCTGCAACTTTCGCGCCATCAATATATGTTTTTATTGGTGTACTGTAGTGCACAATTCTTTCTGCAACTACCGCGCTATCAAAGAAGCTTTAAAATTCATTTCTTTTGTAAGTAGACTTTTAAAAAGCTCTTTTACAAGTCCCAGAATTACTTTAACCCTACCACTGCTTCGGGACATTTGGGGACATTATAAGGGCCGATGCTGAGAAGAACAGCGCAAGAAACTCAGTCACTTTATAAAGGATTTTACCTTACTTGTATAGGTAATATCATTCAGCCCTATGATGTCACCAAACTCCTACAATGTTATTCAAAACGTGAATAAGTTTCCCTGAAATCGGCCAACATCACCATCACGGCCAGAAAATAAAACAAATGAACAACGACAAATCACGTGTCGCTCTGTCACAAAGTCATTAAAATGCAGCAGGGATGTGAACGATATAACGATCAACTCGTCGATATATCGATAGTTTGAATCGAAGCCAAAATATTGGCATATCGCAGCGAAATTAATGATGTCGATGCAATAATGCATCTAAATAATTTGCTGCAACAGTTGTGTTATTATGGAGGTTCTATCAAGTTTCAGAAGTTACCTAACCGAAACTAATTTCAGTGCGTGAAAAACTTTATAACTACATGGTGTGATTAAGGTAATAAATGACTTGGCAGTCTTGGACTCTTGGCACATTATAAAGTTACTATTACGACTACGATTCTCAGAATCAATGAATGCAAATATTCTCTGCTTCACTATCAAACCTTTAAAATTGACATAATTCAATTTATTTTTGGCTGAAGTAAAGTCGATATTTTTTATCGATACAGAATAACTTGCCTACATACCAGTTGCTATGGGACTATTTCTATGAACTACAAAAATAGTTCTACGGATGTGCAAACGGCTGCTCCTACACACCTCTCCGCAATAAATCTCTCATCCCTTTCTGACGTATGGACGTGTTCACAGAAATATGTTTCTATCTCGTTCTACACACCTACATGTGGAAGCTCAAGGAGAGTCAGTTCGTAAAACTATGAATGAATGGCTTAAGCCGTAAAGAACTAATAGAATTATGATTTACAGTTTAATAGATTGATTTACATATGAAAAGATTTTAAATTGAGCATGGGATTGGATAGCAAATGTCATTCCATGGTAGTTTTATCAAATAATTGAATCCAATGGCAGACATATATTGAGACCATTTATATTGGACTAGCTTTCCGCCCGCGGCTTCGCCCGCGTGAAATTTTGTCTGTCACAGAAAAACTTAATCTCGCGCGTCCCTGTTTCAAAAATCGGGACAAAAACTATCCTATGTCCTTTCCCGGGACTCAAACTATCTCTATGCCACTTTTCATCAAAATCGGTTCAGTGGTTTAGGCGAGAAAGGCAGACAGACAGACAGACAAAGTTACTTTCGCATTTATAATATTAGTATAGATGAATATTAATCAGACATAGAACCAGTTACAGGACACAGGATAGCTACCCCTCCTGGAAATTATGCCTGACCTGCCCCCTTGGGCTTGACGCTGGCCTACGCCCAAGATTTTGACGTACAAAATCTTAGGATAAAATCTAGTCTCTATCTACATTTTGAGGTCGTTATTTCCTACTTTGAATTTTAAAAATCTTCATCAGCTTCTGGTTCCAAACATCCTTTTTCCAAAAGATGACAGACAATCATCCGAGCCGAGAGTTCCGTGACTTGGTGTCCTGAAATTCCGTTACCATTCCATTCAATACAAGAAATTGTCCATAAAATACACAAAACTAAGCTTCTAACACATAACAGTGATATTATTAGGCACTCACTCTTCCACCAAGCTCTAAACTTCTACAGGCGCTAATGAGATGCGTTGCACAGTGAATACTTAATGTTAGCGCTCGTTTTTGCCGTCCTAAATTGCCTTACATCACCGCCATGTTAATTAGAATCGTAAAAATAGTGCCGAAGATAACATGGACAACGAATTCCCAAGGTCATTCGTCTGGCTCCACGTTCATATACTCGTATATATGTTAGGGTTAGGGTTGTTAGCTCTTCAAATTCTATATTTACCACTAGTATAGAATTTGAACCTACAGGTTGTTCTTGAAAAGCTTTGTATTGTATGGTATGCAAAAAGCTCTACGATATGGAAGACTCAAAAGGGCGCAGGCTAAAAAAACGACTGCGCTCATACACCAACCTCTCACGCAGCGTAAAAATAACTGAAAATTTCGGTAGATACCCTGTAGCTCTGACAAGCTTTCGCTTCGCATCTATTTTGCTAGTCTAAACAGCTGACATTGAAAATGTTTTACTTAATCATCTCAATATTATAGTCAATAAGCTTGCAAGATGTCCGGAAAACTTTTCATGTTTTACTTCAAATATGGTCGCCTCCTAGGACTCCAGGTCCTTGCAAGAAGTTTCCGCAAATGTCTTCAAAACGCAAGAAGATGGTTATCAACCCTAATCTGGTGCACGATACGGGTCCGACTGGTTTCGGCCAAGAATTTATTTTGGATTCAAAACACCGCGCATTCAGCGAAACGTCTCGTAAAAACAAAATACGATTAGGAGTTGAAAGAAAAACGTTATTTGTCGACTCGTTCTGTAGAGAATTCAGACTATTTTTGAACTTGAAAACAGCTTAGCTTTGCCATTTGAATTGGCAAGTTTATCTAAGGGAATGGGATCACTGGACAGACTAACAATAATATGAAGTAGGCGTGATGGGTTCGGAAGGCGAATATCCAAGTGAAGTCACCTTAGGTCACGTTCTAATGGTGTTTTCCATTTTCCATAAATAGCCCCCCCGAGTTATCGCCTCTACGACTCTACGTAGATCATTGTAAGTATTAGATACCAAGCTTGATGGTTACCTGTAAGTACCCCATAATTGATACTACTACTGTCCGTGGTGCATATCTTTTCTTAAAGGTTACTTAACCTTTGTTTTGTCTCCTGTCATCCACTTTGCACTGGAGGGAAGTCGAACCTTAACTTCGGTTCTCCTCCTATGTTCTTCTGATTAAATTAGTTGCGGGTCCAATGACAGTACTTTTAAGTTGACCTTCACTTACAGAGTTGGTTGGGTTATTGGCGGTCAACTGTAGATCCTGGCTACACAGGAGTTGCAGCGGTGGGAAAGACAGGTAAGATTAATAGTTCCGTTATGTAGTCTCCCAGAGTCAGAGAAATAGATTGTTGTATAACAAACTTTATTGCATATTACAGTAATATTTTTAACCTTTAGAAGATTACATTGCCATGTGAGAACTAAAATAGATCTGACACGACTGCCTGACATTGGCTGAATGCAGTAAACGGAGTCATTACAATAAAGACTGATAGACAAACAAAGATAGTGCACGACGTCATCAAATGAAATGCGCTTAAGATTAGCTTGATAGTTAATTTAAATTATTATAGTAATTACATTATACATAGTTCAAGATCTCCAATTAAAAACGTAGGATGGTATAATATTGTAGTTTGTACTATCGATTGAAGCTTACAAAAATTTCCGCGATCAGTAATAGATATTTATAAATATCATGGTTTGAAGTCTCTTGCTCTGCTAAAAAAGGCTAGTGCTTTTCAAAGATCTTTCTATATTATAGTGCCAGTTGAAATTAGCTTGATGATGATGATGGTAATAGGTAGTACAATTGGTACAATAGTCAAGAGCAACCATGGCTAAGAATGATCTCTTCCAAACATTCTTCGTGAAAGACAGTTGTTTGTAGGAAGAATATCGAATCAGAAACAAATTAAAATGTTCTCAAAGCCATCGATTCCATACAAATTGATTTTATGAAACGAGTGTAACACCTTCGGCGCAGTGTGTCAAGGCGCGAACGACGTAAACAGACGTGAATAACCAAGGCAAAGCAAACACAAATTTAGTATGAAAGAGTGTTAATGAATATGTTTATTGGATAATGTGAAATACCTTAAAATATACCTACATCCTAACTTGAATTTTTACTGCTGAAATTGCTGAAATTCTAAAACTACTTTCTTTTGCTAAGCGATTGCTCTAAGTTCTTACTCACTCCTGACTCCTGACTGAACTCTACTCAGCTACACACCAAGATACCTTCTGATCCCGGCAAAAATTCGAATGGGAATAAAATCCCATACCCAAGATGTAAAAAATTTACAAATGTTGAAATGGGCAGCATTATTTTATGTCGCGAAAAAGGATGGACGCATATTTTACGTTAATATCAAAACAAACTCGAACCAGTAAATGGTCGTTCGCATAAAAATAAAGTATTAAACAATATAAATGATCTCATTCACCTGCTGTTCAAAACGGACTTGATGTGATGCCAAAATATCCGCAGACATTTTTTGAAATGTTTAACAAAGATAATAGTTTCAGTTTTAACTCAAATCATAATATTTCTTCATTAAATTCACTGAATATGACAGCAAACTTCCAGGATCTAACTTAAACTTCTTCAATCCATTCAGATACCTACTACTTACTTAACACCTAATGTGAAAATGTTTTCCTTTTTCAACCAGGTGGTAGAGACACTTAACGCACTCGTAAACACTTCGTGGCATGCAGTGGTGGCATGGAAACAGTAAGTACTTAGGTATAAACCAGCTAGCGGTTCAATTGTATTCATGTCCCTAGTGAGTGACTTGTAGATAGTCGTAAATAAAGACTCTATGTATGTGCATAAGCATTTACATTAAGTAAAATCATTATCACATTTATTTATTTATTTATTTATTATTAGGCATACACAACAAGTAACAATCACAAATAATATATAAAGAAAGTAACTTATGCTTAGATCTAGATCATCACTCAAATAACGTGTACACACAGCATGGTTAAAATATTGCGTAAACAGTATTATATTGTCTTAATTAACAGTAATAAACAGTAACAAATAGGTAACAATCTAGCTATGTCAAAGTAATGCCCGAAGAGGAAGCGCAGTAGAGAATCTTTTTGACGTTGCGACGGAATCGGACGTGCTTAGGCTCGAAAATATCGAGATCTAGTGATGTCGATGTTTTGCTATCGTTCTGTAGCAGTTCATTGTAAAGCCGACACATTCGTACTACTGGGTTGAAAAAGGACGTGTTATTCTTGAATACTTGCAATACAAATGTCTTTTTGCGGTTTCTAGAAAGAATTCTGGCGTTAAAGTTAAGCAAGGAAAGCAAAATAGGGGAGTCAAAGGCAGAGTGCAAAATCTTATGTAGGTGAAGAAGATCCTGTTGCTTTCTACGCACTATCAATGGTGTCAACTTGAAGTGGCGAAGCCTGTCCTGATAGGACACTAGTTTTCGGTGGAGTCCGGCTCTGAAGGATAAGATCCTGAGGCATTTTTTTTGTACCCTTTCAATTCTCTCAGAGTGAACTGTGTAGCTGGGTGCCCAGATTACAGAACAGTATTCTAAGCAGCTTCTGACAAGGCTATAGTAGGTATAAAGAAGACTTAGGTTGTTCTTAAATTGTTTGGTTGACCTAGCCACGAAACCAAGCACTCTGAGTCCCTTAGATATGATTTAATACCTTGACTTTAATACCTACCTTATATGATAGACCATGCTAATACCCGACCGATCTCTCCAGCTACAATCACGGCAAAGGTCCTTGACAGTGTGCTTGCTAGTAGAGAGACTAGATAAATATTTAAAATCACATGATGCTCAATTCGGGTTTAAGCCTGGACTGTCGACCGAGAGCGCCATCCTNAAACATTGTTAAACTAAAACTAGTATTTTAATTGAAATTCTTCCTAAGACTGCTGCTATAGGCGCCACGGTCATCACACTTATTTGTTACTTCTTCACGTCTAAACGGCTGGAGCGAATTTAATAAAATTTGGTGTGGAGTTAGCTGACACCACTGACCCCCTGGATTAACACATAAACTAAGTATTTATTTATCATAATAAACCACGGGTAACACCGCGGGGCAGAGCTAGTTTATCATAAATAGCAGAAATTATATTCACTTCCTTCCCTCTCTCCAATCATCAACCAAAGCCTTAGATACGATTACATAACAGGCGGAAGCATAGAAATCTAGGCCGAAAGCCAGGTCTAGATCCGAAGCTTCCTGACTGAGTCAGAGGAAGCCCAGTTGGTCGCCAGCCAACAGGTGAAATCGAAAATAAACTATAGTAAACGCTAATTATACACTGTAGTTTTGGTGTTTTAAAACAAGGACGTTGGAGGACGAACGTGTTGAAAACAAAAAGAAAGTGTTAAGGAAAAATGCATAAGATTAGAGTGGAAAAGAATTTGTAGAAGTCGAAACCAATACCACAGAATAATAATAAGTATGCCAATACCTACAAAGTAAACGTGTCGTCATATGGTCATACATTAATACCTCCTACTTCCAAAAAGTATTAACTTACTTTTAAAAGAGTTTAAAATAAATCCCGACGTGACACAGCTCCGGCTAATCCATCATATTTAGTGGACCTTGACACGAATGACCACATAAGGCCAAACTTGCGAATAACATTAGTAAGTATTCCACGTAAGTCCAGAATAGCCTTACACGTCGTATGCCCTTGGTAAAGCGATTTAGTTGGAGGAAAAATAATAGTTTTCTAAGAACTATCTCAAAATAACCGTCGTTGTTAATGAATCACATTTTTGATTGAGTGCGCCAACTTTTGCAGAGCCAAACAATAACAAGTTTTTTTTTGTTTTCGATATCTCGGGACCATTTTCCTACCGCGCGCTGCAACCCCTGTGTAGTCAGGAGTGTCAGGAGCTACACAACTTGACCGTCAGTTGAATGAAAATCTAAACAGTGATCCTTAACAGTTTGATTTTATAAAGATCCACCATCTGATGGACTGATGGCAGACTGCATATCCTTAGCATTTAGTAAACTCTTAAAATCAGGATATTTAAGACAGCTTCTTGTTATTAATCCTTCTCATACCTACTCTGGTTTTATCTTAACATTGCGCATTGGTAAGATAACGATTATGGATATTATGTTGGACTTCGAACTTTCTGCAGTAAAGCCGAGGAAAGTATTAGAAAAGTTCCTTCGTGTGTCCAAATCCTCGAAAAGAGACCGATGTTCCCAAGTAAGTATAGAGTTCTGAATTTCTACAAGCGTTATCGTCAACTGATTACACCCCGCCTATTCCCGAGCCGTTGAACCAACATTCGTAATATTTCTCTGCCATTTCCATGATCCTCGTCGATGGCTGCCGGCCAAGTTTTAATATTAGCGTCCGATACATGATGTCATCGTACTGTTTACACGCCGGCCGAATATTGTTTGAGGATTTGACTGTGAAGAGGCAGAAATCCAGAGAATAGAGGTCCACCAGTCAACTCATATTAATTTAAAAGGGGATAATATCCTACCTTGATTAAACCCAAATGTTATTGGAATAGGAACTGTTGGAGAACCCTAACATACATTCAGTAGGAGATACTAAACTATGCTTAATTTCTAGAGATTCTGTGATTTTTTGACCATCTCTTTTGATGTCAAAGCCCTTTCACAAAGCTAAAGTATTACGCCAAAACGTTTTGTTTAAAAAATCTTCTGTTTCACATTGACTCAGTTCATACGAGTATTTTCAAAGTTGTTGGAGTTGCGGTACGAGTGTTAAAATCTTCGTGCAAGCTCCACAAATCGATCGTGACATGAATTCTAATGGTTAATGCTAACTGTGGCGGATATTACTCATTCGGTTTGTGGGAAACTTTTTTTGTTAAAACTAAGTAAGCTGTTGATTTACCTACTGAAAGGGATGTGGTTGCAAATAACGCAAGTTCTTTCTTTTAGTTGCATTGATTTTAATGTGATTTCCCAATTACCAATAACTCAGTTCAGGTACTTTTTAATTCCCGTCTATGTAAAAGCAGGACTACTCATTCAAAATTGTGTCATCGCGTAATGACTGTTCTCCCTAACTTGTATGAGTATCGAACCCTTTCAGTTACCTTCAGTGAGTAAGTAATACGTTCAAAACCTCAAGTCAGCTGACGCACTGCGGTTTCGCTGCGTCCGCGCCGAAATAGCGGTGAGAAACGAGCACAAGGCTGATACTGAATCCTGGAATTGTCCGAGCTGAATCAGGCTCGAAGGACCATTTGATCATCTTGTTTATGGGCTGAATCGACGGAGTTATGAGCTGTTCAATTAAGTAATATTTGAGTCATAATCGAACTTGCAAAATCGTAAGTTACGTTGGATTTGTTTTTGTTACAAAATGATGAAATACCTGATACAGAAGGCAAAATGTGCACATCAAAACAAAGTAAAATAAAAATGAAATGATTTGATTATTATTAGTAGTAAAGTGCCGAAACAGTTTGTAGAACACATTAGAGTAATTTTATTTGGTTTTCAACACCGTTTTTGACTTGACTGTATGCCCAATTTTAGAACACACAAATCATTCACTTACTTATTTGAATTTTTTTATGACACTTAATTCCTCATCCGGTATCAACCACCTACATTTTTCGACACCATCTGTTCGTAGGAGGGCAGAAACAGGCAAAACATTGATTTAGGTTAGTCAATGGTAAACTGTGGGTGTTGTGGGCGATCGGTCAAGAACGATCAGAGATCGAAGTCCTTCTGTGATCATTCATGATCCCATGTTTAAATTCTTTTAAATTACAAATTTTAAGTAGGTAAATCATTTAATTTATAAGGTCATTCATTGATTCCTATGCTTAGATCACGAAATTAAATATTTTTCTGTGATTACATTAGGGCATGCAAACCGGTTAACCGGATAACCGAAAAACCGGATAACCGACACAATTTGGAACTCGGTTTTTGTCAGTTATAAAACCGGGTTTTTCGGTTATTTCGGTTTTTCTTCTACGAGTTTAGATAATTTAATAACTCATACAAGAACATGCTTCTTTAGTCATATCAATAAAAACAATTATTGTAATGCAATGTGAATGAGTAGAGTATAGTCTATGACTATGGTATTGAACTAAAGTACCATGTATCTTCTAGCTAAAGCTACACTTGCGAGCAAAAGTATGGAATCACTTACATGAAGTTGTTTCCACGCGATCTTGTGTACTAACCAATTTGTTAGTAACAAAAAAAGTAGCACCATTTTAAAGATTAAACTTTTAACTTTAAATTGATACCAAATTCATTTAAATCACACCAGTATTTAAAAAGATATCCCGGCTGATGTGAAGAAGTAAGGAAAAAGACATGTATCAACTGTTTGATACGTCGCGAGTTGCGGCCTATTTACCCCCCATAAAAGCAAGTGTTTTCGGATTTTTGCTTTCATACGTTGATCCATACACATCTCCGCTTCTTTTGACACTTTACCTGGGATTGTACACCTTCAGAAGCAGCACAAATCGTTGCACTATTGCAAGAAGGGCTCAGCCAGCGGGCTGTCGCACGTCAGCTCCACATAAGCCAGTCCTGGGTTTCGAAAGTTTTAAGACGCTTTCGGGAGACTTGTGGCTTTATCCCGAGACCAAGTTCTGAACATTGCCGGTGCACATCGCAGAGGGAAAACAGTTTTTTCATGTCAACTTCTCTACGAAATCGTCATTTGCCTGGTATCGACGTCCAGCAAGAGCTCAGAAATGTTCGTAGGATAGCTGGTAGCAAGTGGACAGTTCGTCTAAGATATAAACAATAGAATTTGACTCCAAAAAGGCCTGCCAGAGGCTTGAAATTGACGGCAGGTCACCGATAAGCAGGAAGGTGCTGGATGCAGGCCGCTACCAAGCGGTCATTATGAAATCATTGGGGTACAGGCCTATGTTCAGCAGTGGACGTCCTATGGCTGAAATGATGATGATGATGATGATAAAATGTTGCTTTATTAAAATTCCTACGCTAAAAATTATCAATTTGTATTTAATGCCACTATGCAGTCCTAGTTTAACTTTACGAGAAAAACTCATTTTTGCAGTTTTCATACTAGTTGCTATTCAAGTAGCCATAAGATAAAAATAACACAGAATACATAGGCTTGTGATATCTTTTTAGAATCTCAATTAACCAAGAAAGTTTTTAAGGTAATGGGCACGATGGTCTTCCTACATTTTTTTTACACGACGGCTGATCAAAAGTGCAAGACAATGAATTAATTTTTCCTTCTCCTCTGCAATTTCTTAAAATTTTCATACTTTTAAACTAGTTTGTCGAACTTTAATATTTTCTTTTGATAGCCCAACTATCCCTTGTGATAAGGAAAAAAACTAGATTGAAAAGTATCCTCATTTGTAGAAATGGCATGAGAAAAAGTAATCGCAGGTGGCAATTTTCTAAAAATGCACAAAAACTTAAAAATCTTGAAAACGGTGATATTTTTACTGGGGTCAAAATTGGACGTTAGGGAGACCATGGCGAGGCCTATCGATGGTTACAGGGTTATCCATTGTTTTTGGGACACCCTGTATNCACCTTCAGAAGCAGCACAAATCGTTGCACTATTGCAAGAAGGGCTCAGCCAGCGGGCTGTCGCACGTCAGCTCCACATAAGCCAGTCCTGGGTTTCGAAAGTTTTAAGACGCTTTCGGGAGACTTGTGGCTTTATCCCGAGACCAAGTTCTGAACATTGCCGGTGCACATCGCAGAGGGAAAACAGTTTTTTCATGTCAACTTCTCTACGAAATCGTCATTTGCCTGGTATCGACGTCCAGCAAGAGCTCAGAAATGTTCGTAGGATAGCTGGTAGCAAGTGGACAGTTCGTCTAAGATATAAACAATAGAATTTGACTCCAAAAAGGCCTGCCAGAGGCTTGAAATTGACGGCAGGTCACCGATAAGCAGGAAGGTGCTGGATGCAGGCCGCTACCAAGCGGTCATTATGAAATCATTGGGGTACAGGCCTATGTTCAGCAGTGGACGTCCTATGGCTGAAATGATGATGATGATGATGATAAAATGTTGCTTTATTAAAATTCCTACGCTAAAAATTATCAATTTGTATTTAATGCCACTATGCAGTCCTAGTTTAACTTTACGAGAAAAACTCATTTTTGCAGTTTTCATACTAGTTGCTATTCAAGTAGCCATAAGATAAAAATAACACAGAATACATAGGCTTGTGATATCTTTTTAGAATCTCAATTAACCAAGAAAGTTTTTAAGGTAATGGGCACGATGGTCTTCCTACATTTTTTTTACACGACGGCTGATCAAAAGTGCAAGACAATGAATTAATTTTTCCTTCTCCTCTGCAATTTCTTAAAATTTTCATACTTTTAAACTAGTTTGTCGAACTTTAATATTTTCTTTTGATAGCCCAACTATCCCTTGTGATAAGGAAAAAAACTAGATTGAAAAGTATCCTCATTTGTAGAAATGGCATGAGAAAAAGTAATCGCAGGTGGCAATTTTCTAAAAATGCACAAAAACTTAAAAATCTTGAAAACGGTGGTATTTTTACTGGGGTCAAAATTGGACGTTAGGGAGACCATGGCGAGGCCTATCGATGGTTACAGGGTTATCCATTGTTTTTGGGACACCCTGTATTACTTAATTAAGCATAACTACGACCAAATGTTCTTCTTCTTTTTTGATGATGTTGGCAATACACGTCGAGGTCGACTTGATTTGTGCCATTTTCCAGTATATAAGTGATACGAGTTACAAAATGAGATCAAGTAATGATATAATGAAGGATGATAGATGATACCCTTTCCCTTTGAGTCTCAGTAAAGTTGTGGTGCTTTACTGAGACCTCCTATGGACAACTTGAGAGAACCAGAAGAATCACGATGCACTGTTTTGCTTCACTTGTCCACACCCATGGACGTTCACGAACACTCAATGGTTAATAATCCACCATTATTACACATTAATAGTAGCCCACACACGAATTTGAGGAAATAAAACAAAATCTTGTCAAACTAGAATATAAAAGAAATAAAATGATTTTTATTATAATTTGCAGCATTTTTATTTACTTACAAACAGTCGCCCCAAAAAACCCGAAAAAAACGGTTTAGTTCGGTTTTTAAAAATAAAAACCGAAAAAACCGGTTTTTCTAAACCGCTCGGTTTTTGCATGCCCTAGATTACATACGCCTACTTTCGTGGCGCGAGGATTAGTGGTTGAGAAAGGTAGAAATGAACTCCGTCGATTCAGAGGTTCTGTGTTCGATGCCTAGATGACATGGGATACAAAAAAACCTTGTTGAATTTGTTTCCAACTTGTTTATAATATTTCTGCGAAACGTATCGCGCTCAAAACTTAAATATGGTCTGTGTGGCATGTGACCTCAGTATTTCAGTGACCTTACAATTTGCCGATTACATTATGTCATCGGACATATTTGGCGAAGTGACTGTAATTGCAATTTGCATGAATATCAATAATTTACCGAGTACTCTCGTACTTGAATTTAATTTTCAACAACAGGTGTTTTATTATGGTTCTATATGGCAACAAAAATGTATGTAGGTACATCTCTACGTAGGTTTGTGACTTAGAAAACATAAGGGAAATAGACACTTTTTAGGCAATCGCTATTAATAAGTATCTAGAAATTCATCATTCAAATGGCGTTGCAAATCATCAATGTTTTGCAACGCCAGATAAATGAATTTAACCTGTTTTGTAACTGTAAGCCGTTTACGATCATAACTTAGAAAGTTGTTATAATATAATAACGTCCGATAACTCTACAGTGTACAATACCGTACTTTCGAGGTAAGTAGCCGGTTAATATGGTAGCCTGGGATACTAAGTTCGCAACTGCATCCTACATCCAATCTGCTACCATATCTGTGAGTAACGGCTTTGACTTTATAAGGCCAAACGACCTAACTCAAAGCTAAATCTAGTATTTTCTGTCATAAAAATCTGTCCTTCAAGGTCGCGAAATACAATAAGTGTTTACTTTAATTTAATAAAATTAAAACTTACTGCGTTCAATAATCCTTCAGTAAATTGCAAACACACACAAATATCACTAACAAAACACACTTTTATTTCATTATTTTATAACACCACTAATTTTTTTCAGTATTTTTATTTGTTTTTCGAGTTTCGATTCGTGCACGGCAAAAGTTACGTTTGCGCGCGGTCTGTCTTGGCTTGGCGCGCACTTGTTCTGCGCAGCGCGGGAAAACTAAACGGAAATATCGTATGTCGAGGACACCGACGAGAAAGAGCTAGTTGTCTCTTTCACACTATAACGAAGTTGAGTAATCTGAGTGAGAAGGCAAGTTTACTTTTGTAATTTCTACTGAACAGAAACAAAAAGTGATTCATTATTTTCTGAATAAACGTTGTTTCATTCATTTTTGCTGGTAAACATAAACCTTGGGACTGGCCTCGAAATACAATATTAATAAATAATGCTATTATAGCTAATTAATTCAAGTAATGTATAATTACAAAAATAAGGCAATACGTTTACCTAACCTAAGAGGAGGAAAATATAGTTTTTTTCATTTTTTCAGTCCCGTTTCTTTCGCCTAATTTAATTTTGTTTTTTTTTTCAAAATTGAAAGGGAATTAATACAGTAAGATCATTATAGATGACACTACTAGATGTTAGAAGGGTTCGCACTTCGCTTGCGAGTTAAGTTTACTAAACCTTGCGATAGCATGTTAAAATCTCTTGCTTTAGTTTAAAGTCTAATGTCTAGATGGCGCTAAATCAACAAACCAGTTTTGGTCTTCGAAATGTTTACCACATTAAAATCTTTACTCGGTTTATTAAAAGTACATATTAATTGAATTTTTAGACAGTAATTCAGGTAATGAACGCAATACAGCATAATAAAGGCGCAAGACATAAATCCTTGAAAGTTGATTCAGTGGTTCCCAAACTGTGTTATAACTTCAAGTGTTTGGTGAAGAGGGCGCTAGGTACCACACCATCCATTCTAAAACACAAGATGACCTACTAGGCCAGTAGAATTAAACACAAAAATGAATTAAATCGGAAATAATTCCTACTGAAGATTTTAGTGTTTTAATGGCTTCATTAGTTGCCCATAAAGATTCTCCTAGGTTTTCGACTTCGACGGAGTTGTGCTTAAGTGGTGGGGGCCCTCGAAAGGGGCGCTTTTTCGGTTTTACGGTTATACCGCGTAAAGGACTTACCCTATCGAAAAGTGGTCTTCCTGACGGTTGAAGGGCATTTAATCCTGCATTAAATAAGACCAAATTCATATGTTTTGGACAAACCGTTCTCGTGCAAATGTTCGGCAAAGTAGAAAATATGTGTATAATTAATCACCCTCTCCACGTCCAATGGCTCGTTACCCGCAGGCTTCCAAGTCTTGAAAAGGAGCGCCTCAACCAGTGTAACCCTATCAAGGCTTATGAGCTGGATGCGCCTATCCTTGTTCGTCCCAGCCGTTTCTTAACTGCGGTTGCTGCACCTCTTCCTGGCACTCACCTGAACGACTCTGTGTTACCTACTGTGGCTGCCCCTCTTCCTTGTATCCTCCTGCACGACTACGTTGCCTAGCAGTATGCCTGGTCTAAGGTTCAACGCCAAAAATCAAAAACAACAAGTTCATATTAAAACGCTGAAGAGTTTTTTGTTTGTTTGTTTGAACACGCTAATCTCAAGAATTACTAGTTTGATTGAAATAATTATTTTTGTGTTGAATAGCTCATAAATTGAGGAAGGCTATAGGATATAATAATATACAATCACTCTACGACCAATAGAGGCGAAACAGTAAAGAAAAATGTTGCAAGCACGGAAAATAGTATTTAAACTATTTTCACGCGTACGAAGTTGATTTTGTGGCGTCGAACCTTGGACCAGGCATATGGCTAAGCAATGCAATCGTACAGGAGGGTGCAAGGAAGAGGGGCAGCCATATTAGGTAACACAGAGTCGTTCAGGAGAGTGCCAGGAAGAGGTGCAGCAACCGCAGTTAAGGAACGGCTGGGACGAACAAGGATAAGCGAATCCAACTCGTGAGCCTTGACAGGGATACGCTGGTTAAGGCGACCCTTTACAAGGCTTGGGAGCCTACGGGTGACGAGCTATTGGACGTGGAGAGGGTAATTAATTATACACATATTTTCTACTTTGCCGAACATTTGCACGAGAACGGTTTGTCCAAAACATATGAATTTGGTCTTATTTAATGCAGGATTAAATGCCCTTCAACCGTCAGGAAGACCACTTTTCGATAGGGTAAGTCCTTTACGCGGTATAACCGGAAAACCGAAAAAGCGCCCCTTTCGGGGGCCCCCACCACTTAAGCACAACTCCGTCGAAGTCGAAAACCTAGGAGAGTCTTATTAATGGGCAACCAATGAAGCCATTAAAGCAATAAAATCTTTTGTAGGAATTATTTCCGATTTAAAATCTAATTCTACTGGACTATACATCTTTCAGAAATAAAAAAGGTCTCTCTCCTACCCCTTCTTTCCTACTGATCTAAGTTCACTCTGATCGCATGGTCTTATTTGAAATAATTTACCTAACGGTAAAAAGAATAACTATAAAAGTAGATATTATTTTTAGGCGGAGTTGCACCTAAGGTTGCACCACCTAACTTTAACCGTAACTATAATGATAACCAGTGTTTTTTTAATGGAATTAGGACTCATTTTTCAAATTCAAATGGCTATTAATTTGACCTACCTATCTACTTTCCAGCACGGTTTCAGCTTTTCGCGGTCGCGTGCGAGCAAAATATATATTTTTTATGGCTGCATAGGAAGGTAGGTCCCCAGGCAGGATGCGTGCGTGACTTCGTGCCAGCCAATCCTCTGTTTCCTGGAATTTTATTCAGCATTTTGCTAAAATTTGAATACAGGGTTAACCCTCGCACGTAAGTGAAGGAGTCAAGCAAGGGACATTCGATTATGAGCAAAAAGCAGGTTGCAAGTAGAATTTAATTATATTGTATTAAACTAAGTATGTATACTAATCCAGCTAGGTACATGACCAACTCTAGAAATTCAAAGAATAAGGCAACTAAGCTTTTTCTATAATATTTTTAATTGTAAAGTTTATTTAATTTTATTAAATATTATTTGGTAAACAAATAATTTTCATTTGTAATTACACAATAAATAATCACACAAATAATAGGACAGAAATTAGCAGTTATTAATGTTTTTACAAAAATCCTGTAAAACTTACAAAAAGAAAGGCGTAAGGTATAAATATTAATATGGCTCATCCATCATTGCTATTTATTATGAGGCAATCACTCGCGCAGTCGAGCTTATTAATTTTAAATGAATCAACCCTTGTTACTGGAAATTATTAAAATACCTAAGTAGGTACCTACCCACCTACCCTACCTATATCTCTTTTCTCTAAGTAACTTAATAATGTAAGCGTGGAATTTGGAAGTGGCTTGCTGATCAATACGTAATACCTGGCACCTGGATACATAACAATGGTAATATTGCAACGAGCGCTATGCAGTTTCATAAAAAAAAGTTTAAGTACCGCTGCAGTCTTCCATAAAAGGCAATCCTTCGTGCCGGGCGCCGGCCATCGTTTCTACACGTGCTTATGTGTGCGTGCACGGCGGTCTTTATGAATTTTCAGATGAATCAAAGGATATTTTAAGTCCTAGCGATGAAATTACATTATCATTTTGACAAAATCACACAAAAACTACTTTTGCTATACATTTTTAGTCATTGAATTGTTAAAATTTGAATAAGCAATTCCAGACGGCCTCACCCCAGAATTGTGTATGTGTGCGATTGTCTCCTCCGTCCGACAAGTAACGATTTTTAGTGATGTAGTAAAGTAGTTTCGATGTGTCGATAATTTAAAGTAACCGACTAGAGAAAGAATCATTTATTACTGGTTATAAATATTGTACTCGTATAGGATTATGTCGCTCGTTATCTTTGTACAACGCTGAGATTTTATTAACTCATTAAATTAAATCAAACACGGTGCTCTGTTTGATGCTAAACCCGATATTGTAACGGTAATTCGTTTAACGAAAATTGAAATAACGATGTTCCAGTCAGGTGAATAAAAAGATAAAATAACATTAAATAGTGGGTGATAGTTAACAAGTCAATGAAAAAATTAGGTCATAGTCTAGCTATTCCAGTTATTATTAATACCTTGGAAGAATATATTCGTTTTCCATGTAGTTCATATTATTATTTATTTTATAAGAATTGGAATCTTATTTCTGTTTATAATCTGCTTTTATTTTTATTTCATCAGTTAGTAATCTAATCTATTATTGATTAATGGTGTTTTAGTAATAAGTAAAATAACCAGCTAAATATGAAGAAGCGCGCCTAGATCTGCAAAAAAGGTGGGAAATTGAAATAAAATGCGTTCTTCTACAGTTCACAATGGTCTCGTGGTGGCTCTAACACTGGATATAATAATTATCTCTATTATGTGAACAGTTGATTTCGCAATTTTGTATACCCATTCTTTTAATAGGATACATCATACAAGAATGCGTGGTAAATTCAGAGAACTGCTCCTGAATCAATACTGTACCTACTACTGCCATTTCTATTTATTTATATTATATTAACCGGCAGACAGTGCTGCAGTGGTGTCTGAGTTTGTTGCGCGGCGCTTCTTCTCAGCACTTGCCAAAAATGTTGATCTCGAAGCGCTGGTAGGGTAAATGATTATGAGACATGTAGAGGCTCCTTTAGAGCAAAAAATATTTGACGATTTTTAATTGTAAGTACTATTTATTAGTCTATTACAAATAAATAAATTTTGACTTTGACTTTGATTCCGTCCACATTTTTACAAATAAATTGAATTATGATTTGATCAGTCATTATACCTTCTATCAATCAACGTTTTATAGAATATAAATACCTATTACTTCTTAAAATTCAACTATTGAAAAATATGCCCCTCAACTGTGTCAGATTCAAACGTGTAAAAGGGCTCATTAAAAGCCTTTTTCCAGAAAATACATTATGTTGTAAGGACGGGACGAGGCTAATTAAAGATGTTACTCGTATTGAATATGATTTATTACTGATCTCTCAAATATTAGATACATTGCTTTATATATTGTCTTACTACTACGTCACATGCCCTTCCAAAAGGAAAAAAAAATGTTTAGTTATAAACACATTTTTTTTTTATATAATACGTCATATAAAATTCATTAAAATAAAATTGAATACACATTTTACTTTAAAAATAACAATAGACAGCTGCGCAGCCTTGAAGAGTAACCTAGTATTAGACAGTCAATAGTAATTAACTACCATTACATAGTCATACTTTATAAAGTNTAAATTCCTTTCCAGTTCTCAAAACAAATCCCAGCATACGATAAGCCTTGGCCGATATAGCATCCAAATGGCAACAAAAGGACATCTTAGCATCGAGGTAAACACCCAAATCCCTCACTTCATTCACGCGCTTGATTATATTGTCGTTCACTGAGTAATCAAAAACGATGGGACTTTTCTTCCGCGTGAAAGTAATGACATTGCATTTCTTAATATTCAGGTTAAGACAATTGCTTAAACAATACCGAGACAAAGCTTCAAGATCATTTTGTAAAAGCAAGCAATCAGTTATAGATTTAACTCTCCTAAAGATTTTCATATCATCAGCATATATTAATACGTTACTATTGCTAAAAATATGAACGATGTCATTTATAAATACGTTGAACAGTAATGGACCGAGATGAGAACCCTGTGGCACTCCCGAGGAGACCGGCACAAATGATGACACATGACCCTTGACAGTAACAGCCTGAGATCGATCACGTAAATATGAGGTGATCCAACGAAGAAGGTCACCGTGTATACCGACTAAACCAAGCTTACGGATTAAAATAGGGTGTGAGATTTTATCAAATGCCTTAGAATAGTCGGTATACACGACATCCACCTGAAATCCCTGATCCATTGACTTTGCAACGAAATGAACCAACTCGCAAAGGTTCGACTCAGTAGACCTCTTGTTAATAAACCCATGCTGCTGGTCGGCGAGGATGGGCCTCAGACTCGGAAATATGGCGTCATAAATAATTTTCTCAAACAATTTGGCAATTGTACATAATTTTGAGATTGGCCTATAATGACGAATAATTAACGAGAAAATTGATACGAAAAATTTGATGTCCACCATTTTTTTGATGGCCACCATTTCTTTTAACAAGTTAGAAAGTTGACACTGACACAGATAATACATACCATACAGATATTTTTTAAGTCTGTTTTTTATGGCATGCACACTTGTGCATTTGCCAATGCCAATACTTTCCTAAAATCTAAAAGTATTGACTGGGTAATGAAATCGAAATTCTATTCAGTCCGTCAGACAGATAATAAAAATATTTTGGAGACATTTTTTTTTCATAATCTAATAATTACAGTATTGTATTGAGTTGAAATGTCGCGTGACGTCACTTTTGAGTAAAAAATCTACTCAAGCGTGACGTAACGCGCCAATTCAACTCGAAGTAGGACTGTTATTATTTAATTATGAAAGAAAATAAAAAATATGAGTTTAAAGGCACTGGGTCTCTATCAGAAGGAACTCTAGGGGTGGAATCTCCATTGGCGTGGGTTAACGGGCAGGAGATAATATCTTGGATGGTTGACAATCACTTTTCCTACAATTTAACGTTCCACCAAACTCAACACGCTTTCAAAGATAACCTCTCAGCCGCCTGCTCACACTTGACATGACACAACTGATTGACAGTTATCTTCTTCTGCGCATCAGTCGGGTGTTACGTTTAGGAATCACAAACCTTCTGCTCTACAGATTTCGACAGATAACATAATATTAAGATTGGTACTCTTAATCATCAATAATAATTTGCAGCATCTGTGTCCGGCGCCGACAAGTTTAATATTTTCTAATATCTGTCTGACGGACAAATAATTGAAAATTTGTCATTTAGCCTTTAAAAGTATTGATTTATAGTAGTGCCAAGTGCTCTCCAGAGCCCCGATTACGGTAACTTTTAATGTCTACAATCCAGACGCGTTTCTGATTCTGCAATACGATTGGTCAAAACAGCTGACGTACGCTGTTGAACGACCAATCGTATCGCAGAATCGAGAAGCGTGTCTGGATTGTTGACGTTAAAAATTACCGTAATCGGGGCTCTGTATAGGTCTACCAGAATCTCATGGCAAACAAAAATATTGGAAAAGTGTGGCTTTCATAAGGAAATTGTCTATGGCTTTATTGTCACCTGTCAAAACCACAGATCACTATATATGTAGCAAGGTCAAAACAAATTACGAGATTTGTCAACCACTGCAGAAATTTTGTGAATCTTCATGATTATTTGTTATTTTTATGAAAATACAAAAAAAAAACTCAAGCGAGTTATATTGTTTTCAATGTGTATTGTAAAATATGGCGTAATTTAAACTCAATCTTTGATTTTAAAGCACGTCGTTGAGTTGACAGGTAAGTCGGACTGAAATGTTAAGATTACATTTAGTTTATTACCCGACTGCGTCAGAAAGAGGGTTATGTTTATTTTTAAGTATTTTTCTTTCTTAATAGCTGCTTTATTGAGGTTTACCTACAGGTGAATCTCACAAATTGGTGCAAAGGAATGGTGAAAATGTTGTAACCATGTAAAGAAACTTGATAAGATTTCATCAAGCAAAATCATTATTTTTCGTATCAATTTTCTCGTTAATTATTCGTCGCATTTGGTTTATCATAATATATTTGTGAGGTACATTTGAGGTACTAAATAATGGTAAATATAAGAAAACCATAACTTACCTGTTTCGTCCAATTTCAGCATACACCCGCCAACCTGATATCAGGTTGGCGGCTCATTTTGTAATTTAAATTGTTCCCGTATTAGGGAAGTACAAAATTAATAACTAAAGGTACATAAAGGTACACCTCAGGTATTAAAAATTCATATTTATATTATTCATTTCTGTGACCATACACCCGCCATTCTGACGTTCACAAAACTGCTACTTTTGAAAGGATATACCAGATATACTCTCAAGAACTGCAGACTAACTGCATTAGGATATTTAGCACATACATTCAAACACTAATTCCAAAAGAAAATAAAACGTAATGGTACACGTAAAAAACTATTTACAGACTGCCACACAAATATTACTGAACCGATTTTGATAAAACTGATTTTGTGTTTTCTTATTTTATTTATCAATCAATCAAAAATAATTTATTCAGGTAAGACGACTAGTGGCATTTATTAGACGACATTGGACTTAGCTAATCTGTAAATCACAACTTAGTGGTGTTGAATAGACCACCCCACCACTTGCTGACCTACCTACGTAGAAAACGCGTATAGAGAGGACCATGGAATCCTGGCCCAGGATAGAGGAAGTTACTCGTTTAGTTGAGAGGACGCCTTATCTCTCACAGTGCCTCTGTTAGCCTAAAGACTAGACACCCACACCATCCTACGTGTAATTTTATGTCCTCGACGACTGACGTAACTCCTTTTGTAGTAATGAGCTCAAGATCGGCTAGTGGGCTGACATCACCTTTTACTACAGGCCTTATTTGGTCACTGTGTCATATTAGTCGCATGACATCAGTCTTTCGATTTAAGTAGGCGCCGAGTTAATATGGACTGGTATGATAACTGTCGCAGACATTGATCGTGTTGTTTTCCTCACAACGACTCGTTTATTCATAGGACCTTAATGAGATGATTTTAGTTATTATTCATGGCATAAGTAGCTGTGAATAAATTAACCATTTTTTTGTTTGAAGATGAATTATAAATGCTGTAAAAGTTCGAGAAAAAACTACTATAGTTAATCATATTATTATAATACCTATACCTACTAAAGGACATCATCCATTTTGGTCCAAAATCAAAAGTGCCGGCCAAAAAATAAAAGTGCTGTATTCTGATAGAATAGGTACGTCCGCCTTGGCATTTATTACTATGGCACCAAAGCTGTAGCACCACTGTGCATCGTAGTATTTGAGTTCTAAAAATATATGAAACGACTGACTTTGATCTCAAATACTACGACGCACAGTGGTGCTACAGCTTTGGTGTCATAGTAACAAATGCTAAGGCGGACGTATTCTGTCAGAATACAGCACTTTTTTTTTATTGGCTGACATTTTTGATTTTGAACAAAAAATGTATGAATCGTCGATGAATTTTAGATCTCAAATACTCGACGCACAGTGGTGCTACAGCTTTGGTGCCATAGTAACAAATGCTAAGGCGGACGTATTCTGTCAGAATACAGCACTTTTTTTTTATTGGCCGACACTTTTGATTTTGAACAAAAAATGTATGAATAGTCGATGACTTTTAGATCTCAAATACTCGACGCACAGTGGAGCTACGGCTTTGGTGCCATAGTAACAAATGCTAAGGCAGACGTATTCTGTCAGTATACAGCACTTTTTTTTGTTGGCCGGCACTTTTGATTTTGGACCAAAAATATATGAAACGTGGATGATGTCCTTTTATTAGTTAGCTTCATTTGATCAATAAATTAACGAATGCTAGCACCATTTTAATTAACTCATGATATCATACGGCATTGTCTACCAGTTAACCTTTGGGGCTATGCAGACAAAACTTGTTCGTACCTATTTAAAGAATAATAAAATTACTACTAATAGTCCGCCAATTCCAATAGACATATTATGCATGTATTTAAACGCCCAGGCGTAAAACTGTCTACAATGTATATTAGTAATTATTTTAGCTAAATAAATACATTAGAAATTAAGTTGTGCAAAATAAATACTGAACGAATAAGTAGATGGGAGCTTTAGCTAACTCTGTCATTTTTTCTATAAAATAAAGTTAAGAGTGCATTCTTGTCTAGAACAATCGTAAGTAAAAAGAGACTAAAAGTATTTAGTTAACTGTGAAACTTGGTCGTTTTTTGGTCTCGAGGCTATTTTCTACCTCGTCTCCCCCAGTGCGAGACGAATGTCCTTAATCTTCAGAGATGGAGGAAGTCGCTCGGGAGTGCATTCTAATTCTGGAGCAGTGTGGCGCATTTCCAATCGCTTATACGCATCAGCAATCTGAGATACATGTTATTTACTTTGTATTCATTTGCGCAGTTTTTTAACAAAAGATGCAACTACCTGCGCTTGCCATGTGTAAAAAAAACCCCGACCCAAAAACCTTTAAAAGTTAAAAATTGTTATCAGTGGCTAGATTTTTTATAGACATGGTGCTTTATAGAATTTTGAGTAGGTACTGTAACGTGTTCAAATAAACTGTATCAAAATCTGTTCAGCCAAGTTACAATGCTTTTATTATTTAGAAAGGAATCTTGAGTTCTTGACAGATCACGTCGTAAAATGTAGATATTTCAAGATAAGCCAGAAAGTTCACTATTTCTGTTTCAGTACATTAACACCCTTACGTACAAACGTGGGCATAGCAACACGGTTAAATCTAGGTTTTATAAATACGCAGCCGCAGCCCGCAGGTCGCTGAACCGAGCGTTAAAAACAGCGCATGTTGTCTCGCTAACTCGGCGTCGATCGATACCACAGCGCACAGATTTTATTAGTTCAATATTCTCGGTCCAGTGAACTCCAGAGGCCGTTCATTCGCTAGGAACAGGCCAATGATTTTATTTAGTAGTTATCAATCTATACAGGGTGTAGAAAATAGAGCTTCCAGCTACGTACACATGACGTACGTACACGCATATGAGAAATCTTAGAAGTGCTTTTTTTAAGCCTATTTACAGAAATAAATGAGTTTTAATGAGTCTTATAATGAAACAGCATTCCGCCTCGTAGATATATTATGTAACGAAAGGTAATTAGAAGAAAGGTAAGGTAGGTACACTGTGTGCCAACTTTATCGTATGCAAGGCTTTAAATCGTGGAAAGAAACAGGCGCGGATCCACCGTTGTGGGCACTGTGGGCATGCCCACAACCCTAATTTGCTTGTTTTAATTATGATCTATTGATAAGATCGATAGGCATGTATGTATGTCCGGGCATGTATTGATCCAACTCTCACTTTGCTATTTTTGGTGGCTGTGCCCACAACCATTTTTGAGGGCTGGAACTGCGCCTGGAAAGAAAGAAATAAGCTTGGCGGCTTGACTTAATGCAAAACCATTGGCCAGAATTTTTTATAACCTTTAATGTTAGAGAAATCATTAAAACCAGTCGTTATGATACAAATTCTTTATTTATTCATCAACAACACAACTTCAAATATAATACAGTCAGATTTTTGTCGGGGAAAATCGGCGAAAGCCACAAATTGCTGCCTAAAATAGAAGAGTGGATTCCCCATAACTTTTGGCTGACAACATCCACACAATCAGCACTTTCATTATACAAAACTAAAATTCATTCATTTAAATACATCATTAAGTTACTTTGATAGATTTTTTAACGATAAGAGTCGCATCTCAAACTAAATTTTTAAATAACTTGAAAGACATTTTTTAAATTATATTACTTAAAAAAATATATTAGCAGTTCCTTTGTTACGCCAAAACCATCATGAATTAATTTTGATTTCAAAATCAAAGTCATGGAATGCATAATAGCACTTCATTTAAATAACAATATAATTAAAATATTAACAATTAAACAAACAATTCAGTTGTGTGAATGTTGAACAGGGTTTTAAAGAAATTTACGTATATTTAAACAATAATATTGTAACAAGAAAAAGATATAATATCTTACTTTTTCGGTTAACATTCCTTTTGTGGAAGATTGTACAACTTTGTATTAGATCTCCAGTACAAGAATGTTAACAAATAAATTAAAAATATTATTATTTGCACACTGTTAACTTGTAATTATATTACATTGTGATTAATGTCGTATTTAGTCGCTAAACTAATAGAAAAACGTAATTTTCAATACAAATGGAAGCTTATAATAATTAATATATTAAAGTATTTATCTTGATTGATCCCTGACAAATATAAACACTGCAAAAGTATAAAATGTTTGACCACCACAGAGAAAATAAAAGTTATCCAAAAGCTAGTTTTTATCAGGGATCAAAAATCAGTAAGTAAAGCTAAATTATGGCTACTATAAACATTGCACATTTCTGTAATGCGTTTAATATTCAATAAAATTATCTGTAACTATTTTATGATAAGCTAAGAATATAAAAATGCTTTGTAAATGGCTGTGACTCGGAAAAATAAGTTATTTGATACGATTTGAGTTTCTGACGTAAGTGAAAAGTGTAGCCAGCACTTTATAAAATAATTCGAAGATGATTGTTTAATAAAACACGTCTTAATTTTTGCCTACAAATGAACCAATTATATTTCTTCCGAGTGTTTACAAAGCACTTTTATACATATTTATGTAAGAAAAATCTTATTCAAAGTTATTGCAAAACATTTATAAAATTACCGGTAACAACGTCTACTAGCACTCACTCTGTTCGATACAAAACCGCTACGCCTTTGCAACGCTAAATTTTATATTCTACCTACTCTTTATTTGTCAAACACGCTAATGCATTCAAATTCGTTATTTCAATATCTTATAATAACTAATTTTATTTATTAGTGAAATTGGCGCGTCTATTAGTGAATTTTGTTTTCGTGTAGCTATCACCAATCTTGGTATGCAACAGACAACTAAAAGTGAAGATGGATTTTGTAGTAAATTAGGTAATGTATAAAAGTGTGATACATGAAATTTCTACGACTTTAATATTCGTATTGTATGGATTGAACTTAATATCCACCTTTCGTTTGCTTAAAATTTAAGGGAGTTCTGCAGGGTTCTACTGTAGGTCACATCTGTTTTTTACTCAAATTACTGTTACCATCTTCAGTTCTAGTGTGTCTGCACAATTTTAATTAGAGAGTGAGCATCGTCTTATTATAAATACCTATTTAGAATTTACCTATGTGAAGATACAGCTATTACTTGCTTTGAATTAATCGAGCTATGTTTAAGGCCAAATTGGTATTACATTGTATTTTTAATAATTTGGAGCAGCAATTTGAAACAATGTTATCATACAACTCATCCAAGACCAATAACAATACAAAATAATACGTAGTCAAGTCTGTTTAGATATGAGATTTCTTATTTAGAATAGCTATTTAGTAAAAAAAGAAATTACCGCTTCTATATACAAATAAAAAATCAATAATCTATGTTTTTTTCTATAAAAAGGAATGAGTTTAGCTAGCGTTGACTTGTATATAATATATTTGATCTTTCACATAAACAATATAACTAAATAAAAGATAAATATGATCACTTTACATTGGTGGGTATTTTATAGAATAACAGTATGACCCCACAGTCATAAATATTTCAAAAGTATGATTTAAAAACTATACTGTTTATGTCAATGATCATGATCTACTTGTACCAGGGGAACAAAAACTATCAATCACATTTTCATAAATAAATCGACTTCTTGGTAATAAAATATTTAAACTACGTTAAATTGGGAACATTTGAGTCATGTTAATGGGACTTATTTCTATATGCTGCCGTTTTGAGCGTATATTTTATCCTGTTTTTCAGCCTTGAGGACAAAAATAGCATCGAATTCAACGTAAAACAATAATAATGCATTGTAGACAGCG
The DNA here is from genome assembly GCF_004193835.3 of Ostrinia furnacalis. NCBI lineage: Eukaryota > Metazoa > Arthropoda > Insecta > Lepidoptera > Crambidae > Ostrinia > Ostrinia furnacalis. The sequence goes on from NW_021130826.1 coordinate 56,640, forward strand.
TCCAATGATTACGCAATATATGTGTTTAGTAGTTTCATGTTCCCCTAGTGGTAATAATATTTATTATTTAGTATTTAATATAATATATCTGTCACATAGACAGCAACCTCATAACGCTCTGCCGATGTCATGTCATAGCTCTGACAGTCCTGTGAACAATAATTTGAATATAATTTAAAGTTCAAACGACTGTGAAAATGCGCGTACGCATTTTTGCGTGTATAAAACTGTGCGCTCACAAACGTCAGGGGATTGTGTGTGTAAAAGATAGTAGGTCTAACAGTAGATGTAAAGTAACATAGTGGAATTTTTAAGGCATCATCATCATCATCGGTTCACTTATTATTTACTGTAGGTGCAGGATTCTCTCTAATATACCAGAGGCATAATATAGAGAACCGTTAAAATCAAGTGGCAATGGGCTGGGTACATAGTAGGCAGAACTGACGGCCGATGGGGCAGCAAGGTTCTGGAGTGGAGGCCACATGCCGGAAAACGCAATGCAACGCGTGCAATGTCCACCCACAAGGTGGACCGACGACATCATAAAGGTAGCAGGAAGGCGCTGGATGCTGGCCGCTACCAACCGTGCGATGTGGAAGTCATTGGGGGAGGTCTATGTTCAGTAGTGGACGTCCTGGGGCTGAAATGATGATGGGGACTCACCGGGGCGTATGTTGAGGGCGCTAGGGCGGGGAGTGCAGCAGGGCGGGCGTGTGTTGAGGACGGTATGGTGGGGACTCACCGGGGCGTTAGAGGCGCGTGCTCTATATGTGTATGGTGTAGAGCACGCGGCGCTAGGGCGGCGAGTGTTGAGGACGGTGTGTGGTGGGGACTCACCGGGGCGTATGTTGAGGATGGTATGGCGGGGACTCACCGGGGCGTTAGAGGCGCGTGCTCTATATGTGTATGGTGTAGAGCACGCGGCGCTAGGGCGGCTGCAGTAGGGCGGCGAACTGCAGCAGGGCGGCCCTCAGGGCGGTGTGTGGCGGGGACTCACCGGGGCGTTAGAGGCGCGTGCTCTATATGTGTATGGTGTAGAGCACGCGGCGCTAGGGCGGCTGCAGTAGGGCGGCGAACTGCAGCAGGGCGGCCCTCAGGGCGGTGTGTGGCGGGGACTCACCGGGGCGTTAGAGGCGCGTGCTCTATATGTGTATGGTGTAGAGCACGCGGCGCTAGGGCGGCGAGTGTTGAGGCCGGTGTGTGGCGGGGACTCACCGGGGCGTATGTTGAGGATGGTATGGTGGGGACTCACCGGGGCGTTAGAGGCGCGTGCTCTATATGTGTATGGTGTAGAGCACGCGGCGCTAGGGCGGCGCGGGCGGCGCCAGTAGGGCGGCGAACTGAAGCAGGGCGGCCCTCAGGGCGGCGCCCGCCCCAACGGCGCGCGCGCTCGCTGCTAGACGCACTAGGGATGGGTATAGTCCTGGTGGAGAACAGAAGCATTAGTGGACGGACGATAATCGTGCCTTTAGACCAGTGGTTCTTAACCGGTGGTCCGCGGACCACTGGTGGTCCCTGGAGGCATTCCAAGTGGTCTACGAAGTCATCGTAATAAACAAGTGATGTGACGTGATGAGTCGAGTCAACACAACGCAAACGGCACACAGTGGGCAAGAAATCGATCTCCCCTTTCATAGGATTTTGAAAAAAAAAAGTGGTCCCTGACAAGACAGAAATTTGGTATAATGGTCCCACATGACTTAAAGGTTAAGAACCACTGCTTTAGACAGTGTAATAAGGCTGCATTTACACTAAGAAAAAGCTGAGACGACAATCGTTCTTTAGGCAATGTAATAAGGCGGAAAAAGTGGATGAAATAATTTTCATTCATGCGGTGATTTGGACATTTCAAACCCAGAGCGCATAATGCATGTGTATATGTGATAGCTAGCTCCACTCCACCCAGTATTGCCTCAGAGTATGTTATACAAAATTTTCGCGTGTGGACACACTATCATGACAGTCAGTAATTAACAATGCTGAGGAATTGAAATGACTACTTATAGTGTTAAGGATAATCGTGACTCAAAGTATAGATTTTAGAGTACATGCCTGCCTATATTTTAAACAGGCTTTCTAGAAGTCAGTTTTTCACTAGACATTTTAGTATCCCATCAAAATGATGCTAAAATATGGTATTAAACTAAACTGAGTGAAATAGACAAACTATACCTATTAGTTTCTGCCACGCCAGCGCGTCGACCTTCCCGGGAGGCGCTTTCTTCATGGACTCAGTCAGCGTGGCCACTGCTTTAAGCACGAACGATATCTCCGACAGTTGGTGCCTGTATACATAAGACAGATAGAATATACTTTATTGTACAGTCAAAAAAATACATAAAAGAATAAGAAATCGAAACGGCATAATACATATTTACGCTACTCGGTTACGTCATGTGCGGAAATAAACCGCTCCCGCTAGATTTTACCTCGCGGTGGTTTGTTATGTTTTTGTTGTTAACGATTCGATTTTAAGGCAATTTATAACGTAGTTAAATAAATATTTTTTGCTACGCTCAGTTTTTATTATTATTTTAGTATTTAATCAATTTTATATAGTTCTTCAATAAATAAAATTTATTGCCAAAATTAGTTGTTTGTTTGAAAGTCTGACATCTTTATTTTGTTCCAATTTCTTTTTAATTCCTGTCCTTGACATTAGTATATGGGCCATTTACAGGGAATTTATAAGGTAGTCCTCCTCACTCACCTGGGCAGAGGTTCTGTGTTGTCCTCATCCACCGTGTACCTTGATATGACTTCCTGGAAGCGATCTAACAGCGCCACGATGGCCAGGGGGTCTGTTTCACCTGACACCATAAATACAAAGTTTGTGAATCCGTGTTATCCAGGACACACGAATGATTTTAAACTTTAGGTCGTAAAGACAAGGTTTCAAATCAAGTGGTTCGTAACCTGATAGCTAGGAGAAAAAAGACCTAAATCTATTTGGATGATTATGTAGTACTTGATTTTGTATTGTTGTACAATCGAAATCAAATAAATAAATGGAAATAAATCACACATTATGGCACATCACACCGGCATATCAAAGTCAAAAATATGTATCTTCATTTGTTTCGCGGATTAATTAAATGAGTAATAATTAATTGACATATCTGTCAATGTCATGTCAAAATCCACCAATCATGCAGCATTTGGACCTCCCGTCTACGTATTGCCATCTGGCGGATTTTTCAATCGCGAAAACCCTCATTGAAACGTGCACAATGTCTACATGTCTCATTTTTATACCCTCACAGCGTTTAATTTTGACAAATGCTGAAAAGAAGCGCCACAAAAACAGTCGCCATTGTCTGCCACTGTGTTAAGAAATGAACCATCTCATGTAGGTAATAGGTATTATTTTGCGAGAAAATGTACAGAACAGTGTTCAAGGACTTACTTTCAACCTCCAAGGAGTCGATGTCCTCGAGCATGGAAAACTGCAGCAGAGTCTCGAAGCACGTCCGCGCGAATTCTTCCCTCTCTCGGAGTTCTTGCTCGTTTTCTACATTAAAAAAGGCAATTAGTATTCGCCATTTATTGATTTAAACACAAATTGCGTTACATCATATTAAATTATAAAAATAAGGAAATATTTGTATGTTTACAACGAATGAACTTAAAAAAGTCATTAATTAAGTGGCAGGGGGCGGAGCACACAGTCCTTAGAACTGAAGGCCGTTGGGATACGTGGGACACTATTTAAGTTGTGAGCCTAACTATGAAAACAAAGTAGTATATTATTAAAATAGAATTGATTGCATTTATTGGTATTGTCTTTCATGATTTATGCAGTTTTTAATGTGTCCGAAACACTTTTCATAGCATTTTTTCCACTCAGCTTGAGGCACGTCCAAAGCATGGTTTTTGACCGCACCGATAGTTGCTTTCTGGCTACATAAATCGCTGTTCACGCATTTCATTTTAATATAATGGGTACCAAAAGAAGTGTTTAGATTCCAAGCAAGAATTTTGTAGCGTTGGACCTGTTTATTTCATATTTTGAGTGTTCAAATAGTCAGTTGTTTGACGAGACGTGTAAAAGCTCACATTTTCGTCACGAATGGCGATTCGACTATGCTGGCCAGTTTCCCTTATTAAACTGAAGACTTTTGGAAAAAAAGTGGCTGTTTACTATTAATAATTAACCATTCTAAATTTCTCTAGTAACGTTTCTGTCATATAATCGGATATTTCGGAAAAATAGGCGACCGTAAGTTTCAAAGTGTTCCGAGCGCATGGGACTTTCGTTGGAATTGGTTCATCTTAAAACACCTCCATAGTCGATAGCTGTTTATTTTCAGGATCATTATGCATAGATCCTTAATTCGTCAACTGTCACAATTTTAAAAACGGCTTTTAAAGCTTTTTAAACGTATTTATCAAACATTTCCAAGGACTAAACGACACAAGCGTCCTATTGAGCGTTTGAAAAATTTTGTGACATCCAGCGAGAAAAAAACGTATTAACCATAATATGGTCATACAATATTTTATTACTGCTAGTGGAATTAATGCCTAGGATTATCTCAATCCTACGATATATCACATGACGAGGTTTCTCTTCCATTTTTCTGACAACATCAATGTTTTCCGCCACTATTAGTCATTTTGGACGACTTTCGCAAAGTTCACTGGTGAGCCAATGACATACAATATTATACTTCTTAAACTAGCGTTTTACAATAGTAAAGGACAGAATCTTTATCACCAAAAGTGAAATTTGGCTGACCGCTTCATTTTTGTATTGATTAACCACGTCGAAAGTCATAATAAATCTTCGCGCGAAAATTTCCGCAAGTCAATTCCATGTTTTTGTAGTCAAGATAATTTTCAATTCAATGTTAATAATACAAAACGTGCTTAAATGATAAAAAGTTTTGAATAAGGTTGTAGTCAAAAATGTCAAACTTTTCATTAAAAGTATCAGATGTCGTCTAACAACACGTTATGTTGTCGAGGCTCACAACTTAAATAGTGCCCTAGTATAAAGTCTTGAGTGGTGACCACTGATCGTAGAATGTAATGTAGATTGGCCTGCCACTAGGTGGATCTACGATCTGGTAAAGGTCGCACAGGACCTGTCATTGGAAATGGAGGCCTTTGTCCAGCAGTGAACAAGTGAAACTAGGTTGAAACGAAAGTTTGAAACTATGAAAAATGTTAATAATGTGGTGTAGTAAGGCCTCAGCCTCGAGTTTAGCGGGCAGCGGAGCGGGAGCGGCGGCGGCGCGGGAGCGGGGCGGGCAACGCAGACCCGTTCTCGAAACAAGCGGGCAGCTCGCGCGGCGCTTTAGCGGCCAAGTGTTGTGTTCGGGGTTGTGTTGTCGAGATATTAGTTTTTATTTTCAAACGAAATGTCTGAACAACGGCGACAATTTTATTTCGATTCAAATTTATTCCTAACGCTCGATTTATTGTGGGCAAAAGAAGGAGTGCGCTGCCCGCTCGTTGCCCGCTCCCGCGCCGCTGTTTTCGAGAACCGGTCTATTTGATTTTACGCATAAGATCCTGCCGCTCCCGCGCCGCTACCGCCGCCGCCCCGCTGCCCGCTAAATTCGAGGCTGAGGCCTAATAGGTCTGCTGGTGCCTCACTCCGTTCCGATCTATAGGCAGCCTAAGTGTGGATAGTATATGGAGTTTGCTGATCGATACTCACGGGTGGGCGCAGCGGGCATGGCGTGCGCGCTGCCGGCTCGCACGAGCGCGAGCACGCGGCGAACGTGCGGCGCCGGCGCGCCTCGCCTCAACACCGCTTCGCGAACAAGTGCTACTAGTTCACGCGCCGCTCGGGTGCCACCCACGCTAAGAAATACAGAAGAAGATAAAGAATGTTTACACAATATACACTGGTTAAATAAGAAAATTGCTGTAGGCTGATAAAAACTGCTCCATTTATTGTCCCCAAGCAGTGGTAGGGTTAATACTGGGACGTGTAAAAGTGCTTTTTAAAAGCCTATTTGTTAAAATAAATGCGTTTTTTTTTAGTTTTTTAATAAAAAATTAATTCAAAGCAGCCAGGGTGGGCTCGCTCTAATGCCGGCTCAGTAGATTAGAACGCCGGCTTAGATCACGTCCGGTGAGCAGGCTTGGGAATTTAGCAACACGCAAAACCTCTTTAAAAAATTATGACATCGCGATTTAACTCGAGATAACGCCATCTATGAGTGACAATTTTGAACTAATGTTCTAAGGCCTGCCATAACGCAAGGTGCAGTAAATTTTTACCTTAAAATGAAACAGAAAAAGAACAGTTTTCCACCAAGGCGGCAAAACGAAAAGACACGAGACACGTTATACGGAAAAAAGAAATAAATACGCTTGATACTCACGGCGCTTCAAACATGAACGTCTCTAGAACTGGCGGTAGGGTCTCCCAGAACTCTAAGTACGCATCGGGCTCCTCTCTCGCTAGCGGTAACGCGGTGGCTAATACCTGTTCAATAATAAATTACACATTATTCTTTAGGAATACACAAGATAGATATGAATAACTTAACGTTTGAACTGGATATATAATTTTTGTGACTTTAATTGGTGGTAAATTGATATTTAGCTGCTTGAAAATCGGTCCAAGGAGTCAAGATCGGGGTTTAAAGATGTGTGAGTGTTGCATGCACATTACTTTTAAGATTTTTTTATTCTATTTTGTTTTCAATGATTTTATAACGTACTTGTAACAGCAAACTTGCGATCTGCATCGCCTCATCCGTCTGTTCTGAGCTCCGCCGACGCTTGTCTGAGCTGCAGTTCCTCACTGATTTGTGCAACGCCTGCAAAGAACATTACGAATCAGATGCTATCGTGGATTTAGGAAGCGGAATAGAAATATTTTTACCAATTTGTAATGGAACGCAAATAAATAGGCATAAAATGTTCACGTTGTACGAGTGGAGGGTGCCCTCCTCGAGAGACGCTTACTTTTTGTGGTTTATTTTGTAAATGCCAAGGACAAACTCACTTCAGGATCAAGTGACATCATTGCCAATAACATAGATAGCAGTACGGTTAGGCCCTTCTTTCCTACTGGGCACGTGCCTATGGCTCCGCGATCGAGGGACCCTTGATCTTTAAATGCCCAGAGATTCCAGTACCTTAAAGAGGGGCATGAGCATGGATGCGTCGTAGCATGGAGGGCGGAGGGAGGATGTTCTCCCCTTTATATTACTAATTCGGGCGACTGAGAAACTTATAGCAGGCGCTGCAGCTGGGCGAAGGCGCGGCGCGGGCGCAGCCTCGCCAGTGACGTCACCAAGGGATCACCTGTAACAGCCTGCGCGGCTGGGCGGCGGCGCGGCGCAGAGGGAGCAACCTATAAGAGACGCAGCAGCTACGCTCGGTTGGACGGGGACGCAACGCGGGGAGTGGGGAGGTGGGGACGTGTGAAGGGGCTACCTGTAATAACCATGTGCTGTGCTAGCTACCTGTAACAGTCGTGGCAGCATGGCGCGGCTGGGCGGCGGCGCGGCGCGGTAGAGCGCGGCGGCGGCGGCCAGGCAGCGCGCGGTGGCTGGCGGCTCGCGAGCGCACGCCTCGCCCAGTGACGTCAGCGCTATAAACATGGCCGGCAGCAGCTCGTGGCGGACCAGCGCCTCCTGGGAAGGACATTATTGAGTTAGAAAAAAAGCAGGCAGCATATAAGATCCTTTCATGATTATCTTTCTTCTTTCTTTCTTTCTTTTCTTTCTTTTCAGCCAAATGACGTCCACTGCTGGACAAAGGCCTCCCCCAAGGTTTTCCACAATGAACGGTCCTGCGCTGCCCGCATCCAGGCTCTTCCCGCGACCTTTACCAGATCGTCGGTCCACCTAGTAGGAGGCCTGCCCACGCTACGTCTTCCAGCCCGTGATTATCATGATTATCATCACAGGACATCCACTGCTGAACATAGGCTTCAGCCCAATGATTTCCACATCGCTCACTGACAGTCAGGTAAGAATAAAGTAAGTAGCACATAGGTCCTTTCGTCATCATCATTTCAGTCACAGAACGTCCACTGCTGAACATAGGTCTCCCTTAATGATTTCCATATCACCAATTTGATAGCGGCCTGCATCCAGTGCCTTTCTGCTACTTTTATGAGGTCGTCTCATCACAGGCCCTTTGGCTTATCTTTATGCCCAAAATGTGGACGTATCAACGTTGAATTCTAAGTCATTTTCTCACTGTTCAGTCGTCATAGCATTTGCCCTTAATACAAGCCTCTCCTAAATGGTTCTTTGCACGGACCTTTTTTAATAAACATGTATAAAAACGAGCACAAAGTGCACGTCATAGTTTTTGTCAACACAGTCACCTATTCAGTATCATATCAATGCTGAGCGACTGTCGAATGCCGAATCTACGCAGCGCTAGCGTCGCTTTAGTTTAAAAACAGTTGGTGCGCCGCGTCGACGTTTCTACGGCGCTCGAAAGGAGATTTGGGGGAAAAGGGTCTTCAGTACGAAACTATTCCCACCTCTCATTCCCACCGCTGCAACTCCTGTGTAGCCAGAATCTACAGCTTGACCGCCAATAAAAAACCAACCAATGAAGGTCAAGTTTGTCTCGGAGAAAGTTTGACTGTCATCAGACCCGCAACGAATTTAATCAGAAGAACATATGAGTTCTAAGTTAAGGTTCGACTTCCCTCCTTTGCAAAGCGGATGACAGGTGACAAAAAAAGGTTAGTAACCTTTAAGCAAAAAAGTATATGTCTGCCAAGCGTGGAGATTATGGCAAAACTTTCCACTAAAGTGGAGGAGGCTCATAGTCCAGCAGTGGGCTGTAAAGGGCTGTTGATGATGATAATGATGAAGCAAAGATATGCACTACGTAGGGTCCTTAGTCGACGACCTGATCGGCCGTTTGGTGTAGTGGTTCAAAAACGGACTACTATTCCGGAGGTAGCGGGTTCGATTCCCGCACAGTACAAACATTTGTGTGCATGAACATATTTGTTTGTATTGGACTGGGTGTTTTCTATGTATAATAAGTATGTATTTACAAAAAAAAAGTATTTCAGTATGTTTATATCCGTTGTCTAGTACCCATAGTACAAGCTTTGCTTAGTTTGGGACTAGAAGCGCAGTGTAAAATGTCTAAGGATATTTATTATTTATTTATTTATGATAAAGGTAGCAGACAGGCGCTGGATGCAGGCCGCTACCAACCGTGCGATGTGGAAGTCATTGGGGGAGGCATATGTTCAGCAGTGGACGTCCTGTGGCTGAAATGATGACGATGAAGGGTCCTTAGTAGTGGGTGATGTATAGACGCACCTTGTGCACAGTATCGAGACAGTGCAGCGCGTGCAAGCTCACGGGTGCCCCGCCGCCCACGCCGTCTAAAGCCGACGCTGCTGGCTCCACGCTGCACACGTTGCATAAGCACTCGCCTAGCTTCTCCACGTCTGCTGCTGTGAACCTGTGGGTAAAAGTAAGTAATTGAGTATTTGATTATAACCTTGGACCCCGATTTTCCTTAAGAGAATTCTTTAAGGAGATTAATATACTGACAGTAGCTTCACAGTTCATTTATGAAAACCTTTTATATGTTCGCAAAAATATAGAGCAATTTACTAGAAAGAGTGATTTACACAAGTTCAATACAAGAAACAAAAATAAACTTGCCGTTTCAAATTTCAGACTGCACAAGATTGGTAATTAATTTATGGGGAAATGTATTAAACTTTTCAATAAATTACCACAAACAGTAGTAGAATTGCCCATTCATAAATTTAAAGCACATATCAAAAGCACCTTGATGAAAAAGGGCTACTGTAAAGTTGATAATTATATAAAAGATAAAAATGTTTGGAATGTTTAACTACCTAGCTCGCATCAATACTTATGACTATAATACACTCGGCATCAAATAAATCGCACCTCCCTCAACAAGCACTTTTCAAACGTATACATCCCCACTTCCCACCAACATTGGTTCCATTTGAAAGCCTAGTTCTAATCTTCATTTCATTAGAGGAAACGTTTTTACCCCAAAAATGTGTCTTTAGAAGGATCCAGAGTCACTTCTTCAAAAAATAGGTAGTTACGCTTGAACCAACTTTTATGGTTATAAAACTGTTAAGTTGGGATTAATCGCTATCCATCTGTTAAAGAGGACACTTGTGATCATTATTTGGTTTTATAACCATAAAATTTGGTCTAATTGATCCCAGAGGTGAGCCCAAAGTGAGGTCTTTTTTCAAGACACATTTATGGTATATGTTAATAATATAATAAGAAATTAAATGTGTTTTTCTTTAAGGATATTTATTGGGCTTTCAAATAACACCAATATTATTGGGGTACCATGATTGTGTCAGAAGAAAATCTATAAAGTTCGCGTCGCGGAAGGTGCGGTTTATTTGATGTTGAGTATATTTTGTATATTTTAAAGTTTCTTGCGCTGCTTCTTCTCAGCACTGGCCCATTTATTGTCCCGAAGCAGTGGTAGGGTTAATATTGGGACGTGTAAAAGTGCTTTCTAAAAAACTATTTGCAAAAATAATTGAATTTTATGAATTTTTATGAAATCATTCACCAATACTTCGTGGTACATCTTTTAAAAAATCTGATAAGCGAACACAGTGCTATATATGACGCTATCAATCTGTGCACGTCAACAAACCGGGTGTTTGCCAGATAACAGCACATCAAACTAAACACAGTGGTGTCTCATCTCATTGCTATACAGCCTATGTTACAACAAAAATTTACAGACTGATGTGCTGTCGAGGTTCAAGGTCACCCAAAGGGCGATGGAGCGGGCTATGCTCGGAGTTTCCCTGCGTGATCGAATCAGAAATGAGGAGATCCGTAGGAGAACCAAAGTAACCGACATAGCTCGCAGAATTGCTAAAATCAAGTGGCAGTGGGCGGGGCACATAGCTCGTAGAGACGATGGCCGTTGGGGCAGGAAAGTTCTCGAGTGGCGACCACGGGCTGGAAGACGTAGCGTGGGCAGGCCTCCTACTAGGTGGACCGACGATCTGGTAAAGGTCGCGGGAAGAGCCTGGATGCGGGCAGCGCAGGACCGTTCATTGTGGAAAACCTTGGGGGAGGCCTTTGTCCAGCAGTGGACGTCATTTGGCTGAAACGAACGTGCTGTCGAGTATCGAGAGAATAACTTTAGAGCTTTAGAATAACCTGTACGATAAATGAACAGGGAATTGGACGCTATTCATAAATAATTCCAAGACACAACCTAGATAGGTTGAGGTTAATATTAAGCCCTATTTTTAATTATTAGATATTATTAGAATACTCACGTAGGCCTAATATGTTGGAAGATGAGCGGGAAGATCTGCACAAGAGTTGTGAGGAAGTTGAGAGACGGCGCGTACACTTCTATCGGCTTGCCGTCTTCTGACACTGCAACAAATATATCTAATTCAAAACCTTCATTACTACAATACAGGAAATTTCAGGATTATGTAGGTAAATTCGGGACAAAATATACCACTCAGAACTATCAGAAGCATATAAAAGTCACTTTTCGTTGCCGTGGTAGCTCAAATGTTAACAATAAAACTCATGCTAAAATAGACAAAAAAAAAATCATAAAACAGTCTTCAATAACATTAAAAATAACTAAAAATGCATTTTATCATTGGCTTTTCGTTTTAATGATGTTAATACAATGAGACACACAAGCCGCAAAACATTTTATTTTAATTGACCATAAAATTGTAAATAAATTCTTAAATAATAATTATTTATTAAATAATAATAATTATTTCTTACAAAAACAATCAAAACTTTAAAAATAATCAGAGTTGTATCAGCCAGCATGTGCCAGTACAGTAATAAGTTGACATCAGTTCAAACTAGATGGCGCTGTGCGTACTTGAATCGCGGTATCGAAGTGTTTTGGCGAAACTACTTAACCTCTAGCCGAACAAGTCACGGTTGACAAACAGACACTTGCTATAATACAATACATCCGCCCGCTTGTTTGACTAAACTCGCGATACAATTTTTTGAACGGAACCCAGTAGAAATGCTGGTTATCCGTGTATAGGCAATACAAATGTTGCGATTTGAATGTTTAGGTAATAGTGTGAGCCTAGCCTACCTGGAGAGTGTTTTCCTAGTACGTAGGGACTTCTCTTCCCGGCTCGTTGGAGGCTTATTTCCTAGACTGTCTAGCTAGGCTATAATGTAAGCCTACCTGGGGAGTAGTTTCTTAGGATGTAGGGGCTTATCACCCAGGATGCTTTTCTTCTACGCTGTATAGGGATGTTTTCCTAGAATGTATGGCAATACTGTGAGCCTACCCGGGAGGTGTTTTTTTAGAATGTAGAGGTATTTTATGGGCTGTTTTGAGTCTTATTTTTTATTTTTACAATTTCTAGTTTGTAGTATGAGCCCGGGAGCTGGTTTTCTAGGATGTAGGAGCTTCTTTTCTAGCTGGTATAGGGGTGTCGCTTCAATACTGTCTAGGCTGTAGTGTGAGCCTACCTGGGGGAAGGTTTTCTGAAATCTAGGGGCTTCTTTTATGGGCTGTTTAGAGGCTTCTTTTTTACACTGTCTAGACTGTAGTATGAGCCTGCCCGGGAGGTGGTTTTCTAAGATATAAAATCTTTTCTTCTCAACTGTATGGGAGCTTCTCTTCTCGCCTGTATAGAGGCTTCTCTCCAAGGTTGTTGAGACACTATCCTAAGACTATTCATCCTGTAGGTGCGTACCTGGCGGGTGGTTCCCCTGGGCAGCGGCGACGTGTCCCCAGGCGGCCCAGGCGGCGGCCCACACGCGGCGCTGCAGCTGGCCGCCGGAGCCCGAGGGGTCGCTCTCTGCGGCGCGCCCTGCCGCTGTTACTACCTCTTGGAAGGACTTTAGAAGGGCTTCTCTTCTGGGCTGTGTAGGGGCGTCTGTGATAGGCTTTATAGAGACTTCTTTCTTAGACTGTCTAGGCTATAATGTGAGCCTACCTGGGGAGGTGGTTTTCTAGTATGTAGTGGATTCTCTTCTAAAGCCTGGTCCGTGAGCACGTATTGCTGTCGCGACTGTGCGACGGGCGCCCACAGTGAGTGTGCGACCACGACAGCGACATAATTACGCGCGAGCGATAAGGATGGGTAGCTTGGGGTCATTGGACAAAATTCTACGTGCTCACGGACCAGGCTTTAGACTGTATAAGGGCTGTTCTTCTGGAATATTTAGGCAGTAGTGTGAGCCTACCCGGGAGGTGGGTTTTCTAGAATGCAGGGGATTCTTTTATGAGCTGTTTAGAGATTTCTCTTCAAGGCTGTATAAGGACTGTTTCTTCTGGAATGTTTAGGCGGTAGTGCTAGCCTATCTGAGAGGTCGTTTTTTTTGATGCAGGAACTTCTTTTTTAGGTCGTGTAGCGGATTCTCTTCTAGGCTGTTGTATGAGCCTACCCGGTAGGCAGTTGTCTAGAATGTAGGGGCTTCTCTTCTGGGCTTTCTAGAGACTTCTCTCCAAGGTTGTTTAGACACTTCTCTCCAAGGCTGTCTACTCTAGACTGTCGTACCTGGCGGGTGGTTCCCCTGGGCGGCGGCGACGTGTCCCCAGGCGGCCCAGGCGGCGGCCCACACGCGGCGCTGCAGCTGGCCGCCGGAGCCCGAGGGGTCGCTCTCCGCGGCGCGCCCTGCCGCTGTCACTACCTCTTGGAAGGACTTTAGTGCTGCCACTGATACCTACGAAAGGAATTAAAGGAGAAATAAAGTAAAAACCTACTTAGATACAGATTTTGATTGACTTGTAGACAGTAGGCTAGAGCAGGCCTGTTCATCTTCGCGAGTTTACATCGAAAACAAAACACGCACGATGGCCCACCTACAGGATACTATTCGACAAGGCCTCACATACGAGCGAACATTGACTCACGCACGCGTATTATTCTTGTGTATGATGGAAGAAAATAAAGAAAATGGTGTACTAAATAATGTGCAGTATTTAACTGCCTAAATAATAATAAAAACACAGAATGTACTTTTTTAAGTTGCCTGAGAGACACACTGAGAGGTAAATAAGTAGTTAATATTATTCATGATAATTCATGCTAAATCATGTATTTCCTCCGCCATTTTCGGCAGTTTGTCACCTCACGTCACATCATTTTACCGAAGTCAGCCCTATAGCTTCGGCGCAGTGCCGATCACTGACGTTTGTCAACAAAATGGTGCTTGACTCTTGAGACAGGCTAAATTACACCTTAATGTTAATGACATTGAGCATACATTTTTGTAAATACCTTCGCGAAGTAAAACTTCTGTACGTAGTACTTATTATTATTCTGTGGCTAGAGTGCCAATTTGTTTGTTTAACAGCTTTTTCCAGAAACGCTATTTCTAAAAAGTCATTCCATGAAATGTGAAACGAATGATTGGATCGGTAAAGAGTGGGTTATGACGAATCTGGCAAGTGACCGGACCTCACTGTATTGTGGCCTCAAATGGTAAACGCTAATAATATAGCATCATTGAACGAATAAATAAAATTCCACATAGGGTACAAAGTTAGTTGTCACAAAGTATTGTTTTAGGTTTCGAAAAGTATTTCGACGTTTAATTTTGATGGAACGAAAACGCTGCCCTTCTATCTCAGGTAACTACTTAGCAATACACTAAGCCTGAAATAATAATCTTCTTTTACCTCATGACTCCTCCGTAGCGCGAAGTCTGTGATGTATTCGAGCAGGGCTGCCCACGACCTGTTGAAGTCCCCAACTGTCGTCAACAGCTGGAACCGGGAGTGGAACACTCGCGACACCCCTGATAGTGTTAAAACCTAGAAAAATATGAATGCTTTATTACTTTTTATCTAATTTACATTTCACTGTTATAAAAAAAGACCAAATTTTATAGTATTTAGTTACAGCCATGTTGCTGTTAGTTTTTACTTTTTATGCTTATGAAGGTTAATTTTTAAATGAAACTAGTGCTGGTTTAATTGTTCAAATTCAAAACCAATGAAAACGATTTTCCTATGACGGTTAAAGATTTCTATAAATTCCGTTAAATGACAGTTTAACTTCCCCCGGGACAATCTTGACCTTCACTGGTTGGGTTTTTTGGCGGTCAAGCTGTAGATCCTGGCTACACAGGAGTTGCAGCGGTGGGAATGAGAGGTGGGAATAGTAAAATTATATCGGTTAAAGACGTAGATACATACCTGAGTTTCTGCCCACTGCTTCTGAGCTGTGTTTCTGGTGTGATGTATGAGAATGTGTTCGCCTGTATCCACCTTCTCAGAACTTGCAATGTTTGACTGGTTTTGAACCTATAGAACAAAATAAAACACTTATTATGATGATTTCTTTTCCGAACACAAGACATGTTGGATAGTAATTGTGGGTACATATTTATAGGGTTCAGCAGTAAATTCCAACCCATTTATTTTATAATTTATTATCGTATCGTTAGATTTTAGAAAGGAAAGAAAAATAAATAGTTGAAGAACAAGACGTACTCCATTGGTTGCTATCACTATACAACGTCCACTTAATAATTGTTTGCTATGGTAGATTCAGACCTGGTCCAGCATTGGGAACAGCACAGCCAGTAAGGCGCGCCAGGCCGGCTTGCTCAGCAGGGTTCCGTGCGCGCCGATACAGCTGAATAGTGTCTGGCTGGCCGCGCGCCGCACTGGAGCGCGGGGTTCCGTGCAAAGTTCACCTGGGAAAAAATACTTATTAAGAAACTCTACAGCAATATCAATCAAATCAAATAATTTCTTCAGTAGTCAGGCCAATTCCAGGGCGCTTTTACACATCCCAAATAAAGCTTGCCATACCATACCATAAACATTTGACATCAGTGTTTCTCAATCTGTCTTCTATTCCAAAAATTCCCAATGCTCCGGTAATTTCTTTAAAACGAGTTCACCATTATATTTGAACAGCCTCCCCAAACTGTATGGCTAATCCAAATCCTTCATTTGCCCCTGATCCTTAATGACGAATGAGAAAAATATGACCAGCCTACTCCCACTTCAGCTTGCTAATCTACTAGTAATTAAAAAAAAATTGTAAGCGCTATAGAGTTGTGTTCACAGTTACGTTAGAGCGTTAAAGCAAGGGGAAGAGGACAGGACATTAACTGGAGCTTATGCAGCGTGCTATGGAGTACTACGCTCGGTATTTCTTTACGAGATCGAATCAAAAATGAGGAGATCCGTAAACGAACTAAGGTCGCTGACATAGCCCGACGGATTAGCAAGCTGAAGTTGCCATTGTCACCCCTCATCCCTACCCATTGTTAGGGATGACGGCCGCAGGGGCAGCAACAGGCCTCCAGCAAGGTTTTGAAGTGGAGGCCACGTCCTGGAAAGCGCAGCGTAAGAAGTCCACCCACAAGGTAAACCGACAATCCCATTATGGTAGCAGGAAGGCGCTGAATGCAGGCCGCTACCAACCGGTCATTATGGAAATCATTGGGGGAGGCCTATGTTCAGCAGTGGACGTCCTATGGCTGAAATGATGATATGATGATGCAGACTTACTGAGCCGTATGTAGAGACACATCCACAGCTTATCGAGTGGTGGGAGCTCGGCGTGGTTGGGCACTTCGGGACACACGGCCGCGTCCTTTGCCAGCGCCACCGCCAGCTTGTCCCGGTTGTGGTACAAGTAGTCGGAGATGTTCCACTGTTGATACAATCACATGTTAATTTTTATGCAATAGGCCTTTGTCCAGCAGTGGACGTCTTTCGGCTGAAACGAACAAACGGGCAGAAAGATTTTGCGTTAGAATAAAATGCTGAGGAGACGTTGGTAAATCAGTCAATGAAGTCATTTTACCTGAACCTTGTCACCTGAACAGTCAATTTAAAATGAAAAATCATGCTTGAGTCATGGTGATTTAATTGCATCACCAGTCGATCTGACTTCCTCTTTATGTCAGTAAATATTTTTTAGGATCTATCTGCCATCAAATTCTTTCGATGCTGCCCTGAACACGCCATCGCAGATTGCGGGCTGTACAGAACGCCGGTTCTAAGCAGAGCTCAGTTCAGAAGTGAGCTCCAAAGTGGTAGACCAAAGACTGAGATTGAGCTCGTCCAGGCAGCGTGGCTAGGCGCAGCCCAGCAGGTCACTATACCTGCCCTCCATCTACGCTGTACTCGATCTCAATCTACGCTGTACCCCGGCCACCACCTTAGAATCGACCATAGGAATGCTGAGAGCCACTCACCATAAGCCCTACTGCTGTAAGGCTGATATTCAGCTCCTTGGTCTGCGAGGCGAAGGCAGCAGCGCAGCTTAGCACCCGGCAAAGACAGCGAGGCCCGGCGCAGCCCAACAGATCACCATCTACCCTGGACCCAGCCACATCTAAACTGGATCCGGCCTCCATCAAGACTGAACCCTGCCTCCATTTACGCTGGTCCCGGTCACCATCTACGCTGTACCCCGGCCACCACCTAAGTTGGAACCGACCATAGGAATGCTGAGAGCCACTCACCATAAGCCCTACTGCTTTAAGGCTGATATTCAGCTCCTTGGTCTGCGAGGCGAAGGCAGCAGCGCAGCTTAGCACCCGGCAAAGACAGCGAGGCCCGGCGCAGCCCAACAGATCACCATCTACCCTGGACCCAGCCACATCTAAACTGGATCCGGCCTCCATCAAGACTGAACCCTGCCTCCACCTACGCTGGTCCCGGTCACCATCTACGCTGTACCCCGGCCACCACCTAAGTTGGAACCGACCATAGGAATGCTGAGAGCCACTCACCATAAGCCCTACTGCTGTGAGACTGATATTCAGCTCCTTGGTCTGCGAGGCAAATGCAGCAGCGCAGCTTAGCACCCGGCAAAGACAGCGAGGCCCGGCGCAGCCCAACAGATCACCATCTACCCTGGACCCAGCCACATCTAAACTGGATCCGGCCTCCATCAAGACTGAACCCTGCCTCCACCTACGCTGGTCCCGGTCACCATCTACGCTGTACCCCGGCCAACATTGGAACCGGAGGTGTGGAAAGCCACTCACCATAAGCCCTACAGCTGTGAGGCTGATATTCAGCTCCTTGGTCTGCGAAGCGAAGGCAGCAGCGCAGCTTAGCACCCGGCGCAGACAGCGAGGCCCAGCGCAGCCCAACAAGTCACCGGCTACCACTTGTGCGCACTGGAATGCTGAGCGGATCAGCTGTTCACTGCGGGAAGAAACATTGTGGCTAATTATCAACAAAAGAATAAGCATAGAACTGGGACAAGATATATACAAGAATAACACAGACAACAGCACATCAGACTACACATTTTCGTTGCAAAATAAATTGCTCCTATTACATTACATTACATTACTCCACAGTGTAGTTTGATGTGTCGTCGCCTGTACTTTAAAGACCGCACTAAAGCCTGGTCCGTGAGCACGTAGAATTTCGTCCAATGACCCCAAGCTACCCATCCTTATCGCTCGCGCGTAATTATATTGCTGTCGCGACTGTGCGACGAGCGCCCGCAGTGAGTGTGCGTAGCCCGCAATGTAGCTTGGGGACATTGGACAAAATTCTACGTGCTCACGGACCGGGCTTTACGTACAAACCTCGAGGCGTCGAGTTCTACTTTTGAAGACTACATTGGCAGGCCTTAGTGAGCTCGGTAGGGCATAGCCTAGCCGAAACGCGAGCTCTCTGAAACAAGCCTTAAAGTTTTAATAGTCGAGAGCTCAAACCAATAGACTTCAAAAGAGCTCGAGTCGTAGAAAAAAGAAGAAAGACCAGGTGTGGTAACAAATCTGGCGTTATGAGCCGGTAGAAGCCATGAGGTAATCACCAATGTCTCAGGCAGTATGTACCTACCTGTGGTGGTCCAAGATGGCGGAGATGACGTCCATCATGAGCGGCCAGGCGGCGCCGAGCTGGTCTCCTAATGAGTGGAGTAGACGCGCGGCGCATTCCAACTGACGCGCGCGCACGTCACAATGACGCACTGAGCACAGTTCTGCTAGAGCAGGGCTTCCCTAACTTATTGGAGACGTACCCCCTTTCGACCATTCAAAACATTCCGCACCCCCCAAACGAGTCAAAATTATTTAGTGGTCGTATCGAGCAGTCTGGAATGCAATGCATTCTCTCAGCGGTCGCAGGTTTTTTATACTTAAGTACACAGATGGCCCGCGTCCCGCTTCAAAGGTCTTTGCCTGCCCTGGGGGGCACGCCTTCCTCTTTAGGAATCAAAGGCTAGAGGCTTTAGCAGGAGATACGGTATGTACCCACCTGTGGTGGTCCAAGATGGCGGAGATGACGTCCATCATGAGCGGCCAGGCGGCGCCGAGCTGGTCTCCTAATGAATGGAGTAGACGCGCGGCGCATTCCAACTGACGCGCGCGCACGTCACAATGACGCACTGAGCACAGTTCTGCTAGAGCAGGGCTTCCCTAACTTATTGGAGACGTACCCCCTTTCGACCATCCAAAACATTCCGCACCCCCCAAACCAGTCAAAACTATTTAGTGGTCGTATCGAGCAGTCTGGAATGCAATGCATTCTCTCAGCGGTCGCAGGTTTTTTATACTTAAGTACACAGATGGCCCGCGTCCCGCTTTAAAGGTCTTTGCCTCCCCTGGGGGCACGCCTTCCTCTTTGGGAATCAAAGGCTAGAGGCTTTAGCAGGAGATACAGTATGTACTCACCTGTGGTGGTCCAGGATGGCGGAGATGACGTCCATCATGAGCGGCCAGGCGGCGCCGAGCTGGTCTCCTAATGAGTGGAGCAGGCGCGCGGCGCATTCTAACTGACGCGCGCGCACGTCACAGTGACGCACTGAGCACAGTTCTGCTAAGGGCTCCAGCAGGAGACGCTGCCGAGCCTGCGAATCATCATCAAAAAAGGGTGTTATTCTTAAAATGCCGTGGTGATTTGTGAAAGTTTACAATACCCATAGATGGAGAAAGTTAATGGTGTTAAGTGAAATAAAGGACGTCGCACATTTATCGTTTAGGCGCGATTGGTCCAATTCGCTATTGGTCCAATTACGAATTCACTTTTTTCTGCAATAGTAGTAAAAGTTGAATAACCGCCTTATTTCTTTCATTTTGGTTATCCTTTTATTTTGGACCAATTACGAATTGGACCAATAGCGAATTGGACCAATCGCGCCTAAACGACATTTATCAACCCGGAATGGGATCGTAACCGTATCATCTGGAGGCTGTCAGTATTCCTTGTTTGTACACTTCAGTCAATCCTGTTCCAGTTCTACGAAATTCCGCACGAACATCAATCACATGAGTCTCAAAATCATCAGGTAATTTTAGTCTCCAATGCAGAAGCACGACCCCATCCAATTTGTCAGAAGCAAAGAAAGAAATGGACGACAGCGCTGAACGCAGGCCGCTACCAATCGATCAACATGTAAAGCATTGGGGGAGGCCTATGTCCCTATGTTCAGCAGTGGACGTGCTATGGCTGAAATGATAGTGATGAAAGAAAGAAATCTTCTACCTCTAGAGGCCTACAATCATCTATCCACCTCTAGAGACCTACAATCCACACACTCCCAGACGGTGAAGGAAATATTTTGGAGAAGATATTTTGAACTTGAATTTTAGTGGTATAATGCTTACCTCAGTAACCAAATTGGGATTATTGTGATGGTATTGGAAAGCTGCCTGGACCAAGTACGTGATAGCTTCCACTCCCCATTCCCTCATCCTTATATGGGGGTGTTGGCAAACCTAAAAGCAAAAATAGTTTTTAAGCGATTTTCGACGTTATTCTTCAGGACATAAAAGGTAAATTATATTGAAACATACTTCCAGAAGGTGATTGGTTATAGGCCTCCACATTACTTCTATCCTGTGCATGTTGGCTAAACCAGTTTCTAATAGCTTTGCGACGGCGAAGAGAGATGGTTCCTGTAAGACAAACAAAAAATGTAAACAACCAAAATATGTACGTATATTATCATTTCTGTTTTGGTAAAAAAGCAAGGATATTTAGATGACTTCTATCTAGTCTAATTCTAGAGAACGGTTACTAAACATGTACCGTAAATCTACTATATAAAAATAAGTCGGGTTTTCCTCCCTGACGCTATAACTCCAGAACGCACGAACCGATTTCCACAGTTTTGCATTCGTTGGAAAGGTCTCGGGCTCCGTGAGGTTTATAGCAAAGAAAATTCGGGAAAAGGGGGTAAAACGGGATCCACGCGTACGAAGTCGCGGGCGGCCGCTAGTCACTTACAAAATAGCATCTGTAAAAAGTACATGAGATGTCAAAGTGTTAACCTTGATACGCCGTTTGTACAGTCAGCGTCAAATAGTTCGTGGCACGAAAAGTAGCCAAAAAGTTCGCAACACGTCTTTGTTACAATTAGAATAAGGTTGTGTTGTAAAATTTTAGGCCACGAACTAATTGACAATCAATCATGTATAAGTCACATTTTCAAACATCACAAAAAATTTCGTTCTCGAAAGATACATATCAGCCTTGCTACATTCTCACCCTGTTAGAATAAGCCAGCTCCATCGCTTCATTGGACAGCTTGCAAAGCGCGTCGATTAGGTGGTGTAACGCCACGTCATCCAGGTTCTTTGACGACTCGAATACTCGGGACAACATGGCCGATAGGGCTGCGGATAAAAACTCATTTATTCAAGTAGGTTTTTAAAAAGCACTTTTACACGTCCCCGTATTAACCCTACCACTGCTTCGGGACAATAAATGGGCCAGTGCTGAGAAGAAGCAGCGCAAGAAACTCAGTCTATATTGTCAGCCTCTTTTTCAAGGGTGAAATAATATTATGGTTTGGCATAATCTATGGTAATGATAAGTTCGGGACTATTTGTTAGTGGTTTTTGGACCATTAGTTCTATGGTTGGTTCGGTATGCGAAAGAAAGTGCTCGTGTTATGAAATTCGCGCAATGAATGCTCGCATTCCAAATTTTTCTAACGAGTACTGGTTAATGTAAATGTTTTTGATAGTAATAAATAAAAGGACATGAGCACTTGTTTATAAGAACATCAGATCATCAGCTACAGTTCCAGCTACCCGTTTCCGTTTTTTCTCTCGCTTTAATTAAATGGCGACTCTTTGAGATAGAACGAGACGAAATGACGGAAATGGGTAGCTTTACAAGCGTAAAACAACGAAGGTTTTTAAACTAAACTATTTTGGATAAATAAATCTTAAATTAACATATAACAAAACAAGTAGTAAAACCTCGAATACAAGAAATTACAAACCACAGAGTCTGTATGTCCCTCTCACACTAACAGCATATTGAATACCCGAGACATGACAACATCTGATGTCAAAAACTTCAAAACTTTTATACATTTAAGCCATTTAGGCCATACTTATAAGCGCCCCCTGGTGTGACAAAAACAAAACGTGTACATCAGGCAACATTAGAGCAGTGTCAAACAATAAAACAACAGTGCGACAGCCGGACAACACAAATAATATACAGTAGTGACGTATGGTGGCACTGGTGACATCTATATTATGTAAAAAACTAAAATGAAATCTTCTTTTTCTTTTGTTTAATGGCAATTAAACCTCTGAGAGGTTTATTATTGCCAGTGTCAAGTGGAAAATGATAAATCGAACGCTACTATAGTTAGACAACACTGAAGTTTCCCAAATATTTACAGGAAGGCGCTACTATCAATTATTATTATTAATAGTTCCGATTCTGCCACTTGGCGTTTCACGCCCGTATTCACAAACATTAATATGAGGTCTCACAGTGCTCGTGGACGCACAGGGTCACACACAAACCAATCACAGAGGTCTATTCAACGCTGTGCATTCGATTTGCTGCTTCACTTAAGCAAGTATCGTTTGTGAGTACGGGCGTCAGTATCGTTGTATTTTAAATCGAACGATACACCCGTTCAAAATTACTAAACGTCAACAATGTCACCACACGCACACTGTAACGGTCAGCAAGCCCGCCCCAGTGCGAAACAAGCTGATTAGCCGTATCTATCGCGGCCATTTTGAAAACGACAGACTTAAGTTTTTCAAAATGGCCGCGTCGAGTGTAAAATGTCACTGTACCACTCATGACTCCGAGTGACTCGGCCACGGGGACTTGCTGACCTGCGAACGATTGTTAGTGTACACGTTACACGCAAAATAATTGCACTAAATACATGATAATGACAGTAAAACATATTTGCTACACAACATTTTAAAAATAAGTTGCTGGAAAGAAGAGTTAAGAGGAAATTTTGTAGTGTTTGGAGCGGTCTTTTCATTAGCGATTTGATCGACAATCGGGAATTTGACACGAGTATTTTGCCATCTTTTATACGAGCTGCCAAATCGGACCAATCACATATTTGTTATTTATTATGAATGCATGTAATTATTATGAACGATTCGAAACTAAAAAGCGAATAATATGAAAATTGACGATGATCTCGATTTTCAGGACTAAATTATTATTGTTGTTCAATGTTAAGCGTCATATTTGTACTGTTTTGAGTTATCAATAGATGGCGCTGCGTGTAGGTTAAATCGCGGTATGTAAGTTTTTGACGGCCCATACATATAGCTAAATTTGGTTTGGGAGAAGTGAGGCTTTTTGGGACTTGTACAATTGTATTTGCATTTGTACGATGAAGCCTGGACTGTAAACTGTTTGTATACCTATTACAAATAAATAAATAAATTTGATTTAAATGCGAACAGCGGCCTAGTTCGTGTCTTGAAAGATCTGAATGGCCTGAATGAATCTGGCCAGAATGTCTATGCCTTCAGTACTCACCAGGCAGGTCGGCCATGACGGCAGACGTGCTCATGACGGCGTTGGCGTCTGCACTCGCGCGGCTGGCCTTCATGCTGCCGCCGGTAGACGGCTTCAGGCCCAGGATCCACACCTGAGGGGAAAACGTAGTCACATTATAATTATTACATATTACTGATGCGATTGCTACCATGTACCTTAATTTTGAGCGTGTTTTTTGTTGCAAGCGCCATGATCACGGAGTAAATTATAATATTACTAGCTGACCCGGCGAACTTCGTACCGCCTTAGCGTAGACATTTTCTTAATATTTTTTTCCGTAAGAACCATCCTTGGACTTCCACAAACATTAAAAAAAAAGAATTATCGAAATCGGTTCAGCCGTTCACACGTGATGCCGTGACAACGCGAAACGGGTTTCATTTTTATATATATAGATTAGTGACCATGAAAGTTTAAAACAATATGTAGTCACATTATATCGTTATTTTCAAAGGAATTCTGTCACTGCTGGAAAAAGGCCTCCCTTACGGATTTCTACAACCTACAACGCCCGGCTGTAT
Organism: Ostrinia furnacalis; assembly: GCF_004193835.3. Classification (NCBI taxonomy): domain Eukaryota; kingdom Metazoa; phylum Arthropoda; class Insecta; order Lepidoptera; family Crambidae; genus Ostrinia; species Ostrinia furnacalis. The sequence goes on from NW_021130826.1 coordinate 80,864, forward strand.
TTTTATGTCGGAAAATACTTTTTTACTGGATGAAGCGGACGACCAGTGGGTTATTTGGGACTCTCCTCGCCAGGGACTGCTCACTTAAGTCCGAAGGGCGGGTCTGATACACTTAAACCCTACGGTGTTCACCGGAGTCCAATGAAACGGAGTCGTGAGTTATTATAAATTGGACATTCGTCTCCAGCTCCGTTTCAGACTAGGGCTCGCTTTCGAGCGAGCTACTTCAGTTCGAGGGGAATAACGACACTGCTACACTATCAGCATTTAGGTCTTCGAACTCCTCTTATGTTCTTCTGGCTAATTTCGTTGCGGGTCCAATGACAGTTTAACTTTTCCCCGGGACAAACTTGACCTTCACTGGTTGGGTTTTTATTGGCGGTCAAGCTGTAGATCCTGGCTACACAGGAGTTGTAGCGGTGGGAATAGTCTCGTTATCAGCATTTAGGTGTTTCTCATGATCTTCACCAGATCGTTGGTACACCGAGTGAAAGGCCTGCTGGATGGTGTCTCCGTCGCCTTATCGCGTCACGTGATGACGTCACCAGGTTCCGTGACGTAACCAGGTTCACTCTTACCAGGTGCTGCAGCGTGGTGAGCACCGGCAGCCAGGCCTGCTGGATGGTGTCTCCGTCGCCTCGTGGCGTCACTGGTGACGTCACCAGGTTCCGTGACGTAACCAGGTTCACTCTTACCAGGTGCTGCAGCGTGGTGAGCACCGGCAGCCAGGTCTGCTGGATGGTGTCTCCGTCGCCTTGTCGCGTCACGTGGTGACGTCACCAGGTTCCGTGACTTCACCAGGTTCCGTGACGTCACCAGGTTCACACTCTTACCAGGTGCTGCAGCGTAGTGAGCACCGGCAGCCAGGCCTGCTGGATGGTGTCTCCGTCGCCTCGTCGCGTCACGTGGTGTCGTCACCAGGTTCCGTGACGCCACCAGGTTCACTCTTACCAGGTGCTGCAGCGTGGTGAGCACCGGCAGCCAGGCCTGCTGGATGGTGTCTCCGTCGCCTCGTCGCGTCACGTGGTGACGTCACCAGGTTCCGTGACGCCACCAGGTTCACTCTTACCAGGTGCTGCAGCGTGGTGAGCACCGGCAGCCAGGCCTGCTGGATGGTGTCTCCGTCGCCTCGTCGCGTCACGTGGTGACGTCACGAGGTTCCGTGACGTAACCAGGTTCACACTCTTACCAGGTGCTGCAGCGTAGTAAGCACCGGTAGCCAGGCCTGCTGGATGGTGTCTCCGTCGCGCTGCGCTGCGCACAGCAGCGCCCTCATAGCTGTCACGTGGCGTGACGTCACCATCACGAACGACTGCTGTTGACCTGCAATACCACATGGTTTTAATATGGTCAAGAGTTTGAAAGATATCTTAATAGTTCTTGGAATGATTCTGATGAAGCTTTTGTATTACAAAGAATCAGGATTTGGTTGAAAAACAATTTGTCGCTTCATAGATAAAAAACGGGGAAAGTTCTGTGATGGTTTTCCGGAAGAATTTCAGCCAAAGGACGTCCACTGCTGGAAAAAGGCCTCCCCAAATGACTTCCGCATCGCCTGGTTGGTAGCGGCCTGCATCCAGCGTCTTGCGGGTGGACGTCCTACGCTGCGTTTTCCGGTACGTGGTCATCCCTCCAGAACATTGTTGCCCCATCGGCCTTCAGTTCTGCGTACGTGTAGTAAAAGACGTCCATCGCTGCCCGCATCCAGGTGCTTTCCGCGTGTTTCTCTAGATCAGTGTTTTTCAACCTTTTTCATGACACGACCCTCCCACCGTTTAGTGTGAAAAAATAGTTGGCGACCCCCCGACCGTTCGCGTTTTTTTTTCATGCATTTTATAATGCTACAAAGATGTTTGTAGGGACCGAATACTTCAATCCATATAACATTTTCATGCATTCGCATAATTAGATTTCGGATAAATCTGTCTTTTTAACTAATGTTTTTTTTACTGAGGTAGTTTTTAAGACCTCTCGCGCCCCCCTAAAGAGGCTTCGCGACCCCCCAGGGGTCCAAAGGTTGAAAAACACTGCTCTAGATCGTCGGTCCTCGGCGTGGAAGGCTTGCCCCAAAATTGTTTTAAGACACTTCACTCACCCGTGGGCAGCGAGGCGGACGGCAGCGGCGTGCCCACCCAGACGACCTGGTGCCGGTAGTCGGGGTCGGGCGGCGGCGGCGGCTCCCTTCGCCAGGGGCACGGCAGCGCGCCCAGGGCTGGCACGCAGTATTGAGCTGGTAAGGCTGCACGACAGAGAGCGCTGATGCACGCGTCGCGGCCTACTGCGTGACCCACCTGATGGTGGAAAATGCAACTGATGATATGGGTATTCCCTTTCCAAAATGTAATATTGAACGGTCATATACTGATCAAAATGTTGGCGAAAATGAGCAAAAACTTTGTAAGAGGTTTATTCGCAAACTGCGTTACGAGTACATGAACTAGCAAATATTTAAACTTTCTGAAAATTAGTCCAAGAGTTCTGTTGCGATACATTAAACTCATCGATGATTTGTAGTCTGAAATGTCTGAATGTTTGAGAAACCCTTTCACAGAACTAAACACCAGTAAATTTCCCACCTCTCGTTTCCACCGCTGCAACTCCTGTGTAGCCAGGATCTACAGCTTGACCGCCAACAAAAACCCAACCAGTGAAGGTAAGTTTGTCCCGGGGGAAAGTAAAAACCAGTAAGTTGTTGATATATTGTGTCTATTATCTAAGTCAGACTTGTCTACTCTCGATTCCACCTGATGATTCTCATTTCCATTGATCTTTTTTTATCATTTCCACTACCTACTCACTTTTCCACTAACTCTGGCGAGGCACTGTATGGCTCGCAGGATGTTCTCCAGTTCCCCAATACTCGCTTCGGCCAGAACTGAGAGGCCCCACACAAGCCCGCACCACGATGATTTCAATAGCTGTCAACAGAAAAATATAGCTGTAACATAGTCTAAGGTATAAGAAAACACACCGACACTATTGTGTAGGAAAACAGTATAGTCCCACGATTCTGAAACGTCAAGTTAGTAGCTCCATACTGACAACGTCATAGTTGAGACGGTTCATTGTTGGACATCTATCTATATCTGGAAAGATTTATTAACTGTATCAAATATGTAAAACTAAACGACATTCTACCGGTGCCATTTCACTATGTGAGGATAGTTGGATGTAAAATTCTTTCACAATAGCATATGATTCTCAATTTATCAAAATGTGGGTGGGGCAATTTATAGCCGCGCCCACAAGTAATGTTATCTCACTCACCTGTAGTTTCAACTGCATCTCTTTCTCGTCATCCTCATCTGCTTTTTGGAGAACATTGGAGTTCTGGTCTGCTTCACCATTGAGGCCATTGTTAGTGACATCTTTCGCATCACCTTTGGATTCTGATTCTGTAACATACACATCTTTTAGCAATCTATAAAATATGTTTTAAATTAGACTGCAGTGTAGACTGTTGTTTATTTATACCTTTTTGATTATTTCCGTTTTTATTCGAGTTCACTTCTGTGTCGGTTTCGCTTTGGCCATCTTCGTATATTTCTTGTAACCTGAAAATTATTTATTAAGTTTGTAAATTAGTTGTAAAAATCTTTGAATTGTAAATAAACAGGGTGTCCACTGCAAATGTTCGAAAAAATTCCCTGACTTTTCCCTGACTTTCCCTGACAATTTTTTCAAAATTCCCTGACCAACTATGTAACAGCGNAATATCTATTATTGTGTTAACAACGTCACTCATTACTAAAAGATTGAGGCAATGATGGTGTAACTTGAAAAGCATTATGTGAAAGTAATAATGTATGTAGTAATTCCGGGAAAGCATGTTTGCATAGGTGAAAGTGTAGATGCGTGTAAAGTTTAAGTTGTGTTGGAAGTTGAAAGTGTATGTGTGGGTGAGTTTGAAATTGTTGGTGGTAGTGAGTGTACGTGTGAGTTTGTTTTTGTTCATGATTGTGTTTGGATATGAATAATGTGTGTGTTAGTATGTACGTGTTAGTGTCGTGCCGGGTGAGGAGTGGTGTGTTCACTGAGAAATATAAATGACAAAATATAAATAGATTTTCACAGTATATGATAAACAGTCCGCAAAAATTATACAAAATACCTAGTCTGTCACAGAAAAACATCGCATTGGATACATAATTAACGGTGTAAAACAAAATAAAAATAAAAAAGGGTTGAACCTTTCTAGCCGCTACTGTGAAGATGCCTCCCGCGAAGAAGGTGAGGTAGTAGCCGGGGTAGAAGCCGTGCCACACGGCCGACAGCGCGTAGACGCGCGCGGTGCGCCACGCCGCGCCGCCGCGCTCGTACGCTACGTTCCGAAGCCACGCGTTCGTGTTTTTGTTCCAGCTGGCCAGTCCCATGCGGAAGTTTTGCGCAAACTGCCATCGAACACATTTATCTTTTAAATTATTTGCACACAATAAACGCACAAAGGTCGCATTGCATTTGAAAATTAATTGTTTTGTTAAATATTTCGCTCTCCACTCTGCATAGAACCTTAAAGTAAGAAACAAAACAAAGCAATATTACCTCGAATCCAAACACATCTATGTTGCTCATTTTGTCCCACTTGGGTTCGCCATCATTGTCGTAGCCGTTGAAACCCATTCCGGAATTGTTGCAAATGGCTTCAGAGAGCAACCACGCGTGGTAATACTTGCAGCGCACAACTAGGACGCAAAGGTGCGCGTACCACAGTAGGTACAGCGCTGACCACGATCGGGAAACTTCAGATGTGGGGTCATTTAATTCTGTAATACCAACACATAATTCATTAGAAAGAACTTAAACAATTACAAAATAGAAATTCTGGAGTAGGTTATAGACCGCCCTGTACACAATAAATTAATTATATCCATTCCGTGTTAGCGAATGTAACTATTATAATTGAAAGCAAACACAATTATTTCGTATTCGTAAACACCGCGAGTATTAAAAAAAGTTCTTTGAAGTTTCCCAAAAACGCTCCATACAAACGACCGCTTATGGCCTTGCTTACACATACTTTTTCAACTGTATTGTTGTTATTATTTATTTAACCGAAAACAGGTTAGTTACATCATATAAAAAAGTCAAGAACGGCTGGACCGATTTTAACCTTTGGAAGGCAACAGGGGTGACTGGTCACCCCACCAGTTCAAAAAAGTCTTGATACGATTAGTTGCTGATGTTGTGTCTTTCTGTCGTTTGGTCTATTCTCTAATTGGAGGGAAAGCTATCAGTCGCTTTCGTCAACATATAGCGTTAGGTTCCTGTTTTTGATATTTTGACACTGCTGGGGTGACTCATCACCCCTGTTGCCTTTTACGTATACTTTATTTTTTCGTGTTGCTAAAGTAAATGATTGGTTTTGGAGTAAAAATTACTTTGTTTTCGGATGGTCAAATCGAAAAATACATTTATAGACTTGCTGATGTCAATTCCTATGACAAACGCTGTTCAGATGATAATAAGGTTTCCAAAATTGAAGATAATATCACAGTTCAGTCGGAGGAGGAAGACTTTATTTCCATTAGCGAAAAATTGTTACGACGATGAAGTTCTACTAGCACAATTCGAACATAACGTGCTACTATGTAAGAACGGACATGTTTGGTCTTCTTGGTTCCATCACCTTGGAGTCAAACATCACGACGAAATATAGTAACTGTTGCGAGAGATACGAGAATTATAGAGCAATTACACATACATTCTAAATATGAACTAGGGACCTCCTGAGGGTGCACCTTTAGCAAAGTTACAGAAGCAGGCAAGGTGAGTGCTGTGTCAAAGAAAACTGGACAAAAAAGTTAAGACATCTCGTATAAAATGTCAACTACCCTCATGCCCTCAACATCGCAAAGATATTTGCTTTAACTGTGATTAATGTTAAAAAAATATTTATTAAAAATATATAAACTGTTAAATGAAAGCATTTTTAGTTTTATAATGAAACAAAGTAATAGATCTTATCATTAATTAGTTTGATTTTTCATCACAATGCTATTTATTTTAAATTGAATTTGTGGGGTGACTGGTCACCCCTGTTGCCTTTTACGTATACAAAAAAAGTGTTGCCTGCCGAAGGTTAAAGATCTGATTTGTTAAATTCGTCTCCGCTCTGAATAGCAGAATAACTACTAAAATATCGGAAAATATTACAATCCGGAATTAGAATGTTTCAAAATAAGTAGGACGTCTCCAGTTCTTGTGTTCTAAAAATAATATCAGCTTTGCTCTTTTCTCAGAAATGCATACGGATTCACACAAGGACCACCACTGCGTTATTATTTTTGATGCAATGTTATAGTATACCTATTCCCACAGAATAATAATAAGTACTACGTACTATTCCTTCTTTTTTTATAGTAGTATTATTATTGTAAGACAATAAAATATACTGACCTTCTAGAACTGACAGTGAATATTTCTTTGCGAGTGTCAGATATAGCACCGCCGCCGCAACGGACCCCACTACCTTGTAGAAGACAGCACGCCGCGGGGATGGCTCCGCACCTTGTTTGTCTTTATCAGTCTGTAAATCGAATGATGATTATTTTACAAACTGGCATAAATATTTTGTTTACCCACGCCCACAATAATTAAAAAGGGTATCCTACTAATATTATAAATGCGAAAGTTTGGATGTCTGGATGTCAGGATGTCAGGATCACGCAAAAACTACTGAACGGATTTTGATGAAACTTAACAGTATTATTGTTTATAACCCAGAATAACATATTTTATAGGCTATAATTTATGACGATCTGTGACAAACTAAATTTCACGCGGGTGAAGCCGCGGGCAAAAGCTAGTAACTTATAAACCGAATAATTTCAGCAAATATAAATATCAGTTCTATATTATTTATCCTACTTAAATTACGCCATCATCGAAATTGTTTTGAATATAATTTTATTATTTGAGAATGCATTTCGTGCCTATTTCAATATTTTTGAAATGATAAAACTATGTTACAATCTCTCCTGTTAGGTACTTAATTAGTACTGTGATAAAAAACGAGTAAACACTTGTTGGTTTTAGATGATGGAAACTGCAACAGGGTGTCCACTGCAAATGTTCGAAAAAATTCCCTGACTTTTCCCTGACTTTCCCTGACATTTTTTTCAAAATTCCCTGACCAACTATGTATACANACGACGGATACCAATGTCAAATGGGATGTAAACTGAGATACCCACAAAAAAAAAAAAAAAAAAATATCCTCAACTAACAGTGCGTAAACTGGCATCACCGTACGTGATACTACATAGTTCTTATTTCTAATCTCGAGGACAAAGCACGAGCATAATTAATAAGTTAACCGACGGAATAATTCAAACTCTTGTTTTTTACCCAGGAAATATCGTTATTAGCAACCGGTTGCTAAGACAGGTAATAGCCCCGCGGGTCTCTAATCAAGCAGCAGCTTGTGTACGCACGGCCTGTCGAGTACATCAACGGTGTAGGATGATAAACAATCTGCTATGCATAGCGTCTGATAGGGTCAATCGACGTCACCCAAATGCGACAGGCTCGTTCATCTCTTGGAACAGGCACTAAGTCACATTAATTAGCTTAATGAGACACTGTTTGTGAGTAATGATTGAACGTATCTGTTCAGGAGTGGATGGAATGGAACACTTGAGTGTAAGGTAATGTAAAGTGGCAACTGTCTTAATATTATACTCGTAGTAATAGACACTCCGCAGACTGTAGACTTTTGTCAGCCGATACTGTTAATTTCTGTTTTTTTTAAAGAAGAAGATACTGTTAATCAATATGAACTTGTATGGAAGTGCGCAAATTACACCAATTTGGTATCGAATCCTCATACAAATTGGAAGCCGACCTAACTATCGGCCGACTTAGTCTGTAGTCTGCGGGGTTCTAAAAAGAACAAACATTCGCTAATTCCAAAACTACGAAGGCCGTCGGAGGTTTAACTAATACCTGTTAATTGATAGTACCCAGTTACTCATTACTTACTTCTCGAACCTTAACTTGGAACTCCTCGTATGTTCTTTTGATTAATTTCGTTGCGGGTCTAATGAGTTTAACTTTCCCCCGGGACAAACTTGGCCTTCACTGGTTGGTTTTTTATTGGCGATCAAGCTGTTAGTAGATCTTGGGTACACAGGAGTTGCAGCGGTGAGAACGTTCAGTCCCTTAAGAAGTTACTCATTACTCACTTACGCTAGTTCAGATCAGAATGTAGCCAAGTTGAAGATGCTCTTGTTTTTACGCATGGCAAATGCAATGTACTTCACACATCCTACTTTGTAGGCTTCAAATAATGTGATCTCTAACAAAGTTACCTTGGCTCGGAGAACATACAACGTACAAAATTAATCAAGACTTCCTCAACAATATTAAACCTGACGTCTGCACTAGCTAGGTTTGCCACGATGAATGCACCGAGCGAGACATACGCCAACTCGATTAGGCTAGATTAACCATGCGGTATGAACTGGGCCACGGGAAGATTCAGGTTTTACATGTTGAGTCGCTAGCATGTGAAGCAAACAAAGAAAGACCAATTTTTCTATCGTCATAATCATCTATTTTCGATTTTGGATCAGTTTATAAATCAGTCAGTCAATAAAACCCGTTACCTTTATGTTAAAAAAGTAAGTAATAAATGGCGTAAACTTTGTCAGGGCCTCGTAAAAGGTAAGAAAATATAACTTTTCGACCATTTGCTAACGACCAAATTAATATATTATTTTTATTACACCTCAAAGGATATACCTACAATCGTACACTAAGGTTAGGTTGCACCATCTTACTTTAGACAAAAGTAAAAAATCTGTCAATCTCCATACAAAAAACACCGGATATCGTTATAGTTACGGTCAAAGTTAGGTGGTGACACTCAGCTTAATTGTTACTTTTTTACTAACCAGCTTAGCCATAGACATACATACATCTGCAGTTGATTAGTCCACAAACTGCAGTACAAACTAGGTCAGCGGGATTTTTATGAAGTTGCGACCTCACCTGCGTTGTTAGCAGAGTTGAGCTGTCAATTTTAAAAGCTTAGTTGAAGTTAATTCCAGCTGCCTGACCGGTCTGTCCATTGATTAAAAGTTTTGACTTCATTCATTAGTCTGGTATGTAAAGTTAGCCGAGCCAATTTTTAGTCGGCTTTTGTTTTTTGTTGACTTTTTTAAACCTTAGTTGGAGCGGCAGATGGTTTTAATTCGCAAGGTTCTGTCAATTAAAAAATAAACATATAAAAATACTGTGTTTTAAAGTTAAATAGACCTGTAAACAACATAGCTTTATCATGACAGCACATTGAGGCTGAGTTGCACCTACTTACTTTAAGTTTAACAAACGTCAAAAATCTATCAAACTCCATAAAAAATACCTGTTACTGTTATCGTTAATGAAAGTTGGTGCAACTCAGCCTGAGGATTTTCTCCTGATGTGAAAATATCTCAGAATAATTTTCAGCAACTGAACTGAACCCAAACCTAAATATCAGATATTAAATTTTAAATAACCCTTTAAAATTCAAAAGCCAAATCCTAAGGCTAATTAAAAACAGCTAACAATAATTAATAAGCTGAAATGCTGTAAAGGCTGCTTTACGACATTCGTATTGAAGTAATACGGTGTAAGGCACAACAATAGAAGTATTGTTCCACGCTAACTAGGTTGGCCACGATAAATGCACTGCTCGAGACACGTCCCGAACTTGATTAATCTTGATTAGCAGCTGTGTGGAACGGGAGACGTTTATTTTTAATATCTCGGTTGTAGTGCGACAGATGTTAGTAATATTTGTAGTTTCAGAAACATAATATACTTTTTTAAATCCTAAACTTCTAAAAATATTAAATCTTTGTAAAAATTTAGAGATCCTGAAAACCGTTTGGGATGTATGAAGCTCTATACCTACATTTTACAGAATATATATATATTTTTTTTGCTTTAAGTACCTACCCTTAAGTAACATAAGATAATTATGTGATTTGTATTTTTTATGAGTATGTGAATTAAGTTCCTGTTTACTATCTATTGGAAAGTGTGTAAAAATGATTTTATAAATTAACGTGAATGCCAGAAATATGCCATTATCACTGATGTTAATGCGTATGTGTTTTTTGCTTTAGAAATAACCAACTTTACTATGAACGAATATTATGACGCGCTTAATCCACTGCACTTTAAATCCAAAACTATATCTCGCTATAAAATATTGCAGCAACCAAATAACTCACACATATGACGTAAGATAGAGCCTGGAATTTATCGCAGTCCCTAAATCTCGCTCTGGGCGTGTTCTAGAACAAAAGCCGTTTGCTATTCAACACGCGAGCTTGTATTAAGTGTGGTTTAAGTTTAAACTTTAACATTCCAGGTCATATTTAACATTTAAGCAAAGGTTTGTCACCCCTGTCAAGCTGAAATGTGAATGAATGCAGGTTTTTCATTTATTATTTAACCCTTGATAGTCCAAGTGGTTATGGACTTTTAAGTTTTGTTCTTACGAAATTTTGAATCAAAGATATAAAAAGAATGGAACTTTTGAATGTAATGTTAACTCTATATTTATTTAATCTTGTTTATTAGATCTTATAAGTAACTAATTGAATATAAGTTTAAATTTTTTAATGGACGTGTAATATACCTATACATGTAACAAATACTAAAAAATATAAGCATAAGCATGATAATAATATTTCAGGAATCAGGATAGATAGAACAGGAGCGCTTGATTTTCGGTATTATAGGTCAGGAAGGGAAACGGGAGTGGGGCATCTGAAAACAAGTAAAAGATAATTAAGTAAGTAAAAGATAAGAGGAAAAATCAGCCAAAATTAACTCGCAAAGCAAACATAAACTTTGGATATGAAAGTTTATTAGCTAGCTAATAATAATAAATCATTATAATAAACAACAAAATTACAATATGCTAAAGGTTGCATATGATCAGATAAAGGGTTAAGTTTTAACAAAAACCGGACAACTTTTTACTGATAAGCCAAAAAGAAAACATAAAGAAAAAATAAACTTTTCCTAACAATGTTTTCCATATAAACAGGTTGTTATAATGCATGATTTCCCAAGGCTGTTGGTTAAGGGGTGAAAGTTGGTACGTTATTTTTGCCCCATTTAACTGAGCCGAGGCAACATTAAACACGATTTATATTTGTTCAAACACAATAAATGTACAGACAAAGGCACGTCAAGGTTAACACTGTAGATCTTACGAAGTTGTAATAAGCGCTAAGTTACAGTAAAACTGTTAAGTCTGATGAGCTGTTTTGGAACAAACACTTTGTAACAAAATCACACCTCTTAGGCTGAGTTGCACCACCAAACTTTGACCGTAACTACGACGATAACCGGTGTTTTTTGTATGGAGTTTGACAGATTTTTGACGTTTGTCAAAGTTAAAGTAAGATGGTGCAACCCAGGCTTACATTTGTCAAAATGCCACATTGTACGGCTTTGTGTCGTTCGTCATTTGTCGGTGGGAAAAACATAAATTGAATGTAATTTGACGTGGAAGTCATTGTGGGAGGCCTATGTTCAGCAGTGGACGTCCTGTGGCTGAAATGATGATGATGATAACATTCGTTGATGTAGCTAAGAACTGATGCTTTCATCCAAAAACGAATTAGTTTATAACATTGCAGGCATCGTTGAAGTAGATTATGAAATCGTAGGGTATATTCTCCTTTATTTGCCGGTCCGAAAATTGAATTCGCAAGTGTTTTTTCGATTACATTAACGCCCCATGTTATTTTCGCACAATAGCTTTACATATCGAAGTGCATGTTCAAATTAATATTCTGCGGACAATACCCGATAGCTATTCCCATTTAATTGATTTTGGTCGACTAAAACAATTAGAAGGACGGCAGTTTCTCTTCAAATCTAGACGCTATCTATAATAAGTATAATAGAAGCTATATTATCGAATAGATGAAGCCGGAACTTGAAGAGAAACGCAATAATTCTGGATTGGATCGAGGTTTTATCTATAGATCTATTGAAACTGGAGAATCGAAACCCATTTCATTATATTGAGCTGGAAAACTTTTGAAAATGATGAAAGTACGTGATGCGCAAGTTATGAACTTAAAATATGTTTATAGTTTCACGAAAAGTTAAATCTCAAGTTCGACATGTTGAATCCCGATTTCGTTTCAGTCTAAATCATGACAAAACTATGCACAGATACCAAGTAATCACGAGATATACATAACTTTTTGAAGTCTTCGAAATATAATTTAGCAGTGACTGTGTAATTTTGAATAAAAAAAGTTTTAGTTTCATGTAGATTACCGCACCGCCCACGAACTCGGTCGCCAACTTTGTATTAAAGGCGGAAAAATCTCTTTGATCAGTCCCGACATTTGAATAGACTGCATTAAATTACACGAACAATTCCATTATCTAGTGAGAACAGGTCTTGTTGGAACAAAGATTCGTTATAGCCTAGGATAGATAGAGATATGGATTTAGTTTTTAAAACACTAAGTCTAGGCGCAGACCACCGACTTTTAGGCTGCGTTTCCACAGAAGCTGAGCTGCGCGGAGCTGAACAGAGACTTATAAAAATATACCAATTACATTGCTCAAAATACACATCTCATCTCCGCTCCGATTCAGTGGAAACAGTGTTAGCGGAGTTGAGAAGATTTACATTAAAATGTATGGTGTGCGGGGATAAGCGTGGCACAGCGGTGTCGAGCTTAGTAGAGCTGTGCGGGGTGAAGCGGGGCTGTGCGGTGTAGAGCGGGGATGCGCAGAGTTGCGCGGGGTGGAGCAGGGCCGCGAGGGGTAACGCGACGTCAGGCGCGGGAGTTTGTTTGTTGCAGTTTGACCTTGTACCGTCATCGAGAGTGCACGTTTATCATTATGATAACGGACAAAAAATTAATTTAAAGCGTGAAAAACGTATTCACAGCCCTGTTCAGCTCATCTCCACTTCAAAAGCTCCGCTCCGCTTGTCTCAGCTCTGCTCGGCTCCACTTCACGCAGCTACACAACTCAGCCCTGCGCCGCTCATCTCTGCGTAGCTTTAGTGGAAACACCTATTTACACGGCTCTGCTCTGCTCAACTTCGCGCAGCTCCACTTCTGTGGAAACGCAGCCTTAGTTGGCCGATAGTTGAGTCGGGCTGTTGATCAGTATGGAGATGTATGAAAGTGCGCACATTACACCGATTTCGTATCGGCCGATTCTTCATACAAATTAAAATCGGGCACAACTATCGTCCAATTAAAAGTCGGTGGTCTGCGCCTAGGCTAACAGGATTGAAGCAAGACCAAAAGAAGACATTTTTCTTGGCGAAAGTTTGTAAGAAAAAGGTAAAAAATAACAGATTCATAAGGTCATCCGTTTAAGGGTTTAAGAGTCAAAATGATAATGAAATGGACTGAAAAAATAGATAAGAATGAATGAAAAAACTTTTACAATTACGAAGGTGATTTTTCTTTTTGCTTAGTCTGCTTTCATGCAAATCTAAGAGCAGAATATTATGAAATGGCGTCTGAATCTAGATTCATAGTCAAAATATACCATAACCGGGTTCGAATCCCACCACCGCTCAACTATTGTGGTGAGCCCACTCGTGACACAAGCTTATTCAGCTTAACACAAGGGGCTAATGGGACTATTAGTAATTTGGGCAATACAAATTGATAATAATCTTTAAAAAAAAAGTTTTCGCTAGACCTATAGATAGTGGGTGTTCTTCCCGTCAGAAGAAAAAGTCAAATCTCCACCAGCATCTTCAAACGACACTCCAAGTCATAATCAAACTGCATTAGCCAGGGACCGCATTATCTGCTTTTGGCACACGCCTTAAAATGCCGAGTTGGAGTCATTAGGGCATGATTAATGCCCTCCCTTTTGGATTAAGCGCTAATCCCGCGAAAAAAACCCTATCGTCGACTAAAATAAACGACGTCACTTTTTTCCGGGAACTTTTTAATTTAATACCACCAAGTTTTGGAGCGTCCACAATTTTGGAGGCCTCGTTAAAATTTTTATAGTTGAAACTAATTTCATAAGTTTAAGTAGGTATTAATTATTTTGTTTTATTACTACGAGTAGCACGTAATTTTCAGTCCCAATCATAACTTCTCAATGAAAAGCCTCTAAATGAACAATTATTATCGTCATTGTACTCTACCGAAACCTTTGTCCAGAATCGTTGAAATATATTTCAACTTTTAAACTATAATATAAATCAACTCGCCGCCTACTCGACCTCAGAGACCGCAGTTGTTCTCGCCCAAACTTACGGTTTAAAACTGAGAACAAAACGGAATATAAAAGGACAGAACTGCGGCGAACTAGGCGCCAAAGCGGACTTCCGCACTCGAGTTGCAATGCAGTCTTAGGATATGCGACCCACTCTATTTCACTTGAGAATTCAACATTTTGTCTACGTGCAGTTTATCGTGACCTTCACGTCAAAATGACAGCCAGGGTGTCCACTGCAAATATTCGAAAAAATTCCCTGACTTTTCCCTGACAATTTTTTCAAAATTCCCTGACCAACTATGTATACAACGTGTCCCAAAATTCAAGGATAAGCCGACGCCACAGGACTTTAGGAAAAATAAGGAAAAAAATCTGTCTCAATTATTTTTTAACTTACACATCATCATCATCATCAACAGCCCTTNAACAGGGTGTCCACTGCAAATGTTCGAAAAAATTCCCTGACTTTTCCCTGACTTTCCCTGACATTTTTTTCAAAATTCCCTGACCAACTATGTATACAACGTGTCCCAAAATTCAAGGATAAGCCGACGCCACAGGACTTTAGGAAAAATAAGGAAAAAAATCTGTCTCAATTATTTTTTAACTTACACATCATCATCATCATCAACAGCCCTTTACAGTCCACTGCTGGACTATAAGCCTCCTCCACTATAGTGGAGGGTTTTGCCATAATCTCCACGCTTGGCAGGCGGGTTGGAGATCGCAGTTTAAAAGATTGATGTTTTTCAGAGAGCGCTGCTGCCCATTCTTTGTTTGATGTGTAGTCCCTAAGTCGCCTCTTACCGCCGTGTGGTGACGGCAGAGTAGAATCCTTTTGTCACCAACCCCTACTCTAACTTACACAATAAATTATGAAATTCAACGAAAATTGACACCCCTTAATATGATATTTTACATTACCACGACCACAATTTTTCAATTATTCCTGGTTTTCTGTTTATATCGGCAATTTAAGTTGTGCTGCTGTTCTCCCCACAGGGCCGGATCTACCTATGGGCTGATTGGGCTGCAGCCCAGGGCCCCGGGGTTACAAGGGGCCCCCAGATCCCGCTAAAAAGTGGGCCATAATTTGAAAAAAAAAATAGTTATCTGTAAAATCGGTTTACGGATGATATTTTTACGTGACAACGTCATAAGAAGTTTCAGCCCAGGGCCCCACAAATTCACGATCCGGCCCTGCTCCCCAACTCTTAAAACCCCCAGAATCCTTGCAGTTTTTACACAAAAGTTAATCAAAATATTTTATTTCCTTAAAATTTTGAACGATTTTTACTTTCACTCCACTTTGACTCATCGTTTTGTAAAAAAAAGTATGAACATTACTGCGGCAAGTTTTTTTAAAGTTGACGCAACTCTCCAAGATTCCAAAATGGTACTCTAAGAAACCTAGTCGCAAAAAAGATATGCGTACCATTTTTGCAAGCACTTCGCTTGTTAGTTAGTATGGGATAAATCTTACAACTGAATTTAAAACCAGTTCTCCTNAAGATCAGTAAGCAGTTTTTCGATATCTTGTGTAGTTTAGAAATAATCGAATGAGATCACTTATCGTTTCCACCCTGTATTAATAGCACTCACAGTGAACTGCTCACTAGTCTGCACTCAATAATCAAATCAATAAATGATTATAAAAAAAATATAAATAAACTTAAGTTATAAGTTGCACTTTCACATCGACAATAGAAAATATATCATTTTACTGAAACAAAAAAGTACAACTATTAAAACAAAAAGGAGTAATCTAGTTATGACAAAAAAAACATAACATAGATCACTCTAATCCTAAAAAAAAACTATATGAAAGTAATCTAATTATGAACAAAATTATGTCATAATTTAGATCAATCCACTTCATTAGATAAAAAACTAAAAAGGAGTAATATAATTATGACTAAAAACAAAGTCATAATGTAGATCACTCCAAACCTGAAAAAAAAAATGCTTCGATAGTCAAGATCAAAGGTCTTTTAGAGCATAAATTAATTAAATCCCTCATTTTACAATCACTGGGAAATTTCGGAAGACAAACAGTGTTTTGGTAGACAAAATCTCAATGTTTCCCTGACTTTCCAGGTGACCCCTCTATTTCACTGACTTTCCCTGACTGCTATGAGCTTCCCTGACTTTTCCCTGACTTTCCCTGACTTTCCAGAATGTGGACACCCTGACAGCATTTTACGCCTAAAATCCAGTAAAGAAAAGTCAGAGACCTGAACCAAACTTCCGCACTGCATGCAGCAGCTTGCATCCCATGCATCGCTGCATAGCAGGTGTCACACGAAAAGCGCTTTCTGTCGCCTTTTTCAGACTCAGACCCAGCTTTTTTCTTTGTCTTTTGCATTTTACCGTTGGGTTTTAAATGTCAAGGTGAGAAGAAGTATTAGCGCGTGATAATTCACTCGTGCGGAGGTTGGAATGAGGATCAGAGGCGTGCGGTGTCTTTAGAAAACGAGCTGTATATTTCATTAGGGAAAATCGGTGATCCATCTTGAAATATGTAAAACTAGCGGCTATCACTGATTACGACTGAAGCTGAAAAAATCTAACCTATGACCAATGTATCAGAGATCGTAAAAATAATGCATTGTTGGAACGCTAAGTTTGTTTTCAGGTGGATCACATCGACGAATAATCTTCCTAGCGATATATTTTCCCAGTACGAGTTTCTCTGATGCTTGTAAATGTTTAAGAGTTTTATTAAATTCAATTGCAAAAATACTGTATACTGTACCTACATTTTTTGTTGCAGAAACTTCAAAAAACTGAGCAAGGCGCGAAAATAAAAAGACAAAACTCCAACAAGTAAGTACACAACGAACAACTCTTTCAAGCGAACTTCCATACCGCACTTTTGCATCTATGCACCCTGTTACTTGGAAACTGTACAGTCGACAGCACACAGACTCTACTATACATTGTTATTGAAAATTCGTCTCTATTACAACTGCATAAAACACTACTGTTTGGCTTGACGTGCCGTCGTTTGTACATCCCTCAGAATTCCCCAAGAACTTAACACCGTCTGAGACAAACTTTCTTTTAGGTTTCTCGCCATTCGTCAGGCAATAAACGTCTGTGCCAGACGGAGTAATGGACCCCGTGTCATTCAGAAGCCATTAGACGCCCGTTTTAGTGTTTATCGACGATTGCAGATAAAGTATTCAGTGATAACGAGAGACCGATAATTGTGTGCATTTGAATATGAATCAAGCGGTGTGCCTAAAGTTTAAAAAGATTAAAAGTAGAAAATATCTGCCTGTCTGCATAAACGAACTGTCTAGGCAACAGCTTCAGTACCCTCTATTATAATGAATATTTGATGACTTGAATCATTTTACATTTTTATAAGTAGACAGCAACACATACCTACATACGGTGCCAATCTCGATGTAGTGTAACTCTTGCAGAATCACAATTATACAGGAAAAATATGAAAAATAATACTTCATATTGTTACAGGATTCCCTTTGCAGTCAGCTTAGCGAGAGTTCAACTGAGATTTCAATGGTTTTATTCCTTTTCGCGTACCTATTGTGCCGCGAAAAACGACGTCGGGCTTGGCAACTGCTGGACAATATCATTTGACTGACCCTTATATCATATTTAATATAGATGATAATCCCATGCCCTTAGAAACGGAGACTTTAAAAAGGAAAAAGGAATTTACGGGAAACATTTCAGTAAAATGGGAAAATGTATTGTAACGACCTAAACGAAACACGCAAATACGTATTTTAATGGAAACAGAAGGACTACAGCCCATTAAAAACCGTCAAATATTTTTTGTAGCACAATCTATAGTCCAATAACCAAAATGTACACTAACCTTTAGAAGACCCAAGACCGATACCTCAAATAATACGATTGAATTCACAACCTACCCACGTAACACGAACATACATTTCAAATCATATCAAAATTCATACAAAGGCAGCGACCAGCCATCCTTGATAGATAATACGAATAGATTCCGAGCATTTGTGTGCTGCACTATTTACCTTAGCTTGTTACAGATAGGACTCATTTTGCTTTGCAAGTCTAGTGTTACAAGTGAGGTACACAAGCTGACATCTAATACCTAATATGTAATAGGGGCGTCGCACTGAGCCCATTCATTAGGCGATGAGGGTTGACACTTTTCTTACTTCACGAGGATGAATTACTGTTAACAAGTGCAATTCGCAATAACAACATATTGGAGTGGCAACCCTTATCATGTGTGCTTTTGTTTCAAATGTATCTTATACAGCTAGTTTCGTAAAATGAAATATTTTCAGTTTGACCTGTTCCCTTCTCTACAAATGATAAACAGATACTTTCTATTTCTTTTCATACCAAACAAAACTGACAAAATAAGAAATGCAAAATTGAAACGGCACATTTAGGCAGTCTTATCGCTAAGAACTCTATCTTTATTTGAAGGACCTATAGATTAATCTTACGGCGAAATGAAAACCAAAATAGTACTTATTTCATTTCAGCAATATCTCTCTTTAAGGCGATTAGAGTCCTCAATGACCTTGGGCGTTTGACCTTCACGCCGCGAGCAACACCCGCGCACCCCGCACCAAAAACTCCGATTTGACACCGATCAAAAATACACGGGCATAGGTAGATACAGAATAGAAGCTCTTTCTTCATACATTACTGCCTATTATTTTAAACTTAAATTGATGAACCTTGATGTCGGTGTCATTTAACTCAGGCGTAAAGGTATTTAATAAAAATAACAAAATCCATGAATATTTTGTGCGGGATAAAATTTTATTTTATTTTTCGTAAATTTTCTAATGCTTTTGTCGGTTCAGTCGTTCTCGAAATTTGAACAAACCCGACTTTATTACAAGCTTTTATTTAGCTTGCAATTTATGATGTATGTAGGTAATTACATAAATGTTTGTTCGGGTGGAATCTTGCAAGCTGAATTACTTGCAAGCTGAATTAGTTAGACCAACTTCCTGACGACAACTAGGCTAGATGACAAAATTTCAATTATTTGTCCGCCAGACAGATAATTAGAAAATATTAGACTCATATTTTTTATTTTCTTTCATAATTAAATAATAACAGTGCTACATCGAGTTGAAATGGCGCGATACGCCACGCTTGAGTAGAATTTTTACTCAAATGTGACGTCACGCGACATTTCAACTCAATATAATACTGTAATTATTCGATTATGGAAAAAAATAAAAAATATGAGTCTAATATTTTCTAATTATCTGTCTGACGGACTAAATAGAATTTCGATTTCATTACCCAGTCATCATCCCTATTGGAACGCATTAGTACCTACCTAGTATTGTCTATGGCCTAAAAAAGCAAATGTTTCTGCTTTTGTCTATCACTTATGAAGAATAAACTGAAAATGTATTTGTCTTTTTATTAGAAATCCTTCATCAATTGATTGAGTTCAAATTTCGGATATACATGTAATTCGGGTGACAATGCAATATTGTGATGACATGGAGCTGATCTGATGGTAGAGCTGGAATGCCAGTGGCCCCATAGCAACTCCGGGAATAAACGATTCCATCGAGTTTAGGCTCGTTTGATTTGTATTTATTTATTATTATACCTAAATAATTTCATTACAATTTTCTAAAAATGCACAAAAACTTAAAAATCTTGAAAACGGTGATATTTTTACTGGGGTCAAAATTGGACGTTAGGGAGACCATGGCGAGGCCTATCGATGGTTGAAGGGTTATCCATTGTTTTTGGGTCACCCTGTATAAGCAAGTACCTAATGTTATGTAAGTAGGTACGCTACTTTGAAAATCATGAGTCTTCAATTCTCTAAGGGAAACTGCAGGGTCTGATGATGGAGCTGGAATGTGGCCATAGGAATAGGCTAGTTTCTTTAAAAAAGACTTTTGGTCCGTCAATTTTACATTATCAAAAAATATTGGACACAGGATATTTTTATTTTTCAATTAAACAAGTAATTACGAAGATAATGATGCGATGAAATTCCGCGTGACGACACAAATCGCCACATTTTTAAGCATGCCTTGACGTCATGTGCCTCATCTTCTGAACTTTGGTGCGCTTCATCTCTTTAAATTTTCATAAGTTTAAAAAAGTGAAAAATACATTTAGAGTTTTTTTTTGGTAAGTTCACCGACGGTCTTATTCAAACTCTTGCTACTTTCTTGCTTTATCCACGAAACATCCCTATTCTTCGAAATTATTACGATCTACAAACGGAAAATCTCTGCTACTACGCCGCAGTAAATTCCCCATCATAAATAAAAAGATTTTTTTTAAAACAAGCTCTTGTATGCTAATAATTTTGGTTTCATGACATGCTCCTAAAATTCATCACCTTATAAGAGGATTTCAGTTTTTATCTGCGAAACTTTTTAATAATATAGGTACGTTTCATGGTTTGGTAATTTAGGGAAGTTTATTTGCACTTAACATGAAAAATATGGTATCAATGTACTGAGTACCTATGCACCTTCAGTGGCAACAACAAGGTCTACTGGGTACCTATAGTCTACTAAAGGCATGAAATAGATTAATTTCACTAAAAATTAAAACCAACTCCAAAACGAATCACCAAAAGGTAGGACACCGACACCGACTCCGAAAATGGCTAATTTTGTAATCAGTATCCAAATTTTTAATAAGCTCTATAGAACAATTCAATACCACTTTATCTTAATTTTTTTTAATGTGACAGGAGGCAAACGAGCAAACGGATCACCTGTTGGTAAATGATTACCGTCACCCATAGACACCCGCAGACCCAGGGGCGTTACAGGTGTTATTTTTAATTGTGGTATTTTCGCGAAGAAACATATTTAAAATCTAATTCTAATAAGTATGAAAAATATAAATTGTTTTCTTCACGTAAATCGATTAAGTTACAGATTCTGACTAGCTCCTAATTTGGATACTGATTGCAAAGGCCTAGTAAATAAATAACGTAATAATTTTTCTACTTGTATTTATCTAGTGCAGTTGTTTTGGAGTCAATTATAGTTTTTTTACACTAATAGATTCTATTCAGGTAGAAAATAGCGTCTGAGCGCGTCATAATTCAATTGTATCATCTGACTGCACGTACTCTATGAACAATTCTGACATAAAATCTATTGTCGAACAAAAGCTGGGTTGCACCATCTTACTTCAACTTTGACAAGCGTCAAAAGTCTGTCTAACTCCATACAAAAAACACCGGTTATCGCCAAAGCTACGGTCAAAGTTAGGTCACGTCAGGTAGTGCAACTTAGCCAAAGAAAAAATTCATTTTGATCGCTAATGTCAGTTTGTAGCGAGTGACACAACCTCCCCGTCTGAAGGCCAGCGGCCGACTGCCGCCCGCACCCCGCGAAGGCCCCCTCAACAGCAAAACGTTCGGAATTTATCAAAAGTAAAATTTATGAATGAAAGTAATGTTCGATTGAAAAACGCAACGTGTCATTTAAAGATTAAAGAATTCCCAATCTATTCGTGCAAAAATCTTTTAAATTAACATAGCCGTTTTGGAGGAGTAGGGAATTTAAGTAAAAAATCGATGTCCCGTATTTATTTTTTTAATCCAAAACAAAGACACGTAGCGAAAATTCAAACGTCACAAATGTAGTCCTTGAACTGTTGTATAACATACATTTTTTTCAACTATTTCTGTCCAGCAGTAAATGAGGAGTAGGCTTTACAAAATGCCCATTTAGCGCGGATTGAGGACACTAATCGCCTTAAGTAAACAGTAAACTCACTGATAGAAAATCGACCAGTGACTCCGATACCCAAAGAATTGTAATAACGCAAAGAAATTCCGGGAACACATCTCAGAGATCTGGGTGCCGATGCCATAGCATGGTTCGGAATACAAAATACCTACTCCGTCATCTGCAAACACGTCTTAGCACTTTATAAGCGCCACCAAGTACTGGTGAGTTCGAGGCGAACCGATTTAGGGTAAAACTAAACACTCTGGCATCTTATGGGGTCGGAATAGATACTATTTTACAACAAAAATGTGTATTTAATATGGTGTGGACTGTATTTCGTCCAGAAACGGCTGACCGAAGCGCGTGACCGATCTGTAAACATTCAAGTTTCGGCGCGCTTAGTTTATATTTGAGGGCGGCTTACGTGAATGGTAATGAATTTGATGTATGCTGAAGCTTACATGAATCTAAATTCATCGTATTTATAATCTTGAGACGCTATTTGTGCTCGAATAGCGCTCTTTAGGATACATTTACATAAAATCTATGTTAAACTTTTCTGTTTTTAAAACTGTATCGAATTAGTTTAGTTTCAGACATTTATATGTGGGTGACATATAAATAAATCACACCATATATCTTTAAATTACTTTGCTAGTTAGAGGTAACTTATATCGCTGAAAACGATTTTAATACGATCGAAAATATGATATGATATTATTACCATTTCAAACCCACATAGTACGAAGACCCTGTATAGCCCTGTACCCACAAAATATACTTTATTTATACACCTACCCTATCCAGCCATCCAAAAACATGCAAATGAAGATATAAGGGCGTGTAACGTATAAGTTTTACAAGCGCATGCCGACCTGTCTATGATTTTCATAGGGAGCGATATTAAATTTTCCAGTATAGGTTTTGGTACAAGCCATCGCATATTGACGAACCTGTTTTAAAGCTGGGTACTCACTAGCGAGCTGTTACCATATCGAGTACGTGTTCGAAAGCCTATTCCGAACGTTACGAGCGGATCGTGGCGAGCCTAGGATGGTTTATGTAGGGAAACAAAAAACGCTCGCATTGTATAGGTACTAGGGTGGGTCAAATAACGAATCGTACGAGAAAAGCATGGAAATTTCCTGTATTTAGAAATACTAGTAAAGATTTGATCTAATTTATGAAGAAACCAATGTCGTTAAAATAGCCAAGAACATCAAAAAGGAGCCAAATATTCCAAATATTATTTTAAATCTATGTGGATGATTACAGTTACAGCTCTCTAAAACCAAATATCGCTTTGTTGAACGCCGGGACTCAAGATAATTTCAGGAGTGAACTCTACAACCTTTAAACTCTATCTAACAGTTTCAGATACAGTTCGCTAGTGGATAACCAGCTTTAAAGTTGCAATGTGCGCCTTGACAATGATTACGTCACACTATACACCGTACGCCTTTTCGGATAATCTCGGATAATAAAGCGGGTTACGTCAAAGCCAACTCATTTCAGAGGTACGCCTTTGTGTTCGGAAATTCACCTTTTTCCACATACAGGCAGCTGTAGTCCACGCTTATAGAAACTGACAGGCATTCAAACAAATACTTTTGAATAATGTTGAGACCCCATTTTTGTCCTTGTGGTTAGTACACACAAGTTATTTTAGCTAGAAGCCTCAAAGAAACATTACCTATCTTTCTGAAGGTTGGGTAAAATGTAAAAAATGACGGTAACATTTAAAGGTATCGTTTTTTCTCCGGGCGTGCAAATAACCCCGGAGGGTCTATAAAACAGGTCCCTCCGGCAACAGTAAATACAAAAAAATTAAAAAATAACAACCCCGAATTATCAGCTCTGCTCACTCGAACAAAAAATTATTAAGCTTTAAATTAAAACGGGGCATACTCGTCAAAGAGAATATTATATTGAAAGGTACGTAACTAGGGGAAAAAATGACACAGTGACCTAGTTCACAGAAGTTGTGCAAGTTTGCGTAGATATCGGGAAGCAGAATGGTAGAGCTGTAAACAGTAGGCTCAGTCCCTAAGTAAAAACGACAGCAAATTAAGCTAAAACTATGGCATGTTATGTAAGTAGTTGTAATAGGGATGAACGAATAAAAATATTGTGTCGCTGTGCTAACCGACTGCACAAAATGTACACGACATCTAAAAGCTCGAAAATATACTATTGGACGCAGTGCTCAAAACAAAAATATGTAGCTGATTTTCGTAAGTCATGTCAAATGAATTCATATATTTGCACAACGAAACGTCTTTTAAAAAGACTAGGAAATTATTTTATTGCTGAGAGACTTTCTATTATTCTTTATTTTCAATCTTACAGATTTTGGAAAAAAGGTAGTGCGACCCAACTGTAACCACTTTTATTATGTGAAACTGTGTGTTGTACTTTCTAGTTGGTCTTTATGAATGATGACCGTTATTTTATCTTACTTATTTCTTAGCCACGTCGTAACTGTGATGTGATGATACAAACTTCGCGAAAGACTACCGCGATACGGGGAGAGAATCCATAAAAAAACTTTTAATACGACTTGTGGGGCAGTTTCGGCACTCATTTGCTTTTCAACAATAGATATTAAGGAATGAAGGATTTGCCACACTGAATGCGTTCAGTGGGCAGCGGTCAGGTCAAAGTTAACTGAGTCCGCAACGTATGAAGAACATTGTCGGTCAGGGCAACTGTCTGCGGTCCGGACGAAACAATCTGTCAGCGGTTGTGACAAGGCAATCTGTCAACCGTGCGGTTTGCGTTCTTTGCACGTGCCCGCAAGATCAGATCGCATCAATATGATTTATATAGAGGGATTAGAGGGTGTCCCAAAAAGTAGTGTCAAGCCGTAGCCCAGAGGAAAAGCATCACATTTGGGCTATCCAAATCACCCCCATGTATGTTCCGCGATTGTTGATAGTTTTCGAGTTATGATTGTTTTAAATTTCTGTGCTTAGGCACTTTTTTGATCACTGTGTGGCGCGAATAGTTACATGCCTGATATTTTTAATATTATTAAATTAATATTAGACCCAGCGGATTCAGAAGTATTTACATCCATAACACGAATATAAACTAAAATCCTGTATGTTGCAAAAAAAAATCATAACTCGAAAACTATCAAAAGTCACGTTGATTTGGGTAGCCCTAGTGATGCTCTTTCTCTGGGCTTCGGCTTGACATTACTATTTGGGACACCCTGTATAGAGACTGACAATGTTGTTCATATCCATCCTAGACTGCATTTCACTTAACACCAGGTGCGATTGCGGTCAAATACCTGCCTTGTCTAGCATAAAAAAAAACTTGTCTAGCATAAGAAATATATCTGCGTTCAGTTTGCACTGGCCGCTGCCCGCAGAACCCATCCAGTGTGCCAAAGCCTTCAGGGTATATTTTACAGAAAATCGGTTACAAAATATAAAAAAGTTTTATAATAATCTATCGTGTAACCCTACACAAGATTAAACTCAAGACCCTCGAGCATAAATTCAAGCGCGTGATTGTTTGCGATTCAATATTTACACCAGAGGTACCCAAACTTTTTATCGCCATGTTTATCGGATTTGCGAAATTGTTTTTGCTTCAGATGGTACAAGGGAGTAAGCATTTTACATAATATTCTTTATAGTTTTAAACCTTAGTGTCAGGCTATTAAAGTCTATTTCTACTCATAAATCTTGAACTTTCATTTCAAAGAGCATAGGTAAGAAGTTTCAAAAACAAAAATGTTTTATTCAGGTGAAGTTTTTACTCCCGTAATATTCGAAGTTAAGACGCGTGGACAGTTATTTTCAAGACTGTTTACTTGAAGAAATCCTGCTTGTTTATACGGACGAGTTATGGATATTGAATTTTGTTTGAGCATGCCCAGTACAGGGCCGCAGCTAGGGTCAGTTTAGGTCTATTGGATAGCACTGACATATTGGAGGAAACTATAGGCAGGAGAAAAGTAAACATAATTTTTCAAATTGACCTACTCTACCAAACTAGATACTTACTTACTCAACTATAATTTTCTTTAAATTTTAATTATAGTTTTAAGTGGCCATACTGTCTGACCGTAACAAACAACTATTTAGAGATAAAATTTAATTTGTAGAATGTAGATCATCGATTTGCCCTAATTTCACTTATTTTTTAACTAGTATTTTTAACAAACGTCATTTACAATTTCAAATACAGAAACTTTTTTAATAAAATTGCAAAAAGGGTTCAAATTAACAGTCACTTTGGGCAACTGGGACCCAATTGTCCAACCAATACGGCCCTGTGCCTGTCTCATTTCGTATTCGTAGCACGTGTGGTCCAATAAAAGTTTTGTAAGGGTTACGCTTCGGTGAATAAACGCAGCCCGTTGGCATTCCGTCGTCAAATGACACAAAACGTACCGATTATGGAAATTGCTAGCAAAACAAAGTGATAAATTCAAAGTATCGGGTGCGGTGGGATAGCTTTTGTATCATAAGCAAGGGAAATTGGATGTGATTCGAGAATCTTATAAATGACGAATGCGATTGAGCGCCATACATTATGCAAATTTTTGTGTCAAGATCAACAACAATAACTGAAAGCGTTCCAAATTCCAATGTTATTTGTTTACTTCGTTTTAGATGACTATGTTAGTTATAACCTCTTCAGTTTACTTCGTTTTAGATGTCTAATGTCTATGTTAGTAATAACCTCTTCATAAATGTATACGGCACCTGAGGGATATAACGCAGACTAGTTTATTATATTGTAACTGTAACCGCGCCCCAAGTTGGGTAAATACTTATAAATAATAAAGTAACGTTTTCGAGCATGTGGAAAAAAGGATTTCCCTTTATGGACCTTTGAATCTTGTTTAGGGAATACAAAAACTAACGAGATATTTAGGCGTAAAAGGGGCGAGAAACGCTTCGAACAGGTTAAAGACTAGTTATAACGATAAAAAATCGTTTCCAGTACAAATAACGAGTGGTTTTGAATATAATCATGGCAATGTTTTCAAAAATGAATTTTTTGTTTTTTTTTTCATACAACTTTAAAGACGATTTTTTTTAAACTTGTACATTTTATCTACTATCGTTCTCCTTAGCAGATATATTTCGGAGATCTGCTTCACTTACAATACAATCTCGGAGTCTGCCTCAACTATAAGTGCTGATGGTTGTCTGCATCGATGGATTACGCGGTCCATCGCGGTGGCGTCACTTTCGCATATTTTTTGTTACATCGCTGCGGAATCAATGTTACGTCGCTACTGCATAACTGTTACGTCGCTGCGGCGTCACTGTTATGTCGCTGTTGCGTCACTGTTACGTAGCTGCGGCGTCACTGTGGCGGGCGAGGCGGCAGCGGGCCCGGGCCCCGAGTGCCGCAGCCGCGTGGCCGCTTCAAGCGCTGGCCGGCAGCGCTGCAGCGCTGTCACAGCGGACGTACCTTGATGTGCGGCAGAGCGAGCAGCCTCCTCATCTCGTGGATGGCGGACGCGGTGGCGGGCGAGACGCGTGGCCGCTTCAAGCGCTGGCCGGCAGCGCTGCAGCGCTGTCACAGCGGACGTACCTTGATGTGCGGCAGAGCGAGCAGCCTCCTCATCTCGTGGATGGCGGACGCGGTAGCGGGCGAGCCGCGTGGCCGCTTTAAGGCGATTAGTGTCCTCAATCCGCGTAAAATGGTCATTTTGTAAAGCCTACTCCTCTTTTACTGCTGGACAGAAATAGTTGAAAAAAATATATGTTATACAACAGTTCAAGGACTACATTTGACACGTTTGAATTTTTCCTACGTCTCTTTGTTGTGGATTAAAAAAATAAATACGGGACATCGATTTTTTACTTCAATTCCCTACTCCTCCCAAACGGCTATGTTAATTTTAAAGATTTTTGCATGAATAGATTAAGAATTCTTTAATCTTTAAATGACACGTTGCGTTTTTCAATCGAACATTACTTTCATTCATAAATTTTACTTTTGATAAATTCCGAACGTTTTGCTGTTGAGGGGGCCTTCGCGGGGTGCGGGCGGCAGTCGGCCGCTGGCCTTCAGACGGGGAGGTTGTGTTACTCGCTGCAAACTGACATTAGCGATCAAAATGAATTTTTTCTAATAGGTTTCTATTTATTTTTAATGCATATTTTGTTTTCCGTTTTAAAGAAACACTTATCTACGTTATTAAAATTTAATATAAATATTGCACTAGGTAGCAATGATCCAGGTAATTGGTTATCGTAAATATTATAATACTAGCTTTCCGCCCGCGGCTTCGCCCGCGTGGAATTTTGTCTGTCACAGAAAAACTTTATCGCGCGCGTCCCTGTTTCAAAAACCGGGATAAAAACTATCCTATGTTGTTTCCCGGGACTCAAACTATCTCTATGCCAAATTTCATCAAAATCGGTTGCGAGGTTTAAGCGGGAAAGCGTAACAGACAGACAGACAGACAGACAGACAGACAGACAGACAGAGTTACTTTCGCATTTATAATATTAGTTGGGATAGTTGGGATTAAGTTAGTTTTATTTCAAATTCAATTTTTTATTGCACATTAAGTGTCTTTACACAAGGTCTTAAATCAATAACAATTAAACTTCAAACTAAATAATACTTAAACAGTTAACAATGTATAGATAAGTTTGTAAGTAAATATAAGAATTATTTTTAGAGGCATGGTTCAGTAATCGAGCGGAGGTCAATAAAAAGGCAATCAAACAGTCCAATTACTAGCACGGGTCAACACAAATCAATCGGTTATTGATCACGAAACTTCACAAAAAAACAAAGGAGAGAATATGTCGACAGATCGCCAAAGCAAAAAGCAGACAGACCTCGTATAAAAACACAATATTAAAAAAAATACATATCTATTTGTTTGTAACCAAATTCTATTATTAAAATTCTAAGGCTGAGTTGCACCATCTTACTTTAACTTTAACAAACGTCAAAATTCTGTCAAACTCCATACAAAAAGGACCGGTTACCGTTATAGTTACGGTCAAAGTTAGGTGGTGCAACTCAGCCTAAAACTAAGAGAGATTGAAGAAAAAGAAACATTTCGTTTTAAACCTTAACCGTATGACAATAAAGTGCACAATGGTATTTCGTATTGCAACCTAAGCCCTGATTGTCTCTTATTGATCGTAGTAAAAATATAGTAAAATGCGTAACCAATTAGAGACGCGGTGAGCACGTGACCGGAGCGATGCGCTTACGCTAAAATTTCTACAAAGTGGTCAGGCGGAAGAGGCCCCGATAGTACCTTGATGTGCGGCAGAGCGAGCCTCATCTCGTGGATGGCGGACGCGGTGGCGGGCCGACGCGGCGGGACGCGTGGCCGCTTCAAGCGCTTGCCGGCAGCGCTGCAGCGCTGTCACAGCGGACGTACCTTGATGTGCGGCAGCCGCGTGGCCGCTTCAAGCGCTGGCCGGCAGCGCTGCAGCGCTGTCACAGCGGACGTACCTTGATGTGCGGCAGCCGCGTGGCCGCTTCAAGCGCTGGCCGGCAGCGCTGCAGCGCTGTCACAGCGGACGTACCTTGATGTGCGGCAGAGCGAGCAGCCTCCTCATCTCGTGGATGGCGGACGCGGTGGCGGGCGAGGCGGCGGCGGGCCCGGGCCCCGAGTGCCGCAGCCGCGTGGCCGCTTCAAGCGCTTGCCGGCAGCGCTGGCGGCCTTCTGCAGCGGGCGCCCGGCCGCTTGTCACCACCACTGTGCAGGCTATGCGGTCGTACACCTAGGACGAAGACATCCATGATAATATCAAGCAAGACATTTTACTTTTTATACACATTTTATAGTCGCAACTGAGAGCCAAAGCACACGATGCTTTGCGGCGCCGCAGCGCTCGTGTGCCCGCCACAGATATTTCTATGTAAGACGACACAGCGACACCGCTTAGGCGTCATACCGCCGCCGCAACGCATCGTGAGCTTTGGCTCTCAGATAGCCGCCTGACTTAGTGGTGTCCGACCTGTACTATATCAGAAGTCGTGGGTGCGATGTCTACATATTACAACTTCCACATTTTAACCTGAGGCAGACAAGACCTGAACACAAGGATGTGCCGGAAATGCATGCGAAACTTAAACTAAAGCGATGTGATGTTAGAAGCCACGATATGATGATAGCCCAACGGTGAAGGGGTCGGACTAGCCGACTCGAAATCCGAGGAACGCGGGATCGAATCCCGCCGCCGCTCGACTATTGTAGTGAGACCAAGCATATTTAGCTTAGTACGTACGAGGGGCTAACGAGACTATTAGTATTTTTTAAACAAATTAATTAATTTTCTTTAAAAAAAGATGTTAAGTTACCTCTAAGAGGGCTCTCAGCTGCAAATCATCGAGGACGCTATGGAACAGATCGGGGTCCATGAACAGCGGCCCATCTTGCAGCACCGCCACGTCATCCAGTGATTCGGCCACTAGGTTCACAGCTGTAGACAAAAAAAATATAAGTTAGCACGATTGAACGCCCCACTATGAAGAGACCAGTCAGTGATATTGCACATTTAGCATATTGGAAAAAGTAAAGCAAACACCCGGTTTGAATACCGAAAACAGCATCATCGAAATCACCACTGTCCCGAAGTCAGCGCAGGCGTCTCCGAAAACATCAATGTTCCCGAAGTCAATACACGCTACCAACCATATTTAATTTTGCGCTCACTAGTTGGCGCCACTGTCATTTACTAGTGGAAGACAGTAGCGCCATCTGGTGAGACGGGGTGACGTAATTTGCTTCTACATACCGTCTGGCCAGCGTGGGAAGTGTTGGCCTAATCTTCCATTTGCCTCCATTTCCAGAGCGTAGTGTGTACAATAAAGACTAAATGACCTGATGATGATGACGTAATCCCACACATGGAGGTGATCCAAAACTTTAGATTGTTATGACCATGTGGGATTTAGATTTTCAACCACATTAAAGAAGCTAAAGGGGAATTGCTTCTTCCGAGCGGGTGCTGTGCTTGAGGACCAAGGTCCTTAACCATCTTGGTTTTCTTTAGTCATGGCGGAGAACTTTGGTACAGCGATGCAGGATTGCAGGCGCGCTGGCGTGTGCCATAGTAAGCAAGCTACCACACTGGCGGATTGCAAGCGTTTTCAAAGCGGAGCGGAGACGAGGGAACTGGGAAGGAAGGGGAACACGAGGCCAAAACTCGCGACGTCTCCGCCGTGCAGCGTGACTTCTTCGCCGCGGACACGCAGCGTGTTCGCTGCGCCACCGCTCCGATTTGAAATCGCTTGTCAGTGTGGCAAGGCCCAGGTAGGTGTCAGCGCCATCTGTTGGGTGATGACAGTAGTGGCGTGTCGATAGGCCGGGTTCCCACTATGCCGGACCGGCAGATCTCCCGGTCCGGTAAAATCGCCGGAAGGCCTAGCGGCGGTACAAATTGTATGAAGCTGTTCACATTATCCCGGATCCGGCTTTTTCGCCGGGCCCGGCATTTTTACCGAGCGTTTTGTCGCTACAAAATGCCGGCAGAATCACCGGACCGGAGTAATGTGAACGAGTTGCGGACCACCCCGCCGCGCCCGTGCTTCCCGCCCCGCCCGTGCTCCCCGCACTTCATTCGGCTCGGATTTCGGATCCAGTGATCCGGTGTAATGTGAACACTGAACACTCTTGTCCGGTGTCCGGTTTCCGGCAGAAATGCCGGTCCGGCATAGTGGGAACCCGGCCATAGATGTCGCCACAACCACACGGTAGGGTCACTGACCGGCTGCGCTGGCCTCCTCCAGCATGAGCTGGTGGCTGGCGGGCGCGTCCTCGTCCTCCTCGTCGTCGACTGCAGGCGCCGGCTGTTGGACTTCTGTATTATTATATACTGACCGGCTGCGCTGGCCTCCTCCAGCATGAGCTGGTGGCTGGCGGGCGCGTCCTCGTCCTCCTCGTCGTCGACTGCAGGCGCCGGCTGTTGGACTTCTGTATTATTATATACTGACCGGCTGCGCTGGCCTCCTCCAGCATGAGCTGGTGGCTGGCGGGCGCGTCCTCGTCCTCCTCGTCGTCGACTGCAGGCGCCGGCTGTTGGACTTCTGTATTATTATATACTGACCGGCTGCGCTGGCCTCCTCCAGCATGAGCTGGTGGCTGGCGGGCGCGTCCTCGTCCTCCTCGTCGTCGACTGCAGGCGCCGGCTGTTGGACTTCTGTATTATTATATACTGACCGGCTGCGCTGGCCTCCTCCAGCATGAGCTGGTGGCTGGCGGGCGCGTCCTCGTCCTCCTCGTCGTCGACTGCAGGCGCCGGCTGTTGGACTTCTGTATTATTATATACTGACCGGCTGCGCTGGCCTCCTCCAGCATGAGCTGGTGGCTGGCGGGCGCGTCCTCGTCCTCCTCGTCGTCGACTGCAGGCGCCGGCTGTTGGACTTCTGTATTATTATATACTGACCGGCTGCGCTGGCCTCCTCCAGCATGAGCTGGTGGCTGGCGGGCGCGTCCTCGTCCTCCTCGTCGTCGACTGCAGGCGCCGGCTGTTGGACTTCTGTATTATTATATACTGACCGGCTGCGCTGGCCTCCTCCAGCATGAGCTGGTGGCTGGCGGGCGCGTCCTCGTCCTCCTCGTCGTCGACTGCAGGCGCCGGCTGTTGGACTTCTGTATTATTATATACTGACCGGCTGCGCTGGCCTCCTCCAGCATGAGCTGGTGGCTGGCGGGCGCGTCCTCGTCCTCCTCGTCGTCGACTGCAGGCGCCGGCTGTTGGACTTCTGTATTATTATATACTGACCGGCTGCGCTGGCCTCCTCCAGCATGAGCTGGTGGCTGGCGGGCGCGTCCTCGTCCTCCTCGTCGTCGACTGCGCAAGCGCCGAGTGTCGCTGCTCGGAGGCGGCGCCGGCTGTTGAACTTCTTCAGCTCTTCCACAGTGCCGGAGAGGTGGATGCGGTTCTGCTTGTCACGATCCTGGAAATAAGGGTTATATTTAATAACTAAGAACATCATATCCACATAATTATTCATCATCACTTAAAAAGTACTTTCAAATTCTTTTTTTTTTTAAGCTAAGAGATGAAGTTCGTAATTACCCGAATCCATCTATGGGTCAGAACATCCTGAATGTTGATTCGTTGCGTATGATCCACAGTCAGCATGCGCTGGACCAAATCCTTGGCAGCGTCACTAATGTCATCCCAAAGGGGTGCATCGAACTGTAAGAAAAAAAACATGGAAGGTTAATATTCAGTTTCAGCAAGCCGTCAACTTCCATTAGCAAAATGGGAACCCCCTGTATCAATGACAGAATTTTAACTCTTTCTACAACTTTTGAATGTGTAAAAATCGCGTGAAACTGAATCACAACGGCTTCCATTCATCTGGATGAACTACACGAGAATTTAACAGGCTTCAATACAGAGGATAAAACATCACATTCTCTAGCTCAACTTACAATGTAAACACTAAGCTTACTAACCCGCAGTCTTCCGCGGCAGATAGCTTCAAACAGGCGCTCCCTGGTGCCAGTAAAAGGCAAGTTTCCCACCAGGAGAACGTGGAGAAGAATACCAGCTGCCCACACATCTACTGGCTTGCCATACAGCTGGCCAAACACCGTATGATCTACTTATAATATAATCTAGACATAAAGGGATTCTTACCCGCAGTCTTCCGCGGCAGATAGCTTCAAACAGCCGCTCCCTGGTGCCAGTAAAAGGCAAGTATCCCACCAGGAGAACGTGGAGAAGAATACCAGCTGCCCATACATCCACAAGCTTCCCATACAGTTGGCCAAACACCGTATGATCTACTTATAATCTAGACATAAAGGGATTCTTACACGCAGTCTTCCGCGGCAGATAGCTTCAAACGGGCGCTCCTTGGTGCCAATAAAAGGCAAGTATCCCACCAGTAGAACGTGGAAAACTACACCAGCTGCCCACATGTTAACAGTCTTCCCATACAACTGGACGAAACACTGTATGCTCTAGCTTACTTACCCGCAGTCTACCGCGGCAGATAGCTTCAAACAGGCGCTCCCTGGTGCCAGTAAAAGGCAAGTATCCCACCAGGAGAACGTGGAGAAGAATGCCAGCTGCCCACACATGCACAGGCTTCCCATACAGCTGGCCAAACACCGTATGATCTACTTATAATCTAGACATAAAGGACTCTTACCCGCAGTCTTCCGCGGCAAATAGCTTCAAACAGGCGCTCCCTGGTGCCAGTAAAAGGCAAGTATCCCACCAGTAGAACGTGGACAAATATCCCTGTAGCTTACTCGTCTACTGGCTTCCCATACAGCTGGATGAAATCCTCCATGCTCTAGCTCTACTTACAATCTAGACACAGATCTTACTTACCCGCAGTCTTCCGCGGCAAATAGCTTCAAACAGGCGCTCCCTGGTGCCAGTAAAAGGCAAGTATCCCACCAGGAGAACGTGAAGAAGAATACCAGCTGCCCACACATCCACTGGCTTGCCATACAGCTGGCTGGAGACCACTTCTGGGGCCATGTAGTGGGGAGTCCCGATACGGCCTGGAAGATTACCTAGGGTTAATCCATGTCTAAAGCCTGGTCCGTGAGCACGTACAATTTTGTCCAATGACCCCAAGCTACTCATCCTTATCGCTCGCGCGTAATTATATTGCTGTGCGACTGTGCGACGGGCGCCCGCAGTGAGTGTGCGAGCGCGACAGCAACATAATTACGCGCGAGCGATAGGGATGGGTAGCTTGGGGTCATTGGACAAAATTCTACGTGCTCACGGACCAGGCTTTAGTCAAAAGTAAGGCTATCGACATTGTTTTCATATTGGATACTGCAAAGCTGTAATAAGCTAACTTTTTCAGATAACATCAGGCATTTAGAGTCAAATGAAACCGACTATTTTTTTTAATTCACTGATATCGGAATGCAGTTAAAATGTCGTAGGTATCAGAATACAGATGGTACCAGCAGCAAGATAAATTACTTATGTTGAAAAAGTATTTTATAAAGACAGAAAATAGTATTGGAGAAAAAATACCTCCCTGTGACACACCAGAAAATAGTTATTATGCCAATCTGGTATCGATATATCGTTAAAATTGCTGACGGCCTTAAAGTAATGAGTAACAAAACTAGGCAATTGCCTGATATCCGTTGGAAATAGATAGGAATACTATTAATAATTTTAAAATTACAGTTATCCAATATGGTTCAGCCTTATTATCATACGCCTTAAAAGTTGTGTACATAAATAAATACAAAATTGGAAAGGGGTTAGTGTATTATTCACAGGTTGGAAGATGAATATAGCAGATACCTAAATAGTATTAGTAGACAGCCCATCATAACCATCACAAAATGTCAAATAATTTTGAAACTTATGCTGAAGAATATAATGATCAAACTCCATTGTGGTTGATGTGCTCTAGGTTGATGTGCTGCCAGCGGCTCGTTCTGGATAAAATGATACACAAGGATAATGAAGATACGTGAAATTCACTACGTAATTTTTTTATTAGAAAGGAGGGCCGGTGTAGAGTAAATGAAGTTCTCTGCTGGATAATAGTAAGGTAAATATTTTTTAAGAAAACTGCTATTTAACATCAATCTACGAAAACAACTATGAATTTAACATCAGTACTTTCTTACCACGAAACAAAAAAAAACATTATATTGTGCTTTTTATTTTACAGGAAGAAAAAAATATAAAATTACAGTGCTATACATCTTCTGTGAGAGCAGGTTTCTGTTATGAAATTCTTTAACATCTGGATTTTATCAAACTTTTACGTATATCAAGTGTTACTGTGGTGAGGTGCCATATTGGTGTAGACGGTAAATAAATTAAGCTGTAATAATCCTTAATGCCTGCTGCATAAGACAGGTAGGTGTCGATACGTGGTGATATGACGTGAGTGACATTTATTGCAATGTTGTGATAAGGTTTGAATTCCACTGGCGAGCTAAGAGAATTTAAAAAAAAATCATTTTTTTGTAATGCTGAACTAAAAAGTTTAAAATAAATACTTTACATTTTACTTTTTCATATCTGTGACGAATTCTCTGTTAATATTTGAAAGTTTACTCACAAAAGTGTGTACATATGTACTGTGGTAAATAATAAAGGTTCGGCCAAACCAACGCGTTCAGCGTGCGGGCGCGATAGCAAACAGATGTCGTGTATGAATTTGTAGCGATGAGTTCACATCAACGCGTCCTGTCATTGGTCGCGGCGATCTATGAACGCGCAGTAATCGCCATCGCCGACGCGATCTGCACGCGTTGGTTTGGCTGAGGCTTTAATCGTTATAATTAATGCTCGCTTAGCTCGAACAGTGGTATTATTAGTTGCACAATGTCCATGCAGTTAGGTCACAAATGGTCCGAAGTCAGGTCAACTTCTTACCATATTCGTCTGATTTCAGATACGCTTGGCCCATATGACCCATAAGTGGTCGGGTGTCCATCACCAGTTCTGTACAATACAATCTGACGTCATCATCTTCATACAAAACGAATGAATACCTAAATAATAAATTGTGGTCACTGTGATTTTTGTGGAATAACTAGTAAATTATGGATTTATTAGTATAATTCAATTACTCTGAAACCTCAAAGAAATCGATACTCGAGCAAAATACATTTGCACTTTTAACCATTAATGTATTTTAGACCATACTTGTGACAAATTGTAGTGACAAGTATTTTTTTCTTGTAAAGTGAAAATTCTATTGTGCATTCGCTAAAGAGGAAAAGATTAGAACCTAAATAAATATGTAGAAAATTATTCATTCACAAATGATAACGTAATCTGCATAAAGTTAAATTCATACTGCAAAATGGCGTATGTATTTGCATGAGACCGAGGTGTGGCTCACACATGCACCGGTTTGTGGTCCATACAGAGCACGCATCGCATACACAATGAAGTATGAATACACCTTTAAGCATGCTACAAGCTAAGAGAACTACTGATATCAGTAATGGAAATGCAATTTCTAGGTCCAACCAACTAATAATTTAGACTT
Source organism: Ostrinia furnacalis (assembly GCF_004193835.3). Classification (NCBI taxonomy): domain Eukaryota; kingdom Metazoa; phylum Arthropoda; class Insecta; order Lepidoptera; family Crambidae; genus Ostrinia; species Ostrinia furnacalis. The sequence continues at coordinate 117,754 of NW_021130826.1, forward strand.
ATATTATATGTAGTAAAAAATAGAGAGAAAGGAGTCCCTATTACAGTTATCTTCATAAGAGGAGGAGTCAGGTGAAACGTGTCAACATCTAGATCGCTCAATGACCCAAATACGGCACTTGATAAAAGAAGAAAGATGTCTGAGATACGAGTACGTCAGTCAAAGAATCTCAGTCGATAAAAGAAGCACGATAAAAGTGGAAGATAAAAGCCGCCTAATAATATCTAGAACCCTCCATAAAACAATCACATCGAGGCAGAACGTCACTAAATAAATGACTGAGATAGGTCACTCAAAAATGACTCAAATACGTCACAGAAATTACTTAGACTTATGCCCGTTTTCACCATCAATCGCTAATTTTTGAGTGACCCCTATGGTGACACATAACAGGCATTTTGTTTTCATAGGAGTCACTTTGTATTAGGGATTGATGGTGAAAACAGGCATTAGTCACTTGACAAAAGAATCACGACTCAAATACGTCCCTTAACAAAATAAGTCGTAAATGTCTCTTTTATTGCACTAATTGGGTTCTCAAAAAGCGCCTAACGACTCAGCTGACGTCATTACCCGGCGGCGTGCGATGCGCGTTCGGCGCGGGCAGCTGTGCGGCGACGCCGAACCCGCCCAGCTTGACCGGCGCGCAGTTGTCGCGCCCGGCCAGCAGCACGCAGCGCGGCCGCACGCCGCGGTGCACTATGGCGTTCGCGGCAGGAGCGGAGACAGTTTACAAGGAGGGTGGTTGTGACCTCGGTCACTAATAAAGGAGAATGCTTGATAATGGAAGCACAAGGACTCAGATAAGTTACTCAAAGACGCTAAATGATTCAGATATTCTGCTTGACAAAGAAACACGACCTAGATTTGTCACCAGTAACTCAGACCGTCAATCAATAAATGACTGAGATATGTCACTAAATGACTCCGATACGTCACTCTATAAATGACTCGGATACGTCACTATAAATGACTCGGATACGTCACTAAATGACTCGGATACGTCACTAAATGACTCGGATACGTCACTCAAATGACTCAGATACGTCACTCAAAAAAAAAGGTCATAGTCATACGCGTCATTTGGTAAAACGTCAGATTACGTCATCACCTGGCGGCGTGCGGTGCGCGCTGGGCGCGGGCAGCTGTGCGGCGACGCCGAACCCGCCCAGCTTGACCGGCGCGCAGTTGTCGCGCCCGGCCAGCAGCACGCAGTGCGGCCGCACGTCTCGGTGCACTATGTCGTTCTCGTGGCAGTAGCGGAGCGCTTCGAGAATCTGACGCATGTAGTGGCTGGAAGATGAGCAGAGGTGGAATTGTGTAAAGCAATCGTTATCATTTGACAGTTCATAACATACGATTATTCTGTCAGTCAAACGCTTTGTTTAACGGACTTTATCATACGTTTGAACTGTCAAATGATTACGATTGCTTTACAAAATTCCAACAAAGATTGAAAGATGTTTAGTTCAGATTTATGCTTCAACCACACCATCGCATGGAGATCGCCATCGCCGCACTATGGAGCGAAATTGCGATTTATGGACATAGCGATTTTTTTCACAATTTCTATTTGAAAAAAATACCTATCGATAGGTTACGTTATTCTGATGAATAAATGCTGCACAAGTTTTTCTCTAAAACCAATAGTTTGACTGGAAAAAAATATTTTCCATTTTCGTTGTATGGAATGAAACATAAAGTGGTCGATTTCGACTAAGCCTTGACAGATTTTGCTTTGAAACTACTTGAGCCTTGTTCTATGGCTTGTTGACTATAATCCTAGACTAACAGCGCGCGCACAAAGTTGCCCGTTCAGAAGTTATGAGGTTCCGAAAAATGAAAATTAAAGTAAGTAAAATTGACTTTTCTTTAGATAAGACGACAAGAGAAAGGTTAATTACATTACTAAAGTATATAATTTTCATGTTTTAGTTGAATCTTTAAAGATTTATACCCAAAAAAAGATACTTTTACTTACTTTAATTTTCATTTTTTGGAACCTCATAACTTCTGAACGGGCAACTTTGGGCGCGCGCTGTTAGTGCAGGATTATAGTCAACAAGCCATAGAACAAGGCTCAAGTAGTTTCAAAGCAAAATCTGTCAAGGCTTAGTCGAAATCGACCACTTTATGTTTCATTCCATACAACGAAAATGGAAAATATTTTTTTCCAGCCAAACTATTGGTTTTAGAGAAAAACGTTCATAATATTTATTCATCAGAATAACATACCCTATCGATAGGTATTTTTTTTAAACAGAAATTGTGAAAAAAAAATCGCTGATTTAATTCCTTTTAAGTTTATTAAAATGTGTTTTTAGCAGTAATTTAAGGTTAATTTACATTATTAACGTATAAAATCTTTATATTTTTGTTAAATCTTTAAAGATATTCCAAAAAAAAGTCACTTTTACTTACTTTTTTTTAATTTTTCAGAACCTCATAACTTGTGAACGGGCAACTTTGGATGCGCGCTGATAGCGTAGGATTACAGTCAACAAGCCATAGAACAAGGCTCAAGTAGTTTCAAAGCAAGATCTGTCAAGGCTTAGTCGAAATCGACCACTTTATGTTTCATTCCATACAACGAAAATGGAAAATATTTTTTTCCAGTCAAACTATTGGTTTTAGAGAAAAACTTGTGCAGCATTTATTCATCAGAATAACGTAACCTATCGATAGGTATTTTTTTCAAATAGAAATTGTGAAAAAAATCGCTATGTCCATAAATCGCAATTTCGCTCCATAGTGCGCCGGCGCGATCACGGCGCGATCAAAGGTCAATGACAGGTCGCGCGACCTATGATAGTTCACGATGGCGATGGCGATAGCTATCTGCACGCGTTGGTGTGGTTGAAGCTTTAGAAGTCACGATAGCGGTGAAGGGGTCGGACTGACCAACTCAAGATCCGAGGAACGCGGGTTCGAATCCCACCGCCGCTCGAGTATTGTGGTGAGCCCACTCGTACGTAACAAAAGGATAATTATTTAGCTTACCACGAGGGGCTAACGAATCGGAATTTGTATTGCACAAATTACTAATTCTTTAAAAAAAAACATTACTTCTAAGAAGTTTGAAGGATTATTCAGAGATGGTGAAGGCGTTTACGACGCGATTTGAATAGATTTTATCCCAACATAGTTAATCTGACCACTTGTCTACTTCACTAACAGAAGGCATAAATTCATTCTAGTTGCTTTGAATTTTGAAATCAATAAAATATCACTCAATTAAACTCGCGATGACTCGACCTAATGACGTAATATTCTCCATGGCAATACAAAATATCAAACTAGGATATCACTACCCTATTGACAAACAGACAAACGATGCGATTTCGTCGCACATCTAGAATCGTGTTAGATTAATTTTTTTTTCTTGTTGTCATAAATCCCTGATAAATTGTACATGTAAGTATAACAAGATAATCTTCCTTTTTGGGTTTATTAAAATGACGTAATATAATGGATATTTATCACATAAAAATTCAGAATGTACAAAAACTTTCCTGTTAGTAATAAAATGGTTTCAAGGATGGTAAAATTACTTTACTACAAATTATGCATGTTAGTTATTACTTACCATGCCACGGCTTCGCTGTAAACAAATCCAGCTGTGGCCCTGCGAACCACCTCAAAGCAGAGGTCAGAGCCATCCATACTGAAAATCACATACAACACAAATTATTTCATGTTCATAGAAAAAATGTTGATTAAACTATATTGAGAAGCTAATGATAACTCAATCATTAGGTAATTAAATAATGATCGACTTAAAAGCATGAATAAAACAGATTAAACATCTTATAATTTTTGTAAGCAGAAGTGAAATCATCAGTATTATTATTCAATCAACTTAAACCGTTAGCCTAAAACCTGTGGTGACTTCTGCATTTGTAATAGGTAAAAAGTTTGTGTGCTGTCAAAATGACCTGAAACTTACTATTCAAAGACCATGTAGAGCATTCCCTCGGAGCTGTAAGTCTCGAGGAGCTCCACAATGTGCGGATGTTTCAGCATGTGGCATATCGTAGCCTCACGCTTCAGATCTGAAATTGTTAACAAATAATATTATGTATTTCCTTTTTACTTATTAAAAACAACTCTCCTCTCAATAGTCTCTGATGTTTTGCTGTAATAAATAATAATAATAAAAATAAATAATGTAATGTGACATGGCAAAGACTTTTTGAATTTGAATTAGTCAACCATGTCTGTACTGTACCATTTCTTTTACGTATCTCTTAATTTTTTTATCATTTTGGTGTACAATATTGTGTTATCTATGTATTACTAAGAGCTCTCTGTTATTTACCGTTGTTTACCAAGACTTTATTAATATAAATAAACATTCTCAGTGAAACTGCTGCCAAGACGTAGTTAAAATTTGTAATGCATCATCAATTCAATGACTGGGAAGAAAATTGTTTGCGTAGAGCAAAAATTATTTGTCACAGTCTCTATTTGGCAAATGAATATGACGAATTCAATAGTTCTAGCAAAAGTTTTATAGATTTCTAACATTGCATGAGGAAGTAACTTGAATTAAAACTATTTGTTAGTCCATTATTAGTAAATTTTAGCTTAGTTGAGATGCCATGCAAACCTATGTTACTCAATGTAATTTTTTGGGATTACCCTTCTAATTAGGGTGTTGAACTATAAAAAATAAAATTGTACCTGCAGTACTCAATCCGGGGCTCGCAGTGAAGCGAGCAACATCAACGATTTTGACAGCAAATTGCTGACCGGTCTGGCGGTGCACACATCTTCGCACCAAGCTGAATGGTCCCCTAGTAGAAATAATTTAAGTTTAATGAAGGTTCTGGGGTTTTGGAGACAGCATAGAATAATAGGCAGAATAAATGATGAAAGGATAAAATCTGGCCGTCTTTGGGATGGATTTAGTGGACAGGGTTAAACCAACAGACAACAATGAAAAATGTGGAGCCTTAGGTCCAGAGAATATTGTGCTAGGGACATTTTATGAAATATTGAAATGACTTATATTAAAATTATCATACAGACTCTTAACACAAATAATCATTTAATTTAATAGATTCTTAGTTCTTACTACTTGTGATTGATTTGATCCTTATGATCAGAGTAAGTTTATTTTAGCTAAGCAGCAAGTAAAAATACATGAAATTGGTATTTGTTGACTTGATTTACTTTCTTAGTCAAGTCATATTATTTCAATAGTTAAGTGTAATGAGAAGTCTGACCTGACTATCTTCATTAGGTACATATTAATTTCTGTCTGTCACTAACTACGAAATGTGCACACTAAATTATTACTTTGTAGACTTCTTATTGATGCATGATTTAAAAGTATTTAATGCTAATTAATTTAAACAAATAGTGACATGAAATAAATGTATCACTTTATAACTTGATGTTTCATTATAGCAAAAAGCAATTATAATTTTTTAGTGCAGAAACTGTTGATAAATTACAATTTTACATTATGATATAATTATTTTGTAATAGTGTTTTGATAAATTTAATACATTTTAGACTAATTTGATACAGACTAACATTTTAATATTTAATGATTAACCAGGTCTTACAATCACTACAGAGACTGGACCTACATTCAAAATATTACGCGCGCTTTATTTGCAAAGGCTCGTGAGTCTGACAATTTCATCCAAGGTTGGGCTCAAAAGTGTACTTACTTCCCAATTATTTCGCAGAGCTCGTACACATCGTCGAATAGCACTTCGTCTTCAGCCATTATGATCCAACACAAGCACAGTTCACCAGATCTCAGAAAAAGGTTTCAAACATTTTCACACAGCCTTCCGTGCCCAGGATAAAAAGGTTACGCCCAGGGAGTAAATTCTTAATTTCTAAAGCCACTAACTATTAAATGAACACCACTTGATATTTGAACAGGAAGTCTTGAGTTGTGATCGTAAATAAATCACGGAAAAACATGATTAACCCTAAATAGTGCATTTTATATCATAAAATTACGACTTGTATTTTCTAATACTATTTCAAAAAGGATATCAGAACAACATTAAAGATTCGGAAAGTAAAATACAATACTATAGTAAAATTACGTGCAGAATAGTGAATCTTATAATTAACTGTGTTAAAATAGCAAAATTATTAATTCGATTATTCTTCAAAATCAGAAAATAGTTTTATTTTCTTTTGACATTATATACTACGAGGGTTGCAAAAGTCTGTAGTGAAGTGAGCTGCGAATTGGAATCAATGTTGCCATTCTAAGACAAAAATGACCGATTAGTAGATTTAGTTATTTTTCCATAAATAGAATCTTTATTGGTATGATCAATGATGAAAATTATAATAAAAAAAATAGAATAATTTATATTTTGCGCCAATAAATAAAGATTGATAATATTTATTGGTAATTGACAGCAAAATATAAATATTATATATTGATGTAAGTCAAGGATGCACAAATCGCGGCCCGCCATCGATCTTATAAAAATAGGGTTATTGCACAGAATAATAATAAGTACTACGTACAGAAGTTTTACTTCGCGAAGGTATTTAAAAAAATGTATGCTCAATGTCATTAACAATATGGTGTAATTTAGCTTGTCTCAAGAGTCAAGCAAGTTTGTCAGAAGTTTTGTTGACAAACGTCAGTGATCGGTACTGCGCCGAAGCTATAGGGCTGACTTCGGTAAAATGATGTGACGTGAGGTGCCAATCTGCAGAAAATGGCGGAGGAAATACATGATTTAGCATGAATTATCATGAATAATATTAACTACTTATTTACCTCTCAGTGTCTTCAGGCAACTTAAAGAAGTACATTCTGTGTTTTTATTATTATTTAGGCAGTTAAATACTGCACAGTATTTAGTACACCATTTTCTTTATTTTTTTCCATCATACACAAGAATACGCGTGCGTGAGTCAATGTTCGCTCGTATGTGAGGCCTTGTCGAATAGTACTCTTGTAGGGGGCAATCGTGCGTGTTTTGTTTTCGATATAAACTCGCGGAGATGAACAGGCCTAGCAATTGTAACAATTTTAATTCTGAACCATTATTCATTTTTTTTATTTTCTGTGTCCCAAATATAAATAATAAATCAATATTATGTAATAATAATAGACGATGTGATACCATTCCGCAATAATTCGAAATCATAACTTTATTAAAAAATCATTAAACTTCATTGTGATCTTAAAAACTTAGTTAATTTTAAATTACCTGTAAATTACGATTATTGGTCGCAATGTAATTAGAAAAAGTAGGTAGTCTGATTGAATTGACAAAATACTGACGTCACTTGCCTAAAATGCCAATCAAAATCTATGGGAGAGTTTCGTTTTGTCAGTTTTAAAAGTAAGCACGTGAATTGATTATTGGTGTCAACACGTTTATTGACTTTATTAAAACAAATCGTCTGTTTCCAAATACTCAATTTAATGATTAATTCTGTTAAAGATACGTACAATTAATATTATGCCTAGGGGAACCNCAACAGGTTCCCCTACCTAAAAAAGTATTGTTTATCTAACCAAAGAAATATAAACTATCTTTACTAATTTTTGATAATGGCAAAATTTCCCGAAACAATAAGTTTTTACGTGGACCCTCAGGGAAGATCTTCTTATTTTTTTAAATAAATTATTATTGTTACTAACTAACTTACTTTAACATAGGCATAGTAAAGTGCATAATTTAGGATAAGTTAGGCTTTTTTTCAAGAGTGCGGAACACAGTTTATTAATTGCTACCATTTTCAAATCCAAGATATCACTACAAAACTTTTACAAAAGTAATGATTCTAAATAACTTCATAGTTATTACAGAAATAAAACAATCTATAATTTCTTAAACTTTATTTTCACAATAAATTAATTTATTCTTAGATCAAAATAATTAAGATGTCTCTCACATTTAACATTTAATTTTACAATTAAAATCATTCTTTCTAAGTTGGTGGTGGTTCTTATAAGATAAAAAGTTAAGGTATAAAAGTACTATGTATAGTTCATAATCTCAATTTCAAAAAGTAACTAGGTACTTACAAAGTCGTATTTTGAAAAGTTGACCTAAATATTAATTAATTGTAATACACTAGACTACACTCAAATTGTTCTACATTAAGTAAAATTTTCATTACAAATTTATCAAGTGTTACAATTTAAACTCGTAGCGTTAATTTTTTGTTTAAAGTATTCACAACCAGGCACATTTATTATTAGTTCAGAATCAGGTTTCTTCGATTTTCGTGACCTGTTAACATTTATTTTGTAGCTGCAGCGGTAATTGAGTTCGTAAATTTCGAAAGTATTTTTCTGAAACAAAAATTATTGGTTTAAAAACATAACCGACCTTTTTGCATAGTCGGGTAAAAATCAAGTATAGTAGAATTTCAAAATTTAATGATGGCAACTCGAACATTCGCGGTCTTTCTATTTGGTTGCTAGCTTCAGGTCAGTGGTCATGTCATTTTTAAAAAGTTAGCGCGGGCAGAGCAGACTTGCGCGTTTTCATTCACTTCGCTCTATTCACATGCTGTTCAACTGGAGCACCTTTGCGCAGAACCAACCACCTATCGTATTACTGACCTAGATTATTAATGAAGCTCACACATTTTCAAGGCTTATTGATTAACTTGGTAACTTAACAAAACCACTAGTCAGATAGAAGCTAATAAAATTCGATTACTTACAAACTTATTTAATTTAAAACTCTACGGAATATATCTAAGTACGTAACCTATTTAAACTTCTTAGATATCGATAAAAAATGGTCAGATAAAGGTATTGGGGCGCGTTTTGCAATACTCTAAACTTAAAGATTAGGTAGTTATTAAGTACTCTTAGAAAAAAAATATTTTTCGATGTTTTGAAGATCTAACGTAATTTGATTTTGTTATTAACCTACCTCTGTTACTGCGGTCAAGTCTTTTTTGGGCTGGTCACATTTTAGGGTTTGCCAATAGACAAAATATCTGGAAAAAAATACATGTTTTTTAATTTACCTAAAATAAAAAATACTAAATATTAAATTTAAAGCTAGGCTCGCGGGATTTATTAAACAAAATTGAATTAACAAAGTTAAGCTTTTTAACTGTTACCTACTGTTATAACTTACTTTCTGGGTTGTTCATTATTTTTTGGTAGAGGTTCCCATGAAATATTTGCTTTTAATTTATGATTATACCAAACGATTTTCTGCAATTTAAGTCCTTTAATTTTTGATTTATCATTCTTTTGCACTAGCTGTTGTGGGGCATCTGAAATATAAATAGAATATTAGTACATTTAATATACCTATTCCTAATAGAAATACATAAACTAAAGTAGGTACCTAATTAGGTTACTTAAGTACATTATTTTACAGAATGTGAGCTTTTGATGCCTACTTAGCTAGTCCACACCTTAAGGGTATTTTACTGCTTCCATTATAAGTAAATCAAATAAGTTAGGCAGAAGAAATGAAAATTAATTATGTAGGTAGGTACTACAGATGAGTTGAGGGAGCAACTCATTAAAATATATTTCGCTTCTACGACCAAACCCTGTTCACCACTCGATTTATTAATTTAATACATAACTTAATTAATGTCATAATGAGTAGCTGAAATTCCCCCATTTACCTATTGTCAAATTTTTAGCGACACACAGCCTGTCTAGTAAATACTACATACATTTTATGGCAATCCCTATACCTGCGTGTGAATTGGTATTCGAACCCCGACCACAAATTTTATTTTGTGTTGCGACACTAATCGTTTGAAAATGCGCGATTTCCTTATAGGTACCTACAGAATACCAACCTATCCGCTGATTTTCATGCACATTGGTGGTATTGTAGAAAATGGAAGCCTTATTGCTTCGTAGTTTGCTCTGACCGTATTGGCTGACCGTTTGCACTTGAAGGAAATACATGGAGTTCGGTAGCAAATCGGTGATATCGACGTAGTTTTGTTCCTGTGGAAGGTAAAAGTGAATGTTATTAAAAGACTTTTTTTTTGCATGCCAGATCCAGCCAGATCATCGCCCTTTGGACCGACATGGCATTTTAATCCCGTTTCGTAGCCGGCTTCGAAATTAGATTTTTTATACCCGTATAAGCCAGCTACGAAACTGGCTACGAACGAAGTAGTGCAAAGGGGATCATCGCAGATCTTACAGTAGTTATCATGAAAAAGTTTCAGTGATATGGTATACTTTAGTCAAAATACACTCTTAAAGTATATCTATTTAAGATTACCCACACAAAGAGCACCATAATCAAACCTCGTCAATCTAAAACAGCTTGATTTAAAAACTTCTGGCATGTTATCCTTTTTTTAGTGGCTATAAAAAAGAAAAAAATGCTATGGAATTCAATCCATGCTTTTCGTACCTTCGGGACGATTTGGTGTTTGACAAACACGGAATCCAGCGGTCCAGCTAGGCCTTTGACGCGGCGGCTCCAGTAGACTTTGTACCTTATGACTGGCAAGTCAGAGTTGGGTTCCTTCCACTCCAGCCTGACGGTAACGGTCCCTGCGGGAATTTATTTTGATATTAGGTGTTTTTGATATAATTCATAAAATAAAAATATTTTCCTAAGAAATAAGTTTTAAGTATTATTGTGTGAAAGCTGATTTTGTGTTATAAAAATGCAAAGTTAGAGAATGTTGATTAAAAGATGAAACCTTATGAAATATTTTAATTCAACATCTAATAAATTTAACACATATTTTTAGTCAACCGGCAACAATAAATCCACTTTAATTGATTGGTTGATATAACACCCACAAATAAATTACATAAAACAATCAATAAAATTCTTCTTTTATATCCGAACATGTTTTTAGTTGCTTACTAATATCCTCAAACGTAAATCGATAACGTAACTATCGGATATCTAAACAAAACGATTGAAATTACGGTTTCTTGATTGGCTTACCGTTTTCCGCCTTCATAGGGTGGACTCTCAGTTTCTTCGGAGGCGGGGGATTCCTTGGCCCTTTCCTCGGAGTGAAGGGGGCGCTAGGCTCTGAGAAACCTCTGGTGCCTGACGCGCTCACGGCCGCCACTCGGAACCGATACCAACGGCCAGGTTTCAGAAGATTCTTTAGGGATGATCTAGTCCTGAAAAAAAAAAAGGATATTCTTGAGTGAAGGATCGAGTCTATTTTTTTAAAATAAGGCCACCTTAGGCAATTAGATTTTTACAAGTTGTTTTAAAAATAAGCAGAATGACGTCCACTGCTGGTTTGTCCAGCAGTGGACGTCATTCAGCTTATTTTCCTCCCTCCTCCAAGGATTTCCACAAAGACTGGCCCTGCGCTGCTCGGATCCAGGCACTTGACGCGACCTTCACTAGATCGTCTCATTATCTTCAGATATTCTTATACCTAACCTTCTTCAAACTCCTTTCAGGTGATATAAAATTTCAGGCAAACTGACAGCATCACTCTCGTATGCACCTTAGATGAGTGTACAATTTTTGCATATTTATAGGGTCAGCTACGGACAATAAAAACACTACGAAATTGCAATGAAGTAGGATTATTATTCATTCCAGAGCCCGTGATGTAATCATGTTATGAAAGGTTACAACTTACAATTAATTGGGTTCCAGCTCGTTATAATCGAACTTTGATAATAATTGAATTGAAACCCAGGTAGCGATGATTAATTTGTAATATTTGCGGGGAAACAAATTGACAGAAACAGACACTGGACAAGTGCTCCAGTGAGCTTCTAAATTACGATCCAATCAAACATTTTATTATCGCGTGATGAAATGATTAAGAGACGAACGACATTATTATACTCGTAGACTACAACATTCATTATTTATTGTATTTGTTTCAGTAAGAAAAATGTGGTTAGTAGTTACGAATAGGTAGGTATTCTTTGGAATACTTATTGTTCAGTTAAAAATTTTCCGGCGATTGGAAAAAATCAGCCCCAAGCCGTACCTTGTAGAACAGTGGTTTCCAAAGTTGTCTGGGCTACGACTCATCTAATACATGTTCCCAAACTCGGGACCCACCTATAGGAAATTTCGCCCGCTGCCCAGTGGTTGGATCGGTAGGATGGTGTGTCGTCGTTCTACAGGCAGGGCCCATTAATGTTTGTTCGCGACCCACCACTGGGTCACCACGACCCATAGTTTGGGAAACCCTGTCGTAGAACGATTCATGAAGAAGGGAATTAATATTAAGTGAGCATTTACGTCACTACATTGTTACTATTAGTTACGGAGTGATGAGCATACCTACATACTAGAGACATAACAGTCTTATGCGGAAGACGTGATAGAAAGCGTAGGAATTAAATGCATCGCCAATTAAAGTCATTGTTTAGGTACTACGCGAGTATTGACCTACAGAGTTACTTAATTTGGTAGGGTAAGTTCCACGCAACAAAATTTAGAAGAATTCGTTCATTTGTTTGATTTTTTAAACTTTACTCCTAGTGGAGAGGTTTCAAGTCGTTATGAAATGAATCTTTATTTAAATCTTTATTTTAGTCTGTGATGGATTTTGAAGATAAAAAAGTCGATTTTGATCAGCTTATTTACTGAAAAATGTTTTTCTCTGTCCCGTTATCATTAAAATAGCATCAGTCTTCACTTTATATAGTTTATATACCTAGAGTTTTGATATAATTGTATAATACGGCCCTTAGTGTTTTAAGCTGAGTCCTATGGGTAGGTACGGCTCTATCAAATCGTCTGTTTTCGTTTAAGCAACCTGGTCTTGGATGCTTAATTTCAACTACTAAAAGTTATTATAACCCTGAGTTGAAAGACAATGCTACCATCTCCGATTGTTTAAGAACTACATTAACATTGTAAACTACCTACAAAAGACAATTCCGCTATGTATGGTAGAGCAGAGTGGTCGTGAATCCGAAATTGTTTCAGGAATAATAGAGTAGGTACTCTCTATTTGAACGACCTGAATGCAACACACCTGCTACCAAGTTCTAAGCGAGTGCTTTAAAACATTTTAAGTGAGCTGACGGTAAAGTGTTAAGTTTTACAAGCTACGCTTAAAAAATTGGAAAAGGTATTGTAGGCGTGGTGAAAACCAAATGTTTTGGTTATATTGATATCAACCTATTAGCTCGTACGTAAAATCATCCTTCGAGTTCTCATCATTTAATTCGTCATAAAAAAAATCCTGAATTTTACTTCTAGGCACGAGTACAGATAACGCTGGTTTTCATGCTTCCATACACTTGTGTTATGTACAGGATCTGAACTAGCTCCCATACTAGTGACGTTTCCTAATCTATTAGGCCAGTACACATCGAGCATGATTTAAGGCATCGTTCATCATCATTTCAGCCATAGGGCGTCCACTGCTGAACAATATAGGCCTTCCCAAATGATGACCATAATGGCCGGTTGGTGGTGGCCTGCATCCAGCGCCTTCCTGCTACCTTTATGAGGTCGTCGGTCCATAAGGTATCGTTATCATAACATTATGATTAAAGCTAGGTACTTACTTATTGGTTCTCAGCAGCATATTCCAGTCCCCGAGCCTTGCTTCTTCATACTTGGGGCCTACGTGGTGCTGCTCCTCCAAGATGTACAGGATCCGACCTGGCACGGCTCTGGCTGCGTCTCCCACGCCATCAGACCACTGGACGACCACAGCACGTTTCTTCTCTTTCACTTTGTCTACCGTTGGCAAAGCAGGGAGACCTGAGGAAGAATAATTCATCATCATCATCATCATTTCAGCCATAGGACGTCCACTGCTGAACATAGGCCTCCCACAATGATTTCCACAATGGCCGGTTAGTGGTTAGAGGGAAGAATAGTAATAAAAAAGTGTTATAAATCCTTTTGTTATGGATTATGTATAAAGTGGGCAAGCTAAAGAAAAATAGAAAAGCCAACGTAACGACTAATCAGTAATAGATTGTATTATTTTATCCTTATGAATGTGTAATTAATTTGTATATTTTACGCATAAGAATCAAATTAGCTTACAAACATACATGCTCATATTAATAAATTACCTGATTACACAACTAATTATGTGTGGCTTACTTTTTCGAAGAATTATTACGATTATCCAAGTAATGTTTTCACCCGTGAAGTGAAACTAACGGAACAAAGGGCATGTCACAATCGTGTTCTACTCCTCAAAAGTAAGACTTGAAGGCCCAAAGGCTCGCTGCAGGTAGACCCGCAGCCGTGATGACAGCAGAGCTGGGTTCCATCGCACTGCGAGTCAGCGTTGCAAGCTTCGTAAGCTGCTGCCCATTGTAACTTCATCTACACGGTGCTATTCACAATCGTATTCTGTGCCTCAAAGGTTGCCTGGTAAGACTTGAAGGTCTAAAGGAACTGGGAGTCAGCGCGGGTGACAGTTGTATTCTATTCTTCAAAGGTTACCTGGTAAGACTTGAAGGTCCAAAGGTTCGCTGCAGGTAGACCCGCAGCCGTGATGGCAGCAGCGCTGAGTGCCATCGCACTGCGAGTCAGCGTTGCAGGCTTCCACGCAAGCGGCTGCCCATTTTGGTGTGTCCTGTATGGGGCAGGTGCCCGGCTTCTGTTCTTGGGAACGGCATTGTGATCGGCACTGGGAACAAAAATAACTAAGTTTAAAATCCATCCACAACTCCATATCGTTATCACACGGCTAAAATAACAAAATAAGTAGGTAAGCTCTGTACGAGTAAATACAAAAAATTCCGATGCTAGATTAATAATGAGAATATTACACATTTTCGAGAGGGTAGGTACCCAACTACCCACCTATTACTTTACTACTGAAGGCAAGAAATCTAAAAAGCTCTACCATGAACTTTCAAAAAATTCTGCTCGACGCGAATGACTCACATTAATACAGACAGGAATCATATTTATAATATAATACACATTTTAAATAAGCTTTTAAACAGGCTTTGCTCATTATGTGTCAATGTTATTATCAGATCGAGCCAACTTAAAGCTCAGAATGGAAGCTTGTGAACAAAACCTTGAACTTTTGCGACTTTATCAAACAATAGACATTTTTATCAAAACTACTTACATATTGCTTATTCTAATATCATAAATTCCAAATACCTTTGTCGGTTTTGTTAATAACATATTCCAGTCTAAGCCTTGCACTTAAACTTATAATTTGGTATCTCCGCATAAACAAATAAAAATTCATGTAAATGCATTGAGTTATAATGTACTACGTACTAGAGAAGACATGTCAACTAGACTGTTTCTGGCACGTAAATAGGTCCACGGATCGAAATTCAATTAGTATGTGCTCAGCGGTTGCTGTGACAACACGCTTGAGTGCAGTTTTGTTTTTTGAAATATGCCATCCTATAGACGAAAATACTGTTCAAATAACTCCAGATAGATATTAAGTAAAAATCAAGGAATGACTTTTTACCATTTAATTGTACATTTATGCACTTTAAAACACTAATTTAATTTTAATTTGTTAATTACAAGGCGTCACCGCGGCGGCAGCCATTTTGCGAAAATTTCAAAGAATAAAAATCGCAGACTTGACACTGACGCATAAATTAGTATACGAAAGGAAGGTTAAATACAGCAATAAAAAGATTTTTTTAAAGATTATAAGCACTTTGTATTGCACAAATTACTAATAGTCCCGTCCAGCCCCTTGTGTTAAGCTAAATAAGCTTGGGTTACGGGTGGGCTCACACAATAGTCGTGCGGCATCATGGATCAAACTTGTTTGAATCTCACTGCTGTTGTTCGTATGCGACTGGTTAGTTAGTAAATCACCCTAATTATTGACACCTAGCTCACGAGATAGGCTAAAATTATAATAATTGTACAGTGTGTCTGGTCACCAGTGTCCGACCCGTTAGGGCGCAGTAATATGATCAATTTAATCGACAAATCCAGTATTAAAAAATTACAGCTATTTTAATTTTTTTAGTTTCTGAGTCCGGATGGATTCATTTATTTACCAAATCTACCGATGTACAGGACCTATGAGTATAAAAGTGATTCGTTCGACAGCTGAAAAAGTAAGCAATACGTTGTCATCAAAAGCTTCCATTTAAATTTCTTAGAAACACTTGGTAAAAAAAATGATGCTTCTTTTTAGATTTTTCAATGTTACAAAAAACTAGAAAGTTTTACATTTTTAGATGCACTAAGTCATTACCTAAAAACTGATATACCTTGGCTTTAAATCAACTAGTCTAGGTGCTAGCTACACAGGAGATGCAGCGGTGAAAAGGAGAGGTGGGAATAGTCCCGTAACTTCTACCTCACAGCTATTATACGTGTACTCAACCACTGAGATAGTTAACAATAGAGACAATAAAATAACTGAAAGTTTCTGACTTTCAGTTATTTTATTGGTTCTGGAGTGAAGGCGTGGGTCATCCCTAGCTTTGTTCCTACCGTGACGAGTGGGAATTTTTCTAAAATCTCAAGATGGACTGACTGAAGATAGCAGGAAGACGCTGGGTGCAGGCCACTATCAACTGGGCGATGTGGAAATCATTAGAGGAGGCCTTTGTTCAGCAGTGGACGTCCAGTAGCTAAAATGATGATGACGATGTTTCCTTACAGTATCCAATTCAATAGGCAGAAACTAAACGTAAACGAAGTGTCGCCTCTGTAATGGTATCATTATCTATAACTCATAATATTTCGTGCGCTGTTGGATGACAGTTTTAAACTAGAGATGGGTAATTTTTTTATCGAATTAGAAAATACCAGTTAACGATTCTCAAGGCTATTATCGATTACATTAGATTTTAATCGGGAAAAAAAATAATTAATGGCTTAAGCATCAGTATGAAGCCCATACGCACTTGTAGCACAAGTAACACGATTAGCCTTAGTCCCCTCAGTTGTGAATTCGGAATCGCCAGTTGTAATTTTAAAATCGCATCACAGAGTGAAGTAACTAACACCAAAAAACGGCAGAGCGAAGTGATTTCGAATGTTTCAACTGCTACGTTTTGTCACTTGTCTAGGAGGGCTAATTTTAGTCTAAGGGAGGGGAGCTTAGATTACATTACAGGAAACGCACAATATAATAAAAGAAAATAATGTAAGTAGCTGAACCTTTTTGAGCACCATGAAAATTTAACACAATTTAGCCGATTTGTTTATATTCACAATCGTTTCACAATGTCTATGATGAGGCGACCGCAGGAACGTCACTATTCGTGCAATCCTGTCAATGAAGTACGACATTTTCTGGTGCAGATTTTATCGCCATAAATTATGAAACTTGATAGTCATGGATTTGACTGACAGCTGTCCGTCAAATTCCCGCCCCGCACCCCGCATTGTACATATTTTGTTCGCGATGTCTGTTCTATACGTAGTAATATTACTTCAATGTGTAAATGTAAGTAGTTCATATGGTGAGAGCAGACGTAGGCAAGCGAAATATCATGGGTTCGATTCTTACATTAGGCAATCGGATTTTTTCAAGTTAACGTGGAAATAATGTAAACACAGAGTTAATCGCCATTGTAAAACTTAATTCCCACTTTTATTTCGTCAATTAAACTGATTAAGACAGTTCATATTTTTGTGCGTACAATCCATTGTTCTGCTTTATTTAATAAGAAAGCGTGCTAATTGTTTAATAACCGGGGGCTTTGTTGTGCAAATTGAACCCAGTGCGTTGTTTGGAGAGAATGCGTACGCGCACTACAATGAGTTTACTCGATTAACATCCATTAAGGGTTTGCTACACTGGATGCATTCTGCCGGTCAAAGTGAACGCAGACCGCATCATGTAGAACAACATTGTTGATCTCTATACATTTTGTATTGATGGGGTTTGACCGTGCGGGCACGACCGCATGAGCAAAGAACGCAAACCGCACCACTGACAGATTGCTTCCTCGCCTCGTCATGATCGCTGACAGATTGTATTGCCCGGACCGCTGACCGTTGCCCTGACCGTCAATATTATTCATACATGATGTGGGCTAGGCTACGCGCTGCCCGTAGAACGCATCCACGGCATCCAGTGTGGCATGCCCTTATAGTCTTAAGTTTCAAAATAACGATGTCTTTGAACTGTGGTGATTCATTGCGTGTTTTTCATTGCCGAGGGTCGTGCATCGTGGTTATTATGACTAAATGGTTAACACGCCTAAAGTCAATTTGTCACAGACTTTTTTATGATGGTCAACAACTAACTATTGCGCAGGTTTTCAATGGTTCCTTTACCTACGATACATATTTCTTTATTACGATACATAGGTAGGTAGTGCGAGACTGATTTAATTTAAGTTTTTTTGCCTTTTGCTTTATGACTATCAGTATCTAAGAAGGTATATCACTTAATGAAATATATGCTACTTAAAAAGAAATATGCACATTACTATTTTATAAAAAGGAAAGTGGAAAGAGAATCAGTTAAAAGTTTGTAGAGTTCTTATTAGAAATTATAGTAGAGAAAGTTACCAAGTCTTAACTTCAAGACATTGCCTAACTATCCCGTTGAAGGACCATAACCGTGGGAACTGCACTTTATAAAAAAACCACAAGGTGAGACCCCACAGAGCGCTAGAGGACTATAGGGCAGAGAAGATATTAAAAAGGGGGAAAAAAGGGGCGTATTAAAATGTGGCGATCTTCATTCACAAAAAGTATAAGAACGCAAGAACTGTTGAAAATTAATGGGTCCGGGTTAATAACTGGCTCTACGCACTAAGAAATTTTCGACAACCGTACGAAAAGTTTGGTCGATAATATTTATTATAACAAACAATTTTTTGTTGCGAAATAACACGTATAATAATATGGTACATAAGATGAAACGTTACATGATATAATATTGTCATCTACACTAATACAACAAATATAAAATTTCAAGAAAATAATAATTTTAAGTTTAAATGTTTAGTGAAAACTCAGACGTGCAAGCATTATAACATTTTACATGTTTTGTTGCAAAAGTTTCACTCTAAACAATCATTTCAGTCATTCAACTCTTACCAGTTATTGTTTTAAGTGAAACAAGAAACTTTTGTATAATAAAGTTGCAGAATCGCTTCTTTGTTTTAAAAACGCGGGAAAAATATCAAGGCATCTACTCACTCATTGATAACAGAAGTTTATTCGCTTAATGTTGTCCCAACAGACATGGGTGTAGTAGGTTCGCATGATTTTCTAACGTCATTTTACAATAATACAGGGCATTGCAGAGAATGCTGACTGCACAGTTTCAGAATTTACATTTTTAGCTTGAGCGTGCCCCTTTTCTACTTAAGTAATGAAATTTGGTAAGAATGAAAACTCTGAATCTGATTTAAGAATAAGCCTATGTGCAGACCACCAACTTTTAGTTGGCCGATAGTTGGCTCGGGCTGTTAATCAGCAGAGAGATGTCACTGTATGAAAGTGCGCATATTGGATCGACCGATTCTTCACAAAAATTATATTAGAATCGGGCCCAACTATCGACTGACTAAAAATCAGTGTGCACCTAGGCTAAATCAACTATAATTTGGCTTGAATTATCTCACATCAATTCAAGATAATTCAGAAACGAAAATAGGCTTATTTCATACCTAACTAATGTAGAAAATAAGCATTCTCAATCATAAAATCTCATATAATAGTATTTATTTTCTCATCTTTAGTATTTATTTACCGCAGTCATAAAAATCTTGCTGTCATGAATATGAAGGAACAAATTGTAATTTATATAAGTACTTAATTCTGAACCTGAGTTAATATTATTTATTTAATGTTAAGTTAGTTAGGAAAGTGTGATTGAGCGGCATGTTCGCTTGTAATGATCAAACAATAAATATAAAATTAAAAAAGTTTGCGTGATAATGGGCTTTCTCTACATTACATCCATTGTGTCGTAATTTATTAAGATGTAACAAAAACCACGAGGATTCTTTATTATAATTGAGTGCGTTTACCTACAACTTTATTCCATTTTGTGGCAATGAAAAACATCGTGGGAAAAAGTCTGATATTGTATAGAATATTCATTGATGATACAATTGAAATTATAATTATAAATGGTCAGGCACGCGGTATGTTTATTTGTAAATGCTATGCTTGAAGAATTTTAAACAAGAGAGCTTTTTTGTTCTTATAAACAACATAATTATTTGTTTTAATCCATGCGTTACTCACATTGAAAACAGTTTTTGTTGCATAATGAGGTGCCAAAAGTTTCTCTATCTTAGAATTCTACTTATCTTTTCTTAGGCTGAGTTGCACCACGTAATTTTGAGCGTAAGTATGACGATAACCGGTGGTTTTTGTATGGAATTTGACACTTTTTTGACGTTTGTCAAAGTTAAACTACGATGGTGCAACCCAGCTTTAAACTGCAACATTGTTTGTGCTTTAACTATAAGGGTCTCAATATAAATATAACTGGAGAACAAATACCAGAATAAAACCTTTTATTGCTCATGATTGAGTTAAGTTATACCGGATGTTACAAATAAAAATATTACTAACCTTTCCTCTAGTTTCTTTGTTCGCCTCCAAACAGACGAGGTCGCATCTGGCTTTCGATAGCTGATTGTTCTGGTGTTTCGAGAACCTTCTGACCCTGGACCAGACCACTGGCACCAGGCACACCACCACCAAAGCGAGCAGGACCCTCGAATGCATTCTGAGCTTCATTTGTTTATCTTCTATTCAAATCACTTAACGAACGACGATTGGTGACTACAATTGCTCTGATTAACGATTAAGCCATCTGAAATGTATTTTTATCGTGAGTAACGACGACAACATATCAAGCTGTATCACTGTGCGCTACTAAAGTGAATAAAATGATGTGCTGTCGACTGCTGAATAAAGTAAAAAGTTATTGAAAGAAAATTTCACGAAAAACAAGCGAAAAGAAAACAGAAATATA
This sequence comes from Ostrinia furnacalis, assembly GCF_004193835.3. Classification (NCBI taxonomy): domain Eukaryota; kingdom Metazoa; phylum Arthropoda; class Insecta; order Lepidoptera; family Crambidae; genus Ostrinia; species Ostrinia furnacalis. The sequence goes on from NW_021130826.1 coordinate 138,571, forward strand.
GCGATATTTCAATCACGGAAGTTGAAATACAAATGTTAATTGAAAGTAGACTTTCACAGTGTTTGATTTATGTATTTGTTAAGATGTAAACATTTATTCGATTATATTGTTAACAATTCGTGAAAAAAATTGGCTAATAGTGTCAGTAATAAAAATATATATGTTACAGGAAATGTATGAATTCTAGGAATTGTATACTATTCCTAGGAAATGTATACAATTCCGAAGCTATTTAGGAAATGTATAAAATATTGCTTCAGAGATTTTTTAATACGCACATATCCTAGGACATGTATACTTTTCCTAGGAATTTTATAGAATTCCAATATTGTATTAGGAAATGTATAAAACTAAGCGGCACAAGCGCAGTCATGTGATTTAGTGCCCCTCAGTACGCCTAAAATTTTATTTAGACAAACCACATTGACCGATAGGTACTTTTAACTCACAACTATTATTGTTTAGCCTGAAAGTTGTTTTCGCACTATTATATTTTGACTGAAAAAAATATTTGCCTATTGGCATACCTTTCTTTCGGCATCACGCATATTACGCTGAAGTATTGGAAAACCCTAATTTTAACATATCTTTTATTAAACTATTATTGACATGAAGGTTTTAGTACTCCTGTAGCTGGATAACAAAGTCTCGGTTAGGTTAGGTTAGACTTGCGACCTTGTCACATACACAGCGGCCTCGGCGCGGGAGCGCCATTTAAGTTTCGGAAAAAAAAAAGAAATCTTAATTACATTTCCGATTGCTGTTTAGGAAATGTGTAAATTTCCTAGGAAATGTGTCTAATATAATTTACATCACACATTTCCGGGTGATTTTAGGACTTATACACAAATCCTAGGAATTGTATACAATGACGGATTTCATACATTTCTTGTAACATATATACTAAACTATTTAGGCTGTCCATAAGTCCATTTTAGAATATTTGCTTTGGATGATTAATAATTAATTGAAGTAGGTAAACAATGAGAGATTACTTAGATTAAAAGAATAGAAAATAAGCTAGCATAGTATGTAAAGTACTATACATAAATTATGAAACCGAATACTATACAAAGTTATTTTTCTCTATCTATAGATAAGTAGTAGAGTCTAGAAAGTTATGTTTACAACTTTAAGTTACAGTTAAGTTTTGGTGCCCTTATTATAACTTAAACACTTCTAACAAAAAATAATATCAAATGTGAGAGTCTGTTTACATATTGAAAATGCTTTAATGTATTATTGTGGATCACATACTTATGAACGGAATTTGATAGACGATAAAGAATGCTCTATTAAAAGTAGTAAATACGCGTGGATATGGTATAAAATAAAACTAAAAAAAAGTACTGCTATTTTTATGTCTTAAGTATCAAGGATTCATAAAAGATTGATAGAGCACTTAAAACACTTAAAAACTTTTTGAGGCTTTCAAAGTTAACATGTAAGTGCTTAGATCAAACATAGAGTAGGAAATCCAAAAGAAAAAGTAGATAAATAGTTTAGCACCGGTCCAAGATCCATGGCGACCATAATTCACAACACAAAAAACAAAACAACAGCGATCCACCTTAATCGAAACGTCATTCGGTATTCGATATGTGCTTGTCAAAGTTTTCGAGTGTCATTGACCCCTTGGACTCAGCCGGCGAGCTCGGGACGCGCGGCAAGACTGGCGGCGCGTGCGCACCGACGCAGTTCGTGCATCAACTTCATTAATACACATCGGTGGTGCTTTCCTGTCTGGTAGGGCTGCCTCGTAATAATCACTTGAATCATTATATCTATGAAGTAGGTGCAATGATGTTTCTGCGGTGAAACTGGAAGACGTGGCATTCTTACAATGTGGAGCTCAGTCAAAAAATTACAGTTTGCTACAAACTATTGATGATTTTGGAGTACGGGAAACATCCTGTAGAGACTGTCAACGAAGACATTGCAACGATGTTTCTGCAATGAAGATGGAAGATATGGTCTGCTGATAAAATGTAGAGCTCTGAAAAAAATTGATAGCTTGCTGCAGCCAAGCTGTCACTGAAAGAGGTACAGGAAACAAGCTGATGCAGACTATCTTTGAAGGCAGTGCAACGATATTCCTACGTTGCTAAAAATTTTAGAGTTTGACCAAAATATAGCCTGCTAGTCAGTTATTGATGACTTAACTGAATTGTAGTACGAGCTATGGGTAGACTGGACTCAGACTGAGGAGTGAGGGCTCGGGACTAACACCAACTCACAGTCAGGATATTTGCTTTTTTAAGACTGTTTAAGAACCAATGTATCCGAAACCACTAAGTATCTCCACGACCTTGATTATCAACTCAGGGTTGTTAACTTCTGCATCATTTCAAGCTTGTACCCTTTTGGCACTAACTGGCGTTAATTCTCCTTGTGCCAGCCCTGCTGTCAATGCGCCCAATGACGGAAGGCCACTTTTACCAGCCGGTTTCCTAATTAAAAAATATAATGGCGTCTTCCTGAGTAGCGAACATCGATGTATCGATTGTCATTCGCGATTGTTTTTTTTTTTCTGAAAACTTAATTTGTAACCTTCCTTACGACATAACTTTGCATTAGTTTAGGGTTTAACGAACCTTCTTTCTTTGAATTTTCTTTCTTATTATATCAAAGGACAATAATTGAATTACAATTACTAATGTTTATTTTGCTTATCGTCCCTTATACTTCAACACCGCGAAACTGCATTTTCGGAAACATATCGTTTTTCTTCTTTTCTGTAAAGTCACGAAAATGCAGTTTCGCGGTGTTGAAGTTTAAGGGACGTTATCTGATTCAATAATCAAAATACATAGCTGGCTAAGGGTTTATTACTTGTTTTATGTTAGTTAAATGACTTTCCATGATTCCTATCACTAAATACTATACAGGGTGGAAACGATAAGTGATCTCATTCGATTATTTCTAAACTATACAAGATATCGAAAAACTGGTTACTGATCCTGAAAGTGCTTCACGAGCTCTATCCAACGGTACCAATAATAGATTACAGAATTAACTGGATCTATCCGAAAATTAATTGTTGTCAGCTTCCATACATTTAGTAAAACCACATAATATTAAAAACTATACAAGATATTCAAAAACTGGTTACTGATACTGAAAGTGCTTCACGAGCTCTATCCAACGATACCAATAATAGGTTACAAAATTAGCTGGATCCATCCTAAAATTCAATGTTTCCAGCTTCCATACATTTAGTACAGCCACAGTCATGGCACTCATGTCTTGATAATATTATAGCAAGTAAAGCCTAAAACCAATGTTTTCCATAAATAATTTTAAATAAGAATGCAATTTATGAGTTCATTTTAAGTGTTTATTGTTTAATAAAAAAAAAATACTTATAATTTTGTTTCACTGGCATACATTTAGTATGGAGGCTGAAAACATTTAATTTTCGGATAGATCCAGTTTATTATGTAACCTATTATTGGTACCATTTGAAAGAGCTTGTAAAGCACTTTCAGAATCAGTTATCAGTTTTTCGATATCTTGTATAGTTTAGAAATAATCGAGTGAGATCACTTAACGTTTCCACCCTGTATGTGCGAGTATTTATATAGCTCACTTAAATCACGAGACTCAAACTGGAATTTTAATAGAGATGGACAGCCACTTGATTATAGACAGTTATGTAACTGTGTTTACAAGTCTATATGTGGGCCTACGAGGTCTCGATGCGATTTATCGGCTGCCTACTACGGTGTGAGGCCTTAGCCTGCATACAAAGGAATAGTGGTCAGTGTCCAATAAACTATTACAATGCTCTTGGATTAGGTAACAACTCTAGTAGGGTCGTTCGTTTGTTTCAGCCGAATGACGTCCACTGCTGGATAAAAGCCTCCCCTATGGATTTCTACAACGAACTCCACTAGGACCAACTCTAGTAGGACCTACTATAATTAGATAATGCATCAAAAATGACATTCACAAGTCCGTTTTGTCTCTGAAATGCAAACGGGTTGACACCATTAAGCATTTTACAGGGGAAATATGCTTAATTTCAGCCCTGAAAACTCGATTACTTTAGATTTAACTGCAATTGTAAAAGAAATTGCTCTGGAAGTCTAGAGTCAGTCAATTGAGTTGGTAATATACTCACTGCTGTAAAAAATATGGGGGAATCTCGTTTTGACAGCTCATAAAATGTAAATTAATTGATTGATGGTGTCACCTACCTATCTGAGAGACCAATTAACTCTTTTACACCATATTTCATCTTAATAAAGTTCAAAATATAGTGGCGATCACTAGCTAAAGGGTTAAAATAATATATGGGATGGGATGCGAGCTATTGACAACGTTTACCACAGCAAAATAAAATAGTGGTGTACTAATTATATCATTTTTTCCAACTAACATCGATAACTTTCTCCACAAATCATAATAAATGACCGCTTGACTGTACAATACAATAATTTGCATAGGGAAGTGATATTAATTTCTAGGATTTATACTATTGTTAACCATGCAATGGCACGCCAACTTGCATGCATAGCATAACATACCGAAGCTCAATCAAATCTCAGAAATATAATTGCACTATTTTGGTCGATGATACCATACTGTATCAATTAGTATAACGACCAAAACTAAAATCATTCAAAAGTGCACTTAATAGGACGTTTATGAGACAACAAGCTTAATCGAAGTGCATTATGCGAGCGGTTAGCTATTAAAACTTTATGCTTACGAGGGAGATATACCAGTAGTTATGTAGGTAGTTGGTTTTTGAGGAAGGCAGACCCATTCCATTCAAATTCTCTATTACTTACTCGTAGTATAGGTAGGCCATTTTCAGAGTCATGTCCTAATATAGTTTGCCCTTTGTCAGTAAGTTGAAACTCCTGATTTTAGCCGTATGCCTGGTAGTTTGACTGATAACTACGTGTGATCTTTCAATCTGGAAAAGTACCGGTAATTATTGCACATAAACCATGATGAAGACTGAATTTGAAAGTGCTTTGTGTTACTGTACTAGATAATGTAGAGCTTTGCTATTATTTGTAACTAATATTATTATACCTAAGTCTTTCTACTAAACACAAATTTGAATGCCTAAGCAGTAACTGATTCCTGATTAAGAACTGGTTCTAAACTGATCAGTTTCCTCGAAATTATGTCTTATGGCTTTCCAAAAAAAGACGAACGCTAAGATAAATCTCACAGGATTCAACGACCGCGCGACTACGCCGCGTATGCGCACGCAGTGCCCTTTGCTAGTGATGGGACACTACTATATCGACGACATCGATAGAATATCACCAGTATCGATGAAATAAAGTTACTTGATCACTCATTGTATTTCAATAATGATTATACTTTATCTGTGTTAAAAAAGTTAAGTATTAATTTTTGTTCATTCATATTTTATTAATTAATATGAAATAACTATAATAATGTTACATTGCGAATACTTTTTAAGTAACGTATTGTCAATTAAACTTTCAGTCAGCATGAAATGATTTTGTACTTACGTTATTCTTTGCAATTTATCTTTGTCATGTCTGTGTTGATAACGTGGATAAGTTTTTAAAGATGAACGAATCCATATTTACCCCGTTGAGTTGTTTTAATATTTTTAAAGATTTATCGATAAATAATATTATTAGTTGTAGCAAAACTTCCAAGACTATAGGATCCAAGAGATTGAAACTGGTGTATGGAGATAATTCTAGCTTCACATAATTTACGAGCGCAGTTAAAACGGAAATAAAACCCTTTCGGCAAATAGAACGCGTGAACTATGGCAATTTATGTTATAGGGATGTAGGTATATTCAATTGTACGTGAATGAAGGAGCATCATAACAGAAAACTGTTAATACTTATTACGAATTTGGATGAATGCAATATCTTATCTGTAGATGTTTTTAAGGAAGAAAATTCATTAATAAAAATGTGTTTTTTTTCCTTAATAATTACAGCTACTTTTTAAATAAAAAAAAGTATAGAATTCACACGAATTAAGTTTAATGTCTGTATATAGCTTAACGAATCAAGCGCATAATATCACAATTACAGAGCTATTTATAGAATTCGAAATCAATCCTACACACGAAACGGTATCATACAAATCTCCTTTTATTAGAATCTATGAACGTTCATTCTAATTAACTAGGAGATGTATGGGACACACGGTAGAAAGTAGCATCGATAATAAAGTAAATATAGTGATGTGGTACGAAGCCACGATCAATTTGGTAGATAAAAACCAGCTTCCCAGTCATGTTGGTTTGTTTTTGTTTCTGTACGACCAAAGACTTCTATGTATACTACTGGACAAGCTATTCGGGGTCGAAATTGTCACAATGTATAATAATTTTTTTTACGTTAATGAAAAGAAACAGCGAATCAAATAAAATTTTATAGTTAATTCAAAACATTATAGTTTTGCCTACAAAATATTGATGCTGAACACAACCAGTCACAAAATACTTCATTTAATTAAAAAATGACAAGGTAAACTTTATGGGAGACATGAAATCATTGACAAGCAAACTTAATAGGTAGGAACATATTATGTAACTGCACTTCTTACTTCATTTCATTGGTTACTAATAAATAAACGTAGATACCATGCAGTTAGTATTAGTTTGTTGAGTAATACTTCTGCGGGCACATCTGCTCATCTCGGTCGCTATCAAGCAAATCGAAAGGAGACTTTAATGTCTTAAAATTGGCGAGCAATATCTCTAGCACACCCTGTCTAGTATTTGCATAGATTTTACTCTTTGTATACGACAATGGTGATGGTTGAATTGAGATTTGAACTTAGGTCCTGCACGAGTCAATAGAGTCAATAAACTTAAGAAATTAATTCTATTTTTAACTCCAAAAAAACACGGTGATTGGTACATAGCTCTAAAAAAACTAAAAAAAGACTCTTTTTCATACTAACATTCAGAACTAACTAGAAATAACCAGATCAGAGACCAAAAATAGCTTTTGAAACACGAGTAGACATGCAGTTTTTACTACCTTCACTGCAAAAACAAGACCTATTTTTTATTTATAAGTACTTTTAATGATAAAGATAAGTTAGTGCACGTAGATACTCTTTATTGCTCTATAAAGTGAGAATAATATGGTCATAAAGATATCCCATGCCGTTTTCTTATGAAACGCTAACCATGAAATAGATTTTGGAATTGTTTTTCTGCTGTTTTCATAGCAATCAATAGTTATTTGCAACGATAAAGAGTTGCTGCAAAATATTTATTCGTATTTCTTACCTAACATTGTAGAAAAAATTAAAAAAATGCTTATTACATAGAAAAAAAAAGTCGTTTTAAATTTTACTTACACAGAAAACTTCCCAAGTTCAACAACTTCATGAGTATTTTTCCCTGTGTTGGTAGGGTGTAACTTGCTCTACGTATTGCATACTATGAACAAGTAAGGTCATAAAAATGATCACTTATATAGCCCGGAAAAACAAACAGTGCCTTGCTCTCGGAGTAACCCATTAGCTCCGATAGTAAGTGCATACCAATAGCACTTCAACAAAAAATAATAATTGTGTGTCAAATTCTATGGGCATACGAACATAATTCTTACATGTTCTGAATTAATGATTTGACCAACTAAACACTAGTGTTTAAGTGCACTTTGTTTCTGTTGTGCACCGCATCGATAGGTTATTTGGGAAGACTAGGTATGGATAATGAATTATGACAGCCTGTAAAAACGGATACAATTTCTTCTACAACCGATATAACACACGAAAAAACCATATCGCGTTGCTCATGCAGTAGAAATGAAATCGTTATCGAAACAATTATATCATTTTCATCGATTTCAATGCGTTACCGGATAGCTCTTAAAAACCGGGATGGTCCTGCTCTACCGGCTGCTCAAGCCTAAATAGAATTGCATTACGTAGGACAATGTAACCCGAGCCGTCATGCACAGTGCAAGTTGCAAGGCGAGCGAGTCTGTGTAGGCTTGTATCCACTAGATAAGTAGAGATATGCTAGCTAAAGCCTGGTCCGTGAGCACGTAGAATTTTGTCCAATGACCCCAAGCTACCCATCCTTATCGCTCGCGCGTAATTATATTGCAGTCGCGACTGTGCGACGCGCGCCCGCAGTGAGTGTGCGAGCTTCTACGTGCTCACGGACCAGGCTTTAGGAAGATGAGTGGAGCCAGGATATGGAGCAAAACTGTGAAACGGTGTAGGAGTTTCCACCAAAATGTAATAGGAAGATGAGCGGTGCGAAGATGTGAAACAGTGCGCAGTTGAGGCACTAAACTGTCAGTTCAATTGCCTCTATCCATAGCACATATCCCTCGCCCACGTCTTTTACACACATTCCTAGTACATATACTGCAGTCACGTCATCATCATCATCATCTTCATCATTTCAGTCACAGGTCTTCCACTGCTGAACTTAGGCCTCCCCCACGCAATGATTTCCTGATTGCTCGGTTGGTATGGTAGTGGCCAGCATTTAGCACCTTCCTTTATGAGGGCATATGGGTGGAAGTCCCACGCTGTGCTTTCCTCGAATTGAGAACCTCCTCTTTTTGAAGCCGGAAGAGAACAAGTTAAAAACTCGCTTCGCTAAGCCCTTTCCACCAGAGCTGTGCTGACCAAAGTGAAGTAAATGAAGCGATTATTAGAATTCTTTACCAACACATCTCTCGCCTCGCACATCGTTTAGTGGAAACGCACCCTAATAATGCTTATATACAAGATTCTCATTTACCTCAACAAAAATACTGGCCAGTGTTGTTACGGTACTTTGCGTGTAGAGCGCCAACTTACATCAGTAATAGGCGAACGAACGATTAATGTAGAGACAGTTATTTTATTCTTATATTTTTAGAATAAAATTAAATGAGTTATTGATTTGTAATTGAAGAAGTATTTTTTTTATATATTTTGACTTGAATTTTACTTGTAATGTTATGTTTCATAATGTTAGGAATAACGAAGTAATATTGAATGAAGCAAAAAATGTTATTTCAAGAAAAATGTGTAAATTGATCCAACTAAAATAAACATCTACAGGCAAGAAATCTGCGATTGGTTCTAATCTAGGCATTGACAATAAACCAATCACGGGCTTTCATGACTCAATTCCAACTCAAGTTTAGATTTGAATCGCTTTAGAGCAAAACTATCGAAATTGTGTACTTTTGGAAAGTAAACAAACTCGTAGGATTATGCGATAGTTGACTATCAATTTTGAGTTGAAACAAACTTTCGTAAGGTGTAAATGTAAGTTGAATTACTATGTGATGATGGAACGTTGCTTTATAGTTTTCTACCATTACAAAGTAATCGGTCAATTAAATGCCGACTAAGTAGACTGCTCAATGCTCATTCTATCAGAGAATCAACAGTTAGTGCTTTTTACAATCTGAGAGAAAACTTAATACACTACGTATTGTTAGGTTTCAGAAAAACCAACCTAACTGTTGTTTCATTTATAATTCAAGATCGTGAGTGTTGCTAATTAAATCCACCGATTACCTGTTTTCACTATCGAAGTCGTTCAAGTTAAAATCGCAAGTAATTATTACAGCACCGTATTTTCAAACGCAATTACTATTTTACCTTTGTGTTTCCAATTAAGGTTTAAACGCATAATATACAGAAATATCGCGATTTCATATTGAAAAGTTCGGCAAACTGACAATAACAATTATTTGCAATCACTAAAATTGCAAGTCGTACGTCTTTGTTCGCTAGAAATTGATTCAACAGGTATTCAGTAAGGAAGACCTGCCTTTAAGAATTGTATTTTACTTTATTATTATGTATAATTTCTCCAATATAATAACCAGCCTGTCTACAAAAAACTTTGGTAATTTCAAAATTTTTATTTTACAAATATTTCTTATAATTCGTCATAAAATTATTGGCTTACGACTAAGTTTCCTACATTTACAATACTTTAAAAATGTCTGCCATTTTGTACTTCAATCACACTTTCCCAAAAAAAAAAAAATTACTATCTACATAATAATATGCACAATTTCAGACTAAAAAATATTTTAATTATATCTGTAGTCTAAAGTTTATTTTTTAAAGTTACGTGATAGCTGACACGTCAGGAGTTTTGATGATAGTAGTTATATTTTGAGAACTTATTAGCTGACACAGCAGGAATTTACATAATATACTTGTCTGCCATTTATTTAGTTTTTGGAATTTATTTCTTAGTGGTAGTGGCAGCAGTCGAGTTTCCTGCAGGAGCGGCAGTAGTGGCCGGCGCGGCAGTAGTGGGGCCGGCTGCCGCGGCAGGAGTAGTTGGGTGACGCGAGCCAGGGCAATAGGTATTTTGAAAAGTTACTTAATAGCTGACATGACAGGAGCTTTGACGGCAGGAGTTTTGTCATTTATTTTGAACTTTATTTCTTTTTAGTGGTAGTGGCAGCAGTCGAGTTTCCTGCAGGAGCGGCAGTAGTGGCCGGCGCAGCAGTAGTGGGGCCTGCTGCCGCGGCAGGAGTGGTGGGAGACGCGAGCCAGGGTACTAGGTCCATGAGTACTCCGCCGATGCTGCTGAATACTGTCAGGTTTAGGCCGTTGGATGGAGCTGTGAAGGATAGAAAGTTATTTAGTTAGCTAAAGTATTGATACGTCTTACTCAATTCGTTTTTGGTGAAGTTTTCAACTCTTACTATCAATTTTAACTCATAATTCAGTGCTCAGGTAGGAAGTTCACAAAAAAAATTAGTACTTTTATTTTACATCTCGTAATATTTATTTATTAGCTCTAGGCTTCTTATCCCCGTCTGGCCAGTGCCACCCCAACCAATCTGGCCAATTTGTGTAGTGTAAATTAGAGAGGGTCGTGCTCCAGTATTTGATCATCAGATGATGATTGATTTATAGCGTCTTTGTTTTTGTTTTAAGATGCCTATGTTCAGCTGTGAACGTTCTATGTGGAAAGGATGATACTAAAAGATTTTATCGCTTACGTATCATAATCTTGACAGGCTGCGATGACTCCGGCTTGGCCGTCGTAGCAGCCTCTGAAGACGACTTCTTGGGACCACTACTACACATGGAGCAAACGCCGAATATGTCGTAGGAGTCGTAGTCATCGTCATCGCTAGAGTCGTCATCATCATCGTCGCAGAATAGACTGCAAAATATCGCTGATCCGAATGTTGGCTGGAATTTACAATTTTAAATCAACAATCGTTTGTGATTGACCTCTAATTAAGTACATAATGTGTAACAATTATTATTATGTAAATTATATTCATTAGTCAATAATAGGTACTCTCATTGTATGTACTAGCGTAATGAAAGAAGGTATTCCTTATAGTCCAGTAGAATTAGCTTTTAAATCGGAAATAATTCCTACAAAAGATTTTATTGTTTTAATGGCTTCATTGGTTGCCCATTAAGACTCTCCTAAGTTTTCGACTTCGACGGAGTTGTGCTTAAGTGGTGGGGGCCCCCGAAAGAGGCATTTTTTCGGTTTTCCGGTTATAGTATTTAAACTATTTTCACGCGTACAAAGTTGATTTTGTGGCGTCGAACCTTGGACCAGGCATATAGCTAAGCAATATAATCGTACAGGAGGGTACAAGGAAGAGAGGCAGCCACATTAGGTAACACAGAGTCGTTCAGGAGAGTGTCAGGAAGAGGTGCAGCAACCGCAGTTAAGGAACGGCTGGGACGAACAAGGATAAGCGAATCAAACTCGTGAGCCTTGTTAGGGTTACACTGATTAAGGCGAACCTTTACAAGGCTTGGAAGCATGTGGGTAAGCCATTGGACGTGGAGAGGGTCATTAATTATACGTATATTTTCTACTTTGCTGAACTTTAGCGCGAGAACGGTTTGTCCAAAACATATGAATTTGGTCTTATTCAATGCAGGATTAAGTGCCCTTTAACCGTCATGAAGACCACTTTTCGATAGGGTAAGTCCTTTACGCGGTATAACCGGAAAACCGAAAAAACGCCGCTTTCGGGGGCCCCCACCACTTAAGCACAACTCCGTCAAAGTCGAAAACTTAGGAGAGTCTTAATGGGCAACCAATGAAGCCATTAAAGCAAAAAAATTTTTTGTAGGAATTATTTCCGATTTAATCAATTTTTGTGTTTAATTCTACTGGCCTATTAAGGAATTTCTAGTTATTTTCATGTAGAAAATGTATTTAAGTATGAAAGTACATTAGAGATCTTTTTCCCACGTAAACGTGGGTAAAAAACATGTTTAAAATATAGGTAATCTACTTGAGTATGGAAAAACTTTTCAGCGAATTTGGGATTTCTAATCTAACTTTAGCGACCCATATTTGAGATTATAGCATGCATCGATGAAGTTTTGGTAGGTATACATTTTTTTATACAAAAACCTTGTCGGTTACAAAATAAACAATGGAATTTCCTTTTCTTTCCTTATTTATTTATTTATTTATTTATAGATATGGGAAAACTTTTAAACGAATTTGGGATTTCTAATATAACTTTAGTTCAGCGACCCATATTTTCAGACTTGATTGCATCGATGAAGTTTAGGTATACTTCTTTTTTAAAAAACCTTGTCGGGTTCAAAATAAACAATGGGATTTCTCATCTTCTAAGTACAGTTAGAGTCAAATAGTTCGTGACACCCAAAGTGGCCAAAAAGTATCATCTTTTTAATACAACCTTATTCTAAAGGTAACAAGGATGTATTACGAACTTATTGGTTACTAACTTACTATGGATGTCATGAACTATTTGACGCTGAGTGTACCTACATGTAGAGTAAGTAAAGCAACTGATGTCATTCCATACAATTTTCCGACACACATAATAAGGATGTCAAATTATTTATTGTTACTCGGAAAATGTACCCAATTATATTACTTTCAAACGCTGTCTTCATACATTAATGTAGCAGAAACATAACAAATTAACATACAGAATTTGAGTTTCTTTTTTATTTTAACCAACACGTATGCTGAGAAATATTTTTATGAAACTTTTCCTCTGTATGCTCTAGAAAATGGTTCTAAACTTTGCTCTGGAAAGTAGGTTAATAAGCTCCTGGACACCGAGCAACGTGGATTTTTCCTGTTTGAGTTAAAAAACTAAAATATGGCAAGAGAAAACTGCATTTAATGCAGATGCACATTTTTTAGTCTTTTTTAGAAAGGCTTAATATTATGACTTCGTTTCTGCTTGTGTTGTTTCATAAGAATCCCACTAGATAGGAAAGTTTTTTGGACTGTGGATGTGGACTTTATAGTAAAGCAACTCTCAAACATCAGATCAGATCTAGATTCAAGTATTTAAAGACGACAGCCAAGCTAAACACTGGCATCTTACTAAATGCAGTTCTTATATGGGCGATTTTGCAATAGCCTTGTGTGATGTCGTCTCTAATGATTAATCTTAACATTGAGTTTGAATCGATTCGAAAATAAAGGGTTTAAGCAATAATAAAAAGCCGTGCAAAATAACTAGTTAAGAGTTAGATTGATACTACATGGGTCAGCAGACCTTCGTGAATGGTAGGTATCGTAACATTTTCCGCCGTCTTTAACTGACAACTTAATTCTTGTCAAACACAAACAATGTATGAATTTATACATTCATGCTTTTTGTTTGTAGCAAAGACAATTGCATACATAATTCAAATATTATCATGCAAGCCGCTGTTACCGCGTGCTTCTTATAACTTGAGTACCTACATTACAAGCTATAGTTATCGGTAGTCAACGTCAAATATGTCATCTTGATTGTGTATCACCAGTTAACTTTAATGGCGTTGACATCCCTTACTGCACAAGTGTCAAAAACCTTGGCTTACATATGGACACTACGCTCAGCTGGAACACCCAAGTTGCAGAGGTCAGTCGGAAGGTAACCGCCACACTGCGCTCCCTCTGGAGGCTCAAGAATTTCCTTCCAGTTAAAACAAAAATTACCTTGATCCAATCACTTGTACTCCCAATCATCGACTATGCTGATGTGTGTTACCCTGACTTGAATCAAGATCTCCTTACAAAGCTAGATCGACTGATCAACAACGCCATTCGTTTCATTTTCTGTTTGCGCAAATACGACCACATCTCCGCTTACCGATCTCAGCTACAATGGCTGCCTCTCCCACTTCGACGCAAAGTCAGAATCTTATGTACTCTTTTCTCGATCCTGAATGATCCAAATTCCCCATCTTATCTCAAGTCACAGTTCACTCTTCTCAGTTCAACGCACTCACGTCAGCTCCGTTCTTCTAATAAGTCTGTCCTTTCCACCCCTCTCCACCGAACTGGTTTTCTCTCTGACTCCTTCCGTCTCCAGGCCATAAGGCTCTGGAATTCTCTGCCTGAAGATATCAGGCAAGCCTCTAGCAAGTTTTCGTTCAAAAAATCTGTCCATAACCACTTTCTCCAAATGTTATCATCTTCATGAATGGTTTCTGTTTTAACTTATCGTCATCCAACATTATATCTATCATCTTAGTATGTATTTATTTATTATATTATTTTATATATTATTTATGTATGTGTATATGTAGCTTATTTGTTTTGATGTCGCTTTGTTTTTTTTTTTTTTTTTTTTTTTTTTTACCGCCAAACTAATTTTTCTGCATAACCCAAAGGTAAACTGGATGAGAATGCCTTATGGCATTAAGTTCGCCTAGTGTTAATATTTTTGGCATTGAAGTATAAATAAATAAATAAATAAATTATTTATGTTTTCCCTTCCGACAAGTTTTAAAATTAAGTTAAGTTTACAACGCTTCATACTTAAGTGTAATTTTAATTACACGTCAGTATTACTATCAATACATTTATATCACGAATCTCATAAGCTTTTTCTGTTTCATTATACCATGACATCAATTACCTAGTTCCACACTAAGCCAAATGATTAACTAAATTATTCTAATTTCGAATAATTGATATTTCTCTTACCTGACTCAAAGTCAACCTGTAATTCACAAGTAACACCAACAAGAGCACGTATGTCCGCGCGCTAGCCATTGTCGAATGTGTCGTGAAAAACTGCAGATCACCTCTTTTCTTACACTTATAACATATGAGTGTCGCAAGATACCTGAATTACTGAGCCTAGCCATAGAATAAACATGTGGTAGAGAGGCCCTTTACCAAATTTATATGTTAAAAAAGGTGACTGAGTTTCTTCCGCCACTTCTTCCCAGCACCAGCCCATATTATGTTGTCCCGAAGTGGTGGTAGGGCTATATTTGGAACGTGTATAAACGCCTGGAAAGGGTCTAAGTACTGAATAAAAGCTTTGAATTTAAAAACACCAATTTGGCAAAAGGTGTCGGATGCTCCTGACTACAAAGATGCTTTTCCAATAAGTCCAACAACCTAAGTATGACTTTTCCGTACTTTTCTGTTGTGTCTAAAATCATGCGCATATAATCGGAATTTATTAACTACCGTATTCATCTTAGACTTCATCGTCACTTTTCATCTTTTATTACTAGATGAATCTATGCTTGAGTGTGATTGGAGTTTTGAGAGTTTTTCCTAAATAGGGCTTTAATTTCATGAATTCTACTTTTCTCGCATTTGCAACTGGTATTTTTTATGCAGAACAATGCAGGTATTTGACCGCAATCGCACCTGATGTTAAGTAAGATGCTGTCTAGTGTATTTAAGGTGCGGAGCAGAAGTTACGCAGCCACCCAGCCAGATGGTCATCAAAATTAATCTTCTCAGCCCCAAACACTGTGCTTCTTCTAACTATTCTGCCTACATGCCCTATCTGCGAGTTTTTACCATCTCTGAAAACTTCGCCTTCAACTAAATAATTGTGAAAACCTAATGTTTTACAGAGCGTTTATTCATTGTGGCCGTTTTAGACACGGTCAAGCCTGAATGTCAACGGAGTGCCGTACGCTGTCGGAACCTCCACGGCATACTAATGATAGCGAATAACAATGTCCGTGCCCTATCACCACTTGGGATCGGTGTTGTATAGTTAATAGTGTATAGTTTACAATACCTAACGAAGCGTAAACACGTAAACCGCCGTATTTTAACTCGTTAAAGTTGAACGTCTAATGAAACTTCCTCGACGTGATCGTTTTCGTTGCCCGATTAATAATGACGTTGAATCGATGTTTATGAACGTGAAACATGAAATTCGAATGTTTGACGGATTTTTTTATAATGGATTTAACTAGTTAGGTAGGTGATCGAGAAAATACTCTGTTTATAATACATACCTATTTAAGTCGCGACAAGCAAGAGGCTCTAGCTCTAGCAACGTTACTTTTTTGTGTTCGAATTACAGAATCAGTTAGGTAGTTGACACCACTGGGCTACCTAAGTAAACTCCGACAAACTTTGCTTCGACATTACGTTACTCCGACATTTCTGAATATCGACATGACTTTACTTCGACACTACACTACTCCGACAAAGGATATTCGCCTTTGTCTAAGTAGTGTAGTGTCGAAGTAAAGTCATGTCGATATTCAGTAGTGTCGGAGTAACGTAATGTCGAAGTAACGTTTGTCGGAGTTCAGTTTTTGAGCCTGATATCTACGAGTAGGTATCTATATAAATAAAAATGAATTGATGTTCGTTAGTCTGATTAAAACTCGAGAACGGCTGGGCTGATTGAGCTGATTTTGATTTTAAAATGTTTGTCGTAGTCCAGGGTAGGTCTAAACGGTTAGCAAATACGCGCGCGATATTGTTTTTCTGTGACAAAATTCCACGCGGGCGAAGCCGCGGGCGGAAAGCTAGTTTCTAATAATAAATACTTAAGTACTTACCTACGTAAAATCTTGGGCCCATATTACTTAGATTTGTTTGGACTATACCAGGAATGCACCGCTGAAAACAATAGTAGCCTCGGGGTGGGTATACAATATACATTTTAGCAGAATAACCTTGCTTTTACTCTTTATTAGTTATTCTATGTACCTACCTATATTAACATGACAGATTTTTTCGTTTGAGATTATCTAATCCCTGATACCAAAGTTTTCAAAACTAAAAAATTAAGGACACAAACAATACAGCGTATAACGTTTTCGCTTTCTTACTACTATCAACAAATAAGTACTTCTTAGTGAGGTTTTGTAAATGTATGATTATTACCAAATAAACTATGCAGGTAATAAGTACGTATGTATTCCGATATCTTTTATACTTTAATTTTACATAATTACTCGTCCCTAATTCCATGTATGTAAACACCCATCTCGTGCAGTCTTAGGGTCTTCTAATGACCAAAAGCAACGTTGTAGGTGATGCCTGGTTTTCTCGGGACCTTGCTGCCGGCTTCCACCAGGATCGGTGTGTAGTCAGACCTGGCTGGCTTGGACGAGCAGTCCTCATGGGGAATAGGGAACACGTATTTGACGTCGACGTCGTATCTGGAAAATATTTACAGGAGTAGTTTAGCAAAAACTTTGTCACAGTTCATACCATGATTTTCAGGAAGCTGCAAATCATTAAGGATCTAGTGAAGTTCGCGGGAAGGACCTGAATGCCGGTTAAATCCTTGGAGAAGGTCTTGGTTCTTTGCTTGAAATGAACGAACTTTTTCTTCGTTGTGTCAAGCATGACAGTAACAATGTTGCAGGTTGGAAAATAATAAAAAAACCTGTGACTTCCACTTTTTCTGCACAGTTCAATAGATGTTAAAGGATACCTTGGCAACTTGTCTCTCAGGTAGGCCATGACGTTCTTTGGCAAGGCTGTCTTTCTGGATAGCACGAAGGCACTGAGATACCTTGCACCTTCTCTCTGCTCTGCACAATGTAACAGAAGGGCCCATGTCTTGTACTCTGTGTCTAGGACGTATGTGTTGTAGATGCCATCATCTGGAAATTTTCATTTATTTATTTTATGTTCAGTATAGTATAATACTTAGTCTTATGACTCTACATACAATACTGTACTCACAAGTGGATTCTGCATGGGTCCAATGCGCCGGTTCGTTAAGATCCACCCTCCACGTGATGTTTCCAAGCAGATTCTCCCCTAAGGGGTCATCAGCGAAGCGATACGTGAAGTTCATTGTCACCCCTGGCGTCCACTCCACGGTGCCGTCTGAAACAAATTCAGTCATTTTACGCATTGTATTGTTTTAACGCAATATTCTTTCGAAACATACTATACTTAATAGTAGATATAAATTTTCTGAATGGACGCGACAATATATTCTAGGTTTGGGAGATAATGTAATAAAGGCAATTAATTTTTATAATCAAAATATTTAACTTATTAAGTGTTATTTATTTTGATGAGCTGTTCTTATATCACAACGAATTATCTCGTAAATTAATAAAAAAAATTAAGAAGGGTTTTTATTTCTGATAAAATAGTTAAGTGAATAAAATAAATATGTAGCAGGAAATACATCTAAGGGAGAAAGTATCTATAAATGATGAAGACATTCGTCCACCCATGCACGGATCTAGTTCACGATTTGTTTCTTATTCATGAGGCGATTCCAGAGCACCCCGATATAGGCAACGGGGATATCTGAGCAATTTATTGCCAACTTCAAGGTAAGGATAGTAGTAAACTTTCGTAGTAGTGGCCAATAAGTACGAATTTACGTTTATCTATGAACCAATTTGCAAAATGCAAGCTGAACCGACGACCTCATAAGGGTAACAGGAAGACGCTGGATGCAGACCACTGCCAACCGGTCAATATGAAAATCATTGGGGGAGGCCTATGTTTAGCAGTGAACGTCCTGTGGCTAAATGATAATGATGATACATTTGCAATGGATTTTAAGTAAGGTAGCGAGTAAAGTCCTGTTGACAGAGGCGCCAATTGGTTATGCCCTATGGTAAAGTTCTCCTTATGACTGTGCTAATAAATTTATCATTAAAAACTAAAGAAATCATACCTGCAGCTGGCACGTGGTCATCCTGGGTGAAGACTGCCCTCATGCAGCTGTAAGAGAGAGCCTCCTCTGCACTCGCATAGTATTCAACCACATACCAGTCGCCGAGCATCTGAAATTGACATCTAAATATATACAGGGTGTCCCGTAATGTAACGTCAAGCCGGAACTGGGTGTTGAGGCAAGTTATGCTGGTTATCAGAAAAATATAAAAAAAAATCTATGTGGCATATTTTCAAAATAATGGGCATTTAAAAAAAATCAAAAATTTCTACTCCAGGTGACGGTCTTTTTACTCGTGTTGCCACAAATCTTCACTTTTTCCAAATTTTTTTTTTGTTATGTAACCCTGAATAATGCTTCTCTAAATTGTTATCAAAATTACAAAACCAGCTGCTCCAGCTTGGATGAAAAAAATACATTTTTCCCAAAAAAATTTTCAAAATAAAAATTTTGCCTAGTTTAAACTGACTGTACTGAAAAAAAATTGTACTACGCGAGTGTGGCAAGTGACGTCATAATTTGGCGCATTTAGTAAGGATTCCAAAATGGTATAACACTTGGTAAATTCTTGCTGTAATTGTCGACAATTTTTGGTTTTTTGGAAATAAATCCGTTTTTAACTTTATCTACCTTGGTTAAAAATTATTATTCTAATGTGCCCAAAATTCAAGTTTCTGGCTTAAATGAGGTGGAGAAGCCATTTTAAAAGGTATGAGCGGGACGGAGAGGGCCATCTTACCAAGCAGGGATGTTATGGATATCCGTAACCGTAACCGAAACTATCGGATATCCGAAATAAAAAAATATCCATAACCGTAACCGAAACTGATTCAAAAGTTACGGATAGTTTCGGATAAAGGCGGAGTCTAAGGGTACAATTATTCCAAACTGCAAAACTCTATGAAATCTGCAGTATACACGCCGCAGCAGCAATGCCGCGCTGCCGATTTCATAGAGTTTTGCAGTTTGCGGTCTGCGGCCCGTCTTGGAATTGTACCTTAAATCTTAATATTTGTTACCAACTTGTCTGGCATTCCCTGGCACCATCTAATATGCCAGCCTGTTTAACCTTTATCATACATAGGTGTCGTCTTAGTTGGTACATAAAGTAGCTATGTGGGTCACGCAGCATCTTGCTATTTGAATTATACCTACATTTTTGAAATTCTAATAATTCCGTAACCGAAATTATCCGAAACTTTCGGATAATCTGAAATGATTTTATATCCGTGACCGTAACCGAAACCGGTATAATATTATTCTAATATCCGTAACCGTATCCATAACCGAAACTTCATATCCTTATTATCCCTGTTACCAAGTACAAGTGCAGGCAGAGCAGGTAGTAACGGCGCGCACGCACGGGTGACTTTTGTCACAGTATGTCAACTACTAATTACTGTCATGGTGACAAAAGTTTCTGTGACTGACTGTACGGTAGTCAGTCACAGAAACTTGAATTTTGGGCACATTAGAATAATAATTTTTAACCAAGGTAGATAAAGTTAAAAACGGGATTATTTCCAAAAAACCAAAAACTTTCGACAATTGCAGCAAGAATTTACGAAGTGTTATACCATTTTGGAATCCTTACTAAATGCGCCAAATTATGACGTCACATGCCACACTTGCGTAGTACTTTTTTTTTCAGTACAGTCAGTTTAAACGAGACAAAATTTTTATTTTGAAATTTTTTTTGGGAATCATGTATTTTTTTTATCCAAGCTGGAGCAGCTGGGTTTGTAATTTTGATAACAATTTAGAGAAGCATTATTCAGGGTTACATAACAAAAAAAAATTTGGAAAAAGTGAAGATTTGTGGCAACACGAGTAAAAAGACCGTCACCTGGAGTAGAAATTTTTGATTTTTTTTAAATGCCCATTATTTTGAAAATATGCCACATAGATTTTTTTTTATATTTTTCTGATAACCAGCATAACTTGCCTCAACACCCAGTTCCGGCTTGACGTTACATTACGGGACACCCTGTATAACTTAAAGGTGACTGACTGACTGACTGACATAGTGATCCATCAACGCACAACCCACTGGACGGATCGGGACGGATGACGTAGGCATCCGCTAAAAAAGGATTTTACGAAACTCCACCCTTAAGGGGGTTAAACAGGTTCCACGCGTACGAAGTCGCGGGCGGCCGCTAGTAGTATCATAAGATAATACCTAAGTAATTTTAGTCCATTACTTCTTTGGAGTTTCATATCAAATGAACGGTTATAATAAAAATAATTTCGTAGAGCACTTATTCGTTTGTGGTAATGCGTTTTCCATAAATAAACGATTTAAGGCTATTATTATGGAAACAAACAACATGATTTATTTATTGTATCAAAATGATTTATGGCGTCGTTATTATTATGCGCAAACGATCTCCGGGAGGTAGTCGCATTTTGACAAACCCTATCTTTAATTAAAGTTTTTGTTTTTCGAATCGATACTTGAATTGATAATTAAAGATTAATCAAACAGAGAGAAAAATGTATGTAATCTCGTATTTATTGGTGAGAGCCTGTCCACATTAAGAGCTTGTATTTCCACTTCGACACTTTTGCTGTACGAGTGTGCATAGGCGTTCAAAAATGTTGCGCATCGTTTTCATGCTACATACTGAAATCTTTGAAATAATTCCTAAGATTAAGTACTAAATTAAAAAGTAATTGAATGAATTAAAATCTTTTTAGCATGTTTGTAATTTCTATTAAATTTCAGACTTTCAGTAATGCCCATTTGAACCATGTATAATACCTACATACTACATACGCTCTACAACTTTGCCAAAACACTTATCAACTTTGGATACACCTATTAAGCTTTTGATCAATATGGATTTAGATTGATACACCAAAGTTTCTAGCTAAGAGGAGATTTAAGTCCCTCTTCCTGTTTTCCGAGTAAGGTTTACCACATCTGCTTTTAGAATTGACAAGATATTTGTTTCTCAAAGGTATTAGCAACGATTGGAATGATTTATGATGAAATTGAAGTTTATTAGTTAACTTTTCCACCTCTGACTTACTATGAACTCCTACCCTTTGTAATAAAATCAAAATCAAAAATATTTTATTCAGTTTAGACCAATATTTTGGCACTTATGTACGAGTTAAAAATTGAGACATAAAGTAAGTAGGTACCTATTACGTAATAGTCCCTTAATTATAAACTGCCAAATAATATTGCAAATTCTAAAAATAGAAAGTGCTCGACTCTACCAAGGAAAGTGATTTTCATGACCACGCGCTGTTTTAAATATGTAATGAATATAATGGTACGCCAAACTCATATTCACTACCCACTACTTTGTCGTCTAACAATCCACCCACTCGATATAAGTAAAATTATTTAAGCACTACTCTCAAGCCAAATAGAAAGTGAAATGATACAATGTAACTGGCAGAAGCTTAACTTTCAAAGGAGCAGTGACAATCGTATTATGGTATAATGTATGCAAATCACTATAGAGATGTTCATTGTTCAAACCTGCTGGTTACTGTTTTTATTTGACAGGTAGCTCATACATACAATGTTATTATAAAAATTGAGGGGTTCGGTGTAACAAATAACAAAATTGTGGATCAAACAGTGTAGTAGCATTTTTGGATCCGGTTTGATAGGAAGGAGTAAGAAAGGAATGTTTCTATTGTTAGTTTTCATTGAGTTGCAAAAAGTTAAAGGAGTCATAATTTATTATAATGTCGCAAAAAACCTAAAGAGGATTTAGGACGCTATTTGGATCAAATATGTAATTGCTCAATAATGAATAATAAATAAAAAGAAAGCAGAAGTTGTGTACGGTCAGCGTCAAATAGTTCGTGATCCAAAGTAGCCAAAAAGTTCCTAACACGTCTTTGTTACAATTGGAATAAAGTTGTTTGTCAACTTTTTGGCCACTTTGGGTGTCACAAACAATTTGGTGCTGATTGTACCTACCCCTACAAAGCAGCTGTGCTGTTAGAAGTTGGGTGACACCCTGCCCTATTATGTTAACCCTTAATTTTGTATGGTAAGACCCAGGGATCGCTTTGAAATAGCGTTGTTTGGTAATTTCTACCCTACAAACCCATTGATAGTGTCATTGTATTGGCTGAACCATTGTCACCTTCTGCATAAGTAGCGCGATCTCGGGATTTAAGTAGTATGATGGCATTCTCCCCGTTACATAACCCATTGATATGCAGCAACATTGAAACCTAAGTTAGTCGTAAGTATTAAATTCATATCTACTATCACTTAATATTAGAGCCACACAAATCTAGAGCTTCAACAATCATCGAAAAGCAAATAAATTCCCCTCGCTTTGCTCTGAACTTTAACCAGGTTAAATATTTCTATATGATTGTGTTTGTCTGTCAAATTTTTGAACAGTCTCGGAGCCTACTAAATATCAATTTGTCATTGTTTATTAATTAACAAGTTAGGATCATGATATAATTATAATGAATTGCGTACCTACTACGTTATCAATCAAGTTTCCGGCGCCTACGCATTGTTGATACTAGCTGGCTGACTTACAGATTAAAAATGATGTACCTACTCAAATACAACATAATGTTTTATTTTTGTAAATGAATTCCACACACAAGCCGTGTGGTGACGGCAGAGTAGAATACATTTGTCACCAACCCCTACTCTTCCCGCGGGTGTCGTAAGAGGCGACTTAGGGACTACACATCAAACAGAGAACGGGCAGCAGCGCTCTCTGAAAAACATCAATCTTTTAAACTGAGATTATGGCAAAACCCTCCACTATAGTGGAGGAGGCTCATAGTCCAGCAGTGAACTGTAAAGGGCTGTTGATGATGATGAAATGAATTCCACGCAAATTCAACTTATTCTCAAATATGTTGCTTACCTTTGAACCCTCTTATGACAATTGGTATGGTTTCCACCACGTCTTGCTCCTTGGAGCATAGGGTTGGCACAGGCTTGGGCCTACTAATCCCATAAATACCTATGCGGTGCGTTGTCATGCCTGAACCGCGGAACTATTACAGCTTAATTAATTTTGGTCTAAATAATTTGAACCAAATAATCTCACAAACCTACAGTCGACAGCGCAAAGATTTATACTTGTTGTAAAAAAATAGCTCCAATTACAACTACATAAGCTTCCGTATTAGTAGCCCGATATAGCGTCATTTTTGAGAGGGATAAATTAAGGATATCTAAATATTTGTGGGTCACCTAACTAAACTATCACTACATCTTAGGCTGGGTTGCACCATCTTACTTTAACTTTGACAAACGTCAAAAATCTGTCAAGTCCATACAAAAAGCACCGGTTATCGTTATAATTACCGTTTAAAATTAGGTGGTGCAACCTTAGACGAGTAAACAGCTTACCTGGTTTAAATCAAAGTGTGGTACTGCCCTAACTTCGGGGCATTTCCTCTTATCCACCACTTTGGCTACCACCCCATTGACCACGAGACACACCACCAAAGCTAGCACTTTCATCTTTAACCACTTTATTACAACTTTGTGTTATTTTAGAGAATCAGAAACGTGTTTGTCCGACGGGTGGTAATGCACTAAAGGACTTGTTATCGTATACATTTGTTAATGTTCGGGACGCGTCCAGCATAACATTATCAGGTGACTCATAACTTACAATATAATGGTCGTATTGTCATTCTTTTCTATTTTGTCGATGATTTTGTGATCTCGTTGTACTGTTGTGGAGTTTTTTAGAAACTAGGCATTTGATAGTTATATTTTAAATTTGTTAAAGATGGGCAACGAATTTAAGTGAAGTCAAAATATTAATTAACAACAAGTTCAAGTTTTAATGTAATATTTTGGAATGAATACAAAATGTACTTAAAACCTGTTAAATTATAATAAAAATAAAAATTCTGTAGGTAATTAGTACTACATAAATGGTTCCTTTTTCTTTTACCCGACTGCGCCAGAAGATGGGTTATATTTTTATACAATACAATTTAAAATTACATACATTATCCTATGTATTGACAAAACTTGTTACAAAGACAATCAGATTAAGATACTAATGTCTATTGATTGATTCTGATTAACTAGACAATGAGGCTTTGTTTGAATAATTAATGAAGAATGACGCACTAACAAACATTAGTTGCCAACTTTGACAAGAGGTCAAGGTAGACTGGGAGAGAAAGCCAAATGTAAAATTAGTTTTATGTAAATATTCCGCCTCTCGTTCCCACCGCTGCAGTTCCTTTGTAGCCAGAATCTACAGCTAGTGCATATAAACATTCATCATCATCATCATCATTTCAGCCATAGGACGTCCACTGCTGAACATAGGCCTCCCCTAATGCTTTCCACGTTGATCGATTGGTAGCGGCCTGCGTCAAAATATAAACATTAGTAAATAACATTAGGTACAAAGAATACATGGATATCAAGAGAGTTTAAGTTTTTCATGTATTCATAATGTTCTCATGAAGGTAGGTCGGCGAAAGTGTATCAGAAAATTATCAAGTTTTTCGTATTTTATTGTTAATTAAGTTTTCGCGCTCTCATTAACATAAATGCATGTTATTGGTATTTAGATTTCTGGGTTATTATCGTTTTGTGATTTTGTGCAGTCTAGACGCGTGCGAACCACTCAAAGCTGCCACAAAAAGCTCGTAAAGCTTATGGAATGCGATAGAGCTTTAAAATTAGTTATTCCTAATAATAGTTATTAGTTAATCACCGCGATAAAATTGTGCTTTTATTAAAACAAAATTAATTAATTAATAACAATGAATAAATTGGTCCAAATACGAGTAAATAGGCGCGCGGTTACTACCTTACTACGACTCAATTACGAATTACTATAAATAAATACGTAAGTAGTAAAATAATATATATTTATCTTTTAGTGCTCATGACTCCGGGTATAAATAACATCATGATCAAGCTCATATTTTTTTATGAAAAGAGCAATAATTTGTAATTTTTCATAAAATTAAATATTCTTTTGATAAGTTCAAAAGGTTTCGATTTTTCAGGCACTTTATTTCATTCTTACTTCCTTTCAAATTGGCATTAATCCCTAAAAGTAGATACTTATTCAACCTTTCACCTAGTTCACATTAATTGAAGTGATTCGTCTTGTAATTATACATCGATATTGAAATATGGGTGCCATTAAACGTGTTTTAATTATTTATTTGGACTACATATTCAGGTGTGACTGCGGACAGGTTTGAACGGTCTTTGGCAAAATTTGTGCCAGCCCAACTAGTTTCGATAGCCCACTTTTGACGAGTCTAAACGAGCAGCAGTTACTGCCTTGGAGTTAGGCTGGGCGTAAGCTGAGAGGCAGATGACACCGCAAAGTAGCATTAGGGCGCTTTCAATTTATAGAAGACGAAGACGCGCCCCACCAATGTTTGGTCGAGGGAAGCGCGGGGTGCTGGGAGTTTGATCCGAGCAATCCGAGCGTCATTATTGTAGTGTGCGTGTGCACTCATGGATAAATTATCGTGTACCGAAGTACCGATAACACTCAAACATTAGCGGAAGAATGGTGGGGTGCGTCTTCGTGGATGTAACGATCTTAGACGTTTCGTGTCTGACGTTTTCGTGCGTTTGCAAGACCGCACACTAACTAATGGTAATTGACAATTTTATTCCGACGCAGTTGTCATACAATTTACCGTGTGCGGTCCTGCAAACGCACAACAAATGCCCGACAAACATTCGACACGAAACGTTTATTGAAAACGTTATACGGAAGTAGGGAGCTTGACAAAACGCGACTCTACCATAGTTTTTGTGGATCAAAGGGACTTCACTAGTTCTCATAAGTAATTGAGTAGTTATTAAACTATTCATCATCATCATCATCAACAGCCCTTTACAGTCCACTGCTGGACTATGAGCCTCCTCCACTATAGTGGAGGGTTTTGCCATAATCCCCACGCTTGGCAGGCGGGTTGGAGATCGCAGTTTAAAAGATTGATGTTTTTCAGAGAGCGCTGCTGCCCGTTCTCTGTTTGATGTGTGGACCCTAAGTCGCCTCTTACGACACCCGCGGGATAAATTTAAATTAAACTATTAATTGATTTCAAAGTTACTAGACCAACTCAGTGGTCAGGGCTAGAATGAATTGCAT
This sequence comes from Ostrinia furnacalis, assembly GCF_004193835.3. Lineage (NCBI taxonomy): Eukaryota > Metazoa > Arthropoda > Insecta > Lepidoptera > Crambidae > Ostrinia > Ostrinia furnacalis. Next base: position 165,509 of record NW_021130826.1, read on the forward strand.
TTAAAGTTTTGGACTTGGAATTATCGATTAACGGCATCAACAACTTAACTTCTAAAGGTTATACCGCCCAAATTCTGTGGACAGGAGAAGTGATGAATCAAGATGAATTTCTGTGTACAGCTTAGCAAGTGGTTGCGGAATTGAGTTTTCACAAGCTTTTATCTTGGGGGAAGAACGTTTTTTTTGCTTGACGTCATTCCGCTGCTCTGGCCAGCCGCGCGAAACGTAATTGCGTTGAGTGGCCACAGCGATTACGTCATCGCGGATTACGCCGCGGATTACGCCGCGTCGTAAAAAAATACAAAATATGACTCACTGTTTGAGAAGTTAGTTAATACTTGTTGTTTTTTACAATGCTGAATAACAGACCTTTCGAACTGTGCATATTTCATTAGCGTTCATTATTTGTTAAAATTATAAAAAAAGTTGTAAATATGATAATTGGGAATTTTTATCTTGCGGGTATATTACGAAAATAAGACAAAGTTACTTACCGACACTTAAATCCTTTTCTGTATTTAATATTCAGTAACTAACTAACACTCACAACAACAATTCTTCGTGTTTAAAGAAATAAACCATTAAAATAAGAAAAAACTAAGTGACGGGCACGTCAAAACAATGAAATGTCATTTTTGACATTTTTTTTTTCCAAGTGTTGGGAATGATTTCTAGTGTTGTTGTACCTTAAAAAAACCGGTATTTCATAGAGAATCCAATTGAATTTTTGCCAATCGATTGTAACAGTAATCTAGTAGACGTAAAGCTTAATATTCAAACACTATTTTTGGGTACCGCTAGTACCCAAGGCCAATCGACTACAAATTTCGTTTTGGGTACCGCTAGTACCCAAGGCCATAGGAGCGGTAAGTACTTTTCTGGACCTAATCGTCGTCGGTGTCTTATCATTCGCCAGGCTTAATCTCACTCGGATGTGCAAAGGTGGGTAATGACTTTAATGCCTGCAATAATTCACGGCAGTGGCTTGGGATCTGGGGCAGCGATTTGATGAAGTCCGTTTGCAGTTTTATGGTATGACGCAAATTATCGTATCATATCATAGATCTTTCCAGAATTTATTTTATTTTTCCAGAAACCTCCATTTTATTGTGGAACGGGGAGTTTTATTATGATGTGAACATCTTGGCTCACTTGGAGATAATTCCATATAAATATCGCTCACGGGTTGACTTGGAGATAATTCCATCAGGAAATTTAATCTGTACTTCAGAAGAAACTCTCCTTATTTTTTCTGTTTAATTTTAATTTAGAGAGGCACTATCCTTGGAAAAAGTGCGAGTGGGAGTATTCCTATTCCACTTTGCTGGAACCACACAATAGGCCACAAAGCCAAGGCGATTCTTGGCCTCAAACTACCCATTTTATGACAACACAATCCACACGACGGAAGAAAAATAACAACTCTTAGTGCTCCTCTTCATTGTAACCTTTTTATAGTTACTCAGAAAGATCATGTAACCAAATAACATAGATGTCAAAGATTACCAGTAATCCTGTAACTAAAGCACTAACATCTTCATCTAAACAGCATCTCGGTCCATTTAAAACTAGTCGCCCATTGCCCAAATTCTTACAAGACCAAACTATTTCCTCAAAATCCGGATAAACCGGAGCGGCCATCGACAATGTGTGTAGAAAGTGTTTTTACTCTATGTTTGTTGGACATTTCACTATGACTTATTTATTTAGGAAGGAAGTTTCTTGTTGGGCAAGACACATTACACTTCGAAATTGAAACTTGAGTAAGTTTATTAATCTCGATTCGAGAATTGGAATGTTGTTGGAATTTACTACTTGCTACATTTTTTAATTTGAGTGTAAAAAGTTAGTGTAGGCCAAGAAAAAGTTAGAAGGATTTATTATCTAATCAATGCTCTCAATTTAAAGGAAATGAGTGAGTTTAGCATATTAATAAGACTATTTATTTTGATGGTACCTAATTATTTTGATTGATTTTGTAATCTTTTAATACTCACCTATATTCTTGCAGCTTGAAAAAATCTGTAACAAGAAGATTTTTAAGATTAGCCTGGCTCATTAGAACACGTTGAGAATACGTTATAGACTAAGGAAATGGGGAAACTACTTCTAATTATTGCCCAAATATTATACATAAAAATCAGATTTTATGGTATAACGTTAGTAGAATTACAGTCTATTGATTAAACAGAAAAAGTCACCGTAAAAGTTAGACTTACGTTAAACTATAGAAGCTGATTTTTATAAATCATATTTGGGCAATAATTAGAAGTAGTTTCCCTCTCAGCCATACAGTTTTGACAGTTTCAACTCCTTACCAGACAGTTTTTTTAAGGTAGCTGCCAAAGCCACGATGACCCAAACTTCATAATTCACCAACATTATATCCTAAATTGGGAGTATACGCTGACAAACTTTCAGCTTTTATAAAATGACGTAGGTCTGGCGTTCACTAGTTCTTAGTCTATTACATTTATACCTAGACTTAAAGTAGCACCATCAAAAAAACTATCAAGGAATTAAACTAATTTGCTGTAGAAGTAACGTTAATGAGTTCAGAAAGTGTTTTTACTTTTGTCAGTTTTCTCCTATTCGTCTCCTTATCTCAACGCGGTCAGGGGAGCGTTGGTTTTGTATGCGCGGCTGCACCTTTGCACATTTGGTACTTTTGTTTGTACGCCTTAGGAAGGATTAGACTTGACAATCTGTATTAATTCTCAATATTTTTTTTTGTAATTTTAATACAGGCAATGGAAAGACATAACGTACTATCCAATTTTGTTATTTTCCAATGTAACTACTAATATTTTTATATGTCAAATAGTTTCGAATGAAATAACAAAGTATTTTGATTTGCAAGACACCAAACAACTCACGGAAATGCTATTGACATATTCTTTGGAGATGTGCTAGAGCTTAGGGATTGATGGTGAAAACGTGCATTAGTCTCTTAGGTGACCAACTAGACTGAGCAATTCAACTATGGACTGCATTACACAAAAGTTATTTACAATCAAGCTTAACACGCGGTGGGTCTTGTCATCCATTCAGTAGCTATCAAAATACGACATTGAATGTTATTAGGGCCATTATTCGAGACATGGTGTATGTCCTCACGATGGTAGAATATTAATATCATCAATCACAATAAATCCTCTAATGGTTTATTTATGTTGTATCGTAGTGACATAATCAGACAACAGAGCTTCATAATTTTTCCCTACGTCATTTTCGACTTATTTTTTTAATTTACTAAATGGCCTTATCGGAAGTATTATCTTTCCTTTTGTTTTTTTCAACAGCCTCTGTTAACTTTGATGTAAGATAAGTCTGTAGAATTTCCTCGCAATTCAGACGTAATTTACGAACAAAACCATCTCACAAAGCCTATCATGATTACCTGTCTCACTTGAGTCAGTTTATGCCTAGGAAGGAAATCCTTCAGTGAATTTTAAATAGCTTAGTTAAGGAAATGACGACACTGTCGTTATCTACTTAGGTTAGGCAATAACTTAAAAAAATGTGTACGAACGAACTGAGTCCCCCTCTTTTTCAGATGCTATGTATTAAATTGCATAAAATGAGGCGACTTTATAAAATTAAAAATTTCTCTTTCTCTTGGAACTGTAAACGTTCGCTACGGGATTTTTACAAACGACTGACAATATTTTTCCCACAGATAAATCATTCCCATCCAAATGACGCCAATTTTTTGTCACAATATTTATTGTAACCACTTATCAATATGATACAACTCGTGATATTTTTTTTCCACTGTGTTATGCTTCAACTAATAACTCAATCGGTGGTCAATTTTCTTTCTGGCCAGCTCTAAATCTCCCAGCTCTCACGCCAGCAGAATCTCCCGCGAATCTAAATTAGTTTGTGCGCAAGGAATCACAATGTCCGCCCGATCCCCATACTAAACGGAGCACGTTCAGCTTTCGAGAATTCCTCGTCTACGTGATCACGATGTTTTCGATCAGGTTCAACGATCTCTTCTCCACGATACGTATTTTAACGTGAGATTCGCCCTTGACCTATTTTTGATGAAACTTGTTTATGACTTGGAGAAACATCTTGTTTTCTTTTCTTTAGAATGTTAAACGCAGACGAGAATTCTCCTACTGACCTCATGACAATGTTGGGTTCCATACAACCCCCAATTTGGGCTGTATTGCAAGTCTTTCTTAACCAATTGAACGACAGTAAAGGCATAGTTGTGTTTTACAAGCGTATAATTATGGATACTTATGTTTTAAATTACTCTCTTACCAGATCTTTATAAACCCACAGTCCTGTATTCAGTCAGTTTATTTTTAGTTTAAAGTAAAGTCAAAGTTTTATTACAACGGAGGAACCAAGGCAAAGTAAAGTAGTTGTAGTTAGTAGTCGCTATACTAAAAGTTATCCTTTCGTTGATTTTATGTCTCGACGACTGTAAACTGTATTAAACGTACAAACTTACTCTAAATGTAGGTAAATCAGAAACCCTACAACTACAGACAAATGAACACGCATCTAAATGGAATCGTGTATCCGTCTGCCACCTATCATTATGCAGGTTATGGAGCCGACCAGCTAGACAGACCTCTCTCAATCCTCAACGAACCACAGTTCCCCATCCAATAAATACTGCCACCAGAGACTCCTTAAGCTGGTCAACCGTGAATATGCCAAGGGTTTTTATGTTAACGACTGTGTTAGGTGAAGATGCATACATGAAAATGATCTGGAATGTGACAAGTTGGAGCTTACTTATCTCTTAAACTACTTTACTATTGATTTGAGGCATTCCAATCTTTACTACCAATAAAAATAAAAAACGTAATGTCTTGAACCAAAAGGTTCTCCAAAGCCATAGATTAGAATACAGAGCTATAGGAAGTGAACAACATTAACTTACATTTTCGTGTAATGGAAACCGACACGTGAGATTCTTTTAAATTTTAATTAGATAATGATGTCAATGGGGCAGAAGTCGAGTACTATGCTCGGCCAGTATCTTAATTGTGTACTGATGAGGTGAAATTAAACTTTGGAAATGATATGCGATGGTCCACTTGATTAGAAAACGAGTTATATGACATGAACAAAAGGGCTTTCGGATAATATTTTATCTATTCTTAATCATCTATTTTGATTTACTTCATTGAGTAGGTATTTACTTGTTATTAGATCTATATTTCTCTATCTTATTCTATATTCTGTGTTATTACCCCTGATTATTACAATTTTAAGGGAAAACATACTGGTTACGGATTGAAAGTTTCGTGCTGCCTGACCATTCACTTTCTTAAATAAGGCAAGGAGTGACAACAACTGCCACGAAATCAACGTGAGATTCATTGTTATTACCATGCCATACAGAATTCAGCTGATCATCAACATCAAGTTTCGACAAAGTCCAATACTCCACAGCAAGGTAGTAGCTCCAAGCTTGTCGATCGCTTCTTATTTACCTGCGTTCCAGTTTCGAAACCTGACCCATATCAGACAACAATCGTTTACATTTGGCCATGGCGGTCGGAACAGGCCCGTAAATTCGTCAGTGGATCTCTAGAAACCGACCTGACGAGACGAGTGTAAACGCGTTTCATTTACATTCTTACTGGCATTGCTGGGGCAATTAACTTGGGTCTGACGTGGGCGGTCGAGGCGGGCCCTTTTGAGCTCGATTGCAGGGTTCCGTTGGCATTTGGATGAACCTCGTCCCTTCGGACCTGGTCCCAATTTTTTTAGTCAGGGCTTGCAGAGTTCGAAGCTGATAACGTTTTACGATGCGAGCCAATGAAAGAAAACGTTTTTGGTGGGATGTTATGATGTTCTAAAAAATTTAATTGTTTCCATAATTCACTCATGTTCTTAAAAGGCTCCTATAAACCTTACTTTACTACTTACTTACCTACCTTTCGTTGCATTTGGTTAAAAGCCGCATCTTATGTTTCCCTGCGATGAAGTTTATTACTATCACCCTGATTCCCACTCGGATAGAGTTTTGCTAACGGCAATCTTCTCACATTATTTTATCCAGAAGGAGAGAGAATTATGATTGCTTTTGCCTATGCTAATTGCCATTTTATGGCCCACAGTCACCGTAGGCCCTTACTAGGGAACTTACATACCTATGAAACTAAAGCCCAAACTCGATCCAAACCTTAATATGAATCAATGCAAAATATTATAAGAATCGATTTTTAAGTGTTCAACTTTTACTTAAGTTTTGACTTGACCACGTTTTAATAACCTACTGAACCCTGTCACTATGATCGAGTCACACTTTTCCGAAATTTTCCCAATCAACTTTCATTTGCTGTAAATTTTTTATTAGTTTTAGTTGGAAGCTGAACACACAGCCAAATCAATTAAGAGACATTATTTATTTAATGAACTTATGTAGGTCTAAAACTAGGTAAGATGGATTTTGGTAGATAGCACTATGATATTCAAATATGAACCCAAAGAATATCAGAAATAGAGTCCAGTAATTTCAATCCCCAATAAAAGCAATAGTCTCCTAAAGTATCAATTAAAAATTTGAATATGAAAATTGGTTTCTATTCCAGACTTTACTCTGATTTCGATAAAGTATCTGGCTCTACCTATCTTTATCACTCATTCTTAATGCAATGAAATAAGAAAGAGAAGAGTAGAGCTTCATTGAAGAAGTTTAACTGAGTAGACACCCAAACCAACTCAAAGCTTTGTTATGTCTGCAAATATTCTGAGTTTTCACCCATTGCTGATGTTTGTTCTTAGAAATTAAGACAAACGGGAGAACCGGTAGTAATCTCGACTCGCGTATAGAAAGTATTTGTTTGGTATATTTTTAATTGGTGCCGTAAGTAGTGATCGAATGTGAGATCCGTAATGAATCGATGTCGATATAACGTGAGTGCATACAATTTATTTTGTCAAGTTTTCCAATGGACTGACTTAGATTTGTCGCTGCTACTAATTTGATTACGTTCGCATTGCATTCCAAAAATGCCTGAGTTCGATTTCTATTATTGTATGTTACGATATGTCCTAAAAGCGCAGGTGCATAATAACAAACTAGGTACATTTTATTATGTTCTGAAAGTATGAGAGTTATACGAGTAGGAACGCTTAACTAAGCTTTTTATCATGTTTTTGTTTAACCATAAGAAATTACGGTGTTAAAAAGCTTCTTCCTTCTTATAAAATATACATTATTTCACTATGTTATGCAAAACCGTTTGTTTTAAACGCTCAAGAAGAAGGATTACTTGTCTAATCGTTACTTTTATAAAATTTTCATGAATTTTCACAAGCATTTAAATAACTGTAGGTACACTTATGATGCTGTACGACTATGGAAAATACATAGTAACTAACGTGTTACTCAAATAAAACAATCTTATTAATGATCATGATTTGTCACAAGCTATTAGTTAGTGACTAAACCACTGGAAGTGCGTGCGCAACAGATATATTGAAATAATTAGTCGCAGCCAATTTTAAAACTAATTCGGTCCAAATTCCAACAAGATTTTCTAAGAGAAAGTAATATGATTTTATTGCGAATACCTATGATAAACTGGTTCCGTCAATATAAACGGTTCGCAATTTTTTTTACCGACAACATTTCATCGATCTGTCGAATACTATATTTATACCCTGTTAAATATAGGGTTTTGTTGGCAAGCGATTAAAGCCTTTAGCGGTTTAAATATAGAGTCTCATAGGTGTAAATTGCAAGACTATTTCACGGATACAGGGTGAAATTTAAATCATTAGCTTCCTTTTATAAGACTCTACTTACTCTATCACTCTCATGATACATTCCCAAAGTATGAGACACATTCAATGAGATTTTTTGATTTATATTAGTGTGCTCTTATAAAGAGTTAATAAATATTGTAACAGCCCATACATATACAAGTCATGGAAATAAGATGCCACAGGAGCCACAGAGATAAGCTTGATGTGCTTGTCGTCGTTTTAAGGCTTTAATTTTAGAAATTTTAGCTCATTGGATTTGTCTCTTATTTAGGGAATGTACCTACTAATGTATCATGACATGAGTAGAGTCTTATTTTAAAAGGATGCCAAAGATTTAAATTTCACCCTGTACTTACTGTCTGGGTGATTCACGGTTTGTATTGCTTCTTCGATCTGTTTTATTTTTCAATGTTCCACTTTGAGTCTATAAACTTAGAACACACATTTTATTGAAATCAGACTTTTGCATATGATTAAATATACATCGTCTGATGGACTCCTTTTCTTTGATTCTAATCAAATCGAATGGGCGTCGTTATATAAATTATAACAAGATGATTGGGTTTTATCAATTTATCTTAACGAGCAAATGGCTACATTTGTCTTATTAAGGATTCATTAAATAATTTACATTTTAAACAAAGTGTAGGCCAATATAGGCTTTTCCTTAACATAAAAGTACCCAACAACGTAGGAGTGGTGGCATAATTATGGCAGTTATAAAACAACCAATGTAATACAATATTATCAGGAATTATAATTAATAATTATTAATCAAAGTTACTTTTTTCGGCTGAAACGAAAGTTACTTGTTGTTTCAGCCAAATGACGTCCACTGCTGGACAAAGGCCTCCCCCAAGGTTTTCCACAATGAACGGTCCTGCGCTGCCCGCATCCAGGCTCTTCCCGCGACCTTTACCAGATCGTCGGTCCACCTAGTAGGAGGCCTGCCCACGCTACGTCTTCCAGCCCGTGGTCGCCACTCGAGAACTTTCCTGCCCCAACGGCCATCGTCTCTACGAGCTATGTGCCCCGCCCACTGCCACTTGATTTTAGCAATTCTGCGAGCTATGTCGGTTACTTTGGTTCTCCTACGGATCTCCTCATTTCTGATTCGATCACGCAGGGAAACTCCGAGCATAGCCCGCTCCATCGCCCTTTGGGTGACCTTGAGCCTTCTTATGAGTGATTGATATGATTGATATATGGATCCGAAACGTGGTCGGAAAGTTACTTATTAAAGGATAAAAGGTCAATCGAGATGATATTTAAGAAGTGTCCACAATAGAGTTTGTTTCATAAGACTGAGTGTGACTAGTGAGCGCGTTTAAAAAATGTATGTAAATTTTAGTTCTTGAACGTTTCCATGTCATTTTTTTACGCGCTTTTGATATAAACTCACACTTAGCCCACAGTTAGAAAATACTTCGCCGATGATGCTCTTTCCAATCTCCCATATTAAATTATGGTAATACCTCAATGAAATCAGAAGGGATTGTTTGGCCGCACCCTTAACACGATAGTTTGTAGAAAGTTATGGGAAAATGAGCTTTATTATAGGAAAATTGATAGGCAGTTAACAGACAAAAGACGCTCAGTATATTGCTTAACTACATTACTACCGTAGGCGGGTAATAAGTGCCGTCCCGGTTTTCAATACATCCAAAAGCAAGGGAAACCTATCATATGGCTCATGGATGAAACAGTCAGGTTTTTTGTGAGTAGAACCTACCCTTCAGTGTGCTTACCATGAGTTTACGTTACGTGTGCTCGCTAGCGAGCGACTGCGTAAAAATTTTTTCTTTATCCACTACGAGGAAGTTCTTGGCTTGTATCTCACCTGATGGTAAGTGACAATCAGGCCGAAGGTGGAAGCGAGCTTCACCCGGAATCCTCAACCACGGAGGAACTGGCTATCTTACCTCTAACTGCCGGAACACAACAAAAATGTATGACAGATTGTACAGCGCCCCTAGTGGCTACTTTCAAGAACTAAAATCTTCATAGATTTTTTGACGTTCTTGCTAGCGAGCACACCTAACGTAAACTCTTGGTAAGCACACTGGTAGGGAAAATCCCACTTAACCCACTAGCTGCCCCCCTGGTTGTAGGGTATGCAATTTCATACATTTTCTTGAGATCAAATAAAGGGCCACGGCCACGGCCACCAGTGGCTTACTCAAACTGTCCTACATTGAATCTTACTTCCGAGCGGACTACTAATCGACACGAGTCGAATGCTTAAATACGGATAAATAAATAAAATTGCAGTGGCGTAGAAAAATGTGTGTCAGTGTGTTGAGTATATGCCGTCCGGCTAGCTAGGGCTGCCCGATGGCTTTCCTCGAATTGGGAGCACGGCCGAGACTTTCCGAAGCCTGTTATTCTGGATGAAATTGAAAGTTGCTAAAGTGCACACAATATGGTTTGAGGATATTGGCGGTGACTGGTGATATTCGTATGTGGAATGTTAAATTACAAGCGACAAAGTTGGCCACGTCTAAAAATAATACAGAATTAGTTTCCTCTACAATTCTGTTGAGGGAACTCGATACATTCAGCAATATCTTGATATAATTTTATCTAAAGAGAGAGAATTTTTGTTTATAAAGATTAATCTTTTTAGCCCTTCTACGCTATAAATTTTGTGATCCGTTAAATTTTGAGATTGCTCAAGGGATAGGTACCCATACCCTATGCCCAGTGTAGCAACAATTCTTTTGTTTGTTCTGTTTCTTACTTAGTCTCGGTCGGGTTCTTTTTATAAAATCATGTAATAATAATAAAGATAGATCAATAAAAAACTTAAAAAAAATAGTACTTATGTGGCCGGATCTAAAACGGGGATAAGAGGCAGCCCTACTTAACCAGTCAAGCCCTAACATATGGCGAGGCGTGAAGACCAGTGCATAGCTTTTGTGGCCAACGATCTCTTTGAAAGGTGATCTATCGCTTATTTCATTGAGGAAATATTTATATGCCGCCGCTGATTAGACCTATAATTTGTGATTTAAGTTTTGGTTATAAAGTTGTTGGGTTTCTTTCAAGTTCTTCTACACGTCCCAAATCCCAACATACTTTTTTTACATCAGTTCTGGTGCTGCATTAGATGAGAAGAAGGCTGAGATGAAGCATCTTAGGAAACTCAGGCAACGAAACAATATAATAGCCGTTTGTATAATATGTACTTAGAATTCGATGACCAATGCAATGGTATGCTGTGAATTTCTATATAAACATTACGTGCTCTCATGCCCCGTGCCGTAAAATTGTAAAATTAGCAATATATTCATACTCTAAAGTTCTAGGGAAGGTAATAATAAGGATAATTTGCCTATTTATAAAAACACCTCAGATTTTCTGATTTTATTTTTGAGGACTACAGTTCAAAGGACCATACTGATAACTTTGACGTCATACATAACAAGGAAATACAAATAAGAAAGAATACCAGTTTCAAATTACAACTATTCGACCTACACGGGGTTATCAAAGTGCCACTGACCTCACATAACAGCATAAGCCATGACAGCGAAGGCCCTGACCTTGCAGGTCCTCTTGAAATCAAAAGTGAAAACTCATTTAACTGTTGGTACTAACCCAACAGTACTCATCAAGCTAATAAATTAACACATCAAACGAAAGTCAATCGTCACAAATGATGTTAAACCCGAAGCCGCCCAAAAAGAATGTACAAACAAGTAAAACAAACAAAACCGCGTTTCGGTCACAGATAGCGAAAGCTATTATTGACATGTTGGAAAGTACACGTTTGGTAAGACCTTACATATTTAAACACATCTCAAATTCGACCGTATGTTCTTAACAATACGAGCCCAATTGAGGAAGGGTGATCAGAAATCAGCATCCGATGTAGGCGGACCTTATCGTCTATGAGACATATTTAGGTTGAGTGCCCATAGAAAATTCTTCATTGACGCTCAATGTGACAAATTTTTCAAATTCTTCTTCTCTAATCGAAATATCCCAAAAATGGTGCCAAAATTCTTCCAGGCGTGTTTGACTAATTATAATTTTTTTTATCATTATATTATTACATCTTATCTTATCTTATAGGAATGGAAATGATGAGATAATGCTTTTTCATTTTGTCTCATAAAAAATCAGAAGATTAAATTAATGTTTCAGACTTGTCAAATATCTTTTTATCATCGAACGGTCAAAAGTTAAATTCAATATTGATTATCTGACTATTTTCAAGTAAATGTGGACGATGTGACCTTCCTTGCTGTAAACGATAAGCTTTACTGATTCGTTCACTCGTTTCAAAGTATCTACGCTCGTAGTATTAGCATCGATATCTAAATCTTCAATAAAACTATCCTCTAACTCATTTTAATCTTAGAACCCAGATTCACTTGATTCTAGTAGGCCCGATCGACGTTTAGCTACTAAGACGTCAACAGATTTAACATTTTTGTATCTGATCGTAGTACTATCACTTTAGGGTTCAGAACTGTTTGTAGCTGTAGTGGTACTTGTGTCGTTTTGTGGTCTTCAGACACTTTTATATCGGCCACGAGGTTCGTACAGAAACAAAAGTTGGTCGCAGCGACATCGTTAACAAACCGGATCCTAGACGAGCGATGAGGATTCATTGACGGGTCTTTTCAAGTTACCAGCTCTTATCTGAGCCACGACAGGCATAATTTGCCGAATATTGGGGGCGCCATAATCGAAAACAGCTGTCAAATTAGTTATGAGTAAATGTCGTTCTGCCGATGTTTAGCATTGAAAGAAATGTTTTTTGTTGGAACTTCTGGGAAAGTCCATCATCTCATATATCGCTACTCAGTAATTGAGAATACTATTAAGCAAATAGACCACCTGATAGACGGGTGACCTGATTAAACCTGCGGGGGGTACATGCTGTGATATGAATGGACTGTTCTGGAAATGGGTGATTTTATATGTTGAATTAACAATGATGATGGTAAGTCTATAAATTAAATTACTGTTATAGTAACACAAGGTCGCACAAATAAATCAAGAGGATAATATCATAAAATATATTATAATACCATTAATATCACGCGATTGTATAAAATAATAATTTGCCAATGCTTGTGAGAAAGATATTACTTACGGCAGTCAAAACAAGAAATGAATTGCCGTCATCCATCATGCAATACTGTGGTATCTCGGTATCTTAATTCCCAACGAAATATGGACTTGTATTTATCACTAGATACTTGTAAGAGTAATGAAAACAAACTACCTTATTTGGTTATTTACAGTAGAAGAGTTATAGGTAAGCTGACATACAATTTAAAAGTAATTTAACTTTTTGAATAAGCCATTGATTTCTTTTTCGTGTAAAATAGAAGAAGCTTTTTGGTGATCGTTCTAAAAAAAGGTTATTAGAGTAGCAGTTGGAGTGAAGAGAATCAAAAATCTAATCTAATCTAACAGAAGGATCTAACAGAACGTTACACCAATGCAGAAACGATCATCATTGTCCACAGATTTAATCTTTTACGTCTCATAGTTATGTTACAGGATGTAGGTATGCTGCAACCATAATATTCTACGTGTTAAACTGCGGTATATCGCTGGTCCATGAAGTGACACATTATATGCGTAACAGCAGTGTTACATTGCAATTCTGTAGTAGACAGAATTTTATTTGTAAATACTGAAGACTAAAAGCAACGCTAGTTCCATAGTACACAAAACTCACTATGAGGTCTCACAATGCGCGTGGGTCACACACGAACCAACCTCAGAGCTCTATCCAATGCTGTGCGTTCGATTTTTCGATTTACTTACTGCTTCATATAAGCAAGCATCGTTTGTCAATACGGGTGTAAGTGTAATTTACAAGTTGACGTATCGCCTGTGAAATGCATCAGAGTTGGTTTCAAGCCAGGACAAATGATGGAATCTTAGAAACGAGTGTGAGCATCCGGGGCGGCAGGCACGCGACTCATGCGTTCCTGAATAGTTCATGCGGACGTTTATAGTGCGATATAAGAGCACGTAATTGCTTCTAGCCGCACAATAGCAGTGTTGGAGAATTTTTATGACTTTTAGAGAACGTGATGTGTTACGTTTCATGGACGTCCGATGAGTTGAAGTTTTTATGGTGATCTTGAAAAACGGCATCATTATGTAATCTTAAAAAATGCATTGGTCATTTTATTCCTGTTTATAATGCTATGTTCACAGCTGACTATAGGCCTCCCCTAATGATTACCAGATTGGACGGTTGACAGCGGCCTGCATCCAGCGCCTTCTTGCTAACTTTATGAGGTCGCTGTCCACCTTGTAATCTTACGCTGCGCTTACCGGAACGTGGCCTCTATTTCAGAACATTGCTGCAACATCGGCCATCAGTTTTGCGTGCTATGTGTCCTGATTATTGCCACTTTAGCTTGCTAATCTGTCAGGCTATGTCAGCAACTTTAGTTCGTTTACGGATCTCTTCATTTCTGATTCGACCTCATAAAGAATATAGCCCATGAAACGTATTCTCTCACTAGAAAACTGAAAAGGAACCTCAAAGTTACACACCGTTTAATGAAGTTGAAAAAAAGTATTGATTGAAAAGTCGCACCCATTAGCACTGAACCTACATCAACATGCGCAGGCGGCGGCCCCACTAGCGCATCCTACTCGCGACCTTGCGGCCGACATGCGTCCCGAGATTTCACTTCCTCTTGGTTAACGCAAAAAATTGTCTCACGTTTTGGGAGGCATTAACATAAAGTTGTCAAGTGTGACTTTATAGTTCAGTTGCTAAAGTGAGTGTAACAAACAACAGTCTCTAACTTAAGTTAGTATGTAACAAACAACTTACGTCTCTAACTTCAACATGAAATGTTTTGTATTTTGTAACTTTTCAGGCGATAGTTGTCAAAGCTGAATTAAATATTTTTGGGCACATTAATTATACTTGTTCTCTCATCACTGAACTCGCTAATTAACAGATTAATTAGAACTTTACGTGATAGTTAATTGAGTTTATTTGAAATTGCCTAAGTTTTAAATATTATCAGAAATAAACCTTATTAATAGGTTTTTCTGCTATTGTTGTCAGGGAGAAATTAAGACCTACAGAAGTGTAGTCACGAGCAACAAGGCTTATTCATAGAGCACATACCAAGTTTGGTCCTAGGATTGTTGTTAATAAGTTATAGCAGACTTAACTATAACAGATTTGTAAACTATTTTAGCTATGTTCAACTATTAAGACTTGTTTAGAAGTTGTGAATGAATCCCATTCTAAGTCAAAACTCTCAGATGGGAATAGGTAGATGTTCATAAAGTAACGCAAATACTGGAATTATAGAAAGGAAAAAAGCCGAAAATTTTACCGCATTAAATCAATTGTACGAAAGAAAAACAAACTAGCAGATAAAAGCTTAATGGCATCCCTGGAGAGTTCTAGAGGGTGTTTCAAATTAATATTTATTGCCCCCTGAAAAGCTCTATTGCAAGAACTTTGGTCCCGACCGTCTGTTACAATTATTTCCCGTTTATTTCTTTGTAATGATGTCACTGACGTTATAACCTTGCAAGGTTACACAGTTTTTTTGTTAGGGTCAATATAGTGCCATTGACATGAAAGAAGAAGAACAATGAAGAAGGTAAATTCTTCAAAATTGGTAAATATTTAAAGGACGCTACACACTATGTCGGTGGCTTTATTTCAAAAGAATTATGTTAAAGGCTTTTA
The DNA here is from genome assembly GCF_004193835.3 of Ostrinia furnacalis. Taxonomy (NCBI): domain Eukaryota; kingdom Metazoa; phylum Arthropoda; class Insecta; order Lepidoptera; family Crambidae; genus Ostrinia; species Ostrinia furnacalis. The sequence goes on from NW_021130826.1 coordinate 180,954, forward strand.
CTTTCTATAAATAAGAACTTGTCAAAAGTCGAGGACTGCATAAGACACAAGTTTTCTGTATTAATGTAAAAAAGTGAAAGGTATTCTGAAAAAAATCACCCAAGCAAAGTCACGGGAGTCTGTTGTTAAAAACAAAATCTAAAAATATTGTACCTACAATGTAGAATTATAATGAAACCCCATCCAACTTATTTTCAATACTTGTTTTCAATTAAATTAATGAAACAAAAAGTGTCCAGTCATTACTTTCAGATAACGTTCGTAAACATTGGCCACCTGAAGTCAATATGCAATATATTAAGCTGTCCCTTTTATGTTAATTTCGATACAATATGATCTTGTTTTATGAAAACAAACCATAATTCAGTTATACAGTTCCACGGGTAACCTCATTGGATAACAATAATTTCAGTTGAAGAATATTGGAAGGGTCTAGTGCTGCGCGTGACGTAGCATTGTGGGAAAGTATCGATTACCTACAATAAATGAACAATTATTTTGTTTAGAACTCGACGACACGGCACGATTCGTGAATAGTTGATTTGTTGGTGTTGCAATTAGTCTTACTCCAGTAGATAATTGATTTGGATCTGTTATTGAATAATGAAACTTATCGAATCGGCTACGTGTCTAAAATGTTCAAGTAATGACCAATTTGCTCAAAGATACTATTATAAATATTTACTGCAAGATATTATTATCTGTCCTCAGACCTTATTTAGCAGAATATAATTTAAAAAGATTCCTACATTTCCAATTTGATATGACAAACGAATTTTACGAGTAGAAATGTCAACTACAATTATTTGCCGATTTAAAAATTTAAGGGAACCATAATGGAAACTGCTGGTGAAAATATGGTGCAGTAACTATGATACATGTCAAATTTTTTGTTACTGAAAATGGTCTGTCTTCATTTTCTCATTCTTAGATATCGACACATTTATTTATTATCGATAGATTGCCATCACTAGCTGCAACATAGTAGCGCGATTTACGAGGAGCTCAGCGGGGCGGTTAAGCCGCTTACGCAAGACACTGAAACGGACCTCCCGAGCAATGTATGTAGGGTAAAACAATGCCGGGTATTTTAAGGGCTTACGTTTTGGAACGCGAATTTATTTTGCGCTAGTTTTACCCGACTATCCGATGAGGGTCATGTTTTGTCTATTAACGTTTGTAGAGTAAGCGCTATTGTCCACATTGCATAATGTGCATATTGAGCTGCAACCAAGGGTTCGTTCGTTTCAGCCAAATGACGTCCACTGCTGAACAAAGGCCTCCCCCAAGGTTTTCCACAATTAACGGTCCTGCGCTGCCCGCATCCAGGCTCTTCCCGTGACCTTTACCAGATCGTCGTTCCACTTGGTAGGAGGCCTGTCCACGTTTCGTCCTTCAGCCCGTGGTGGCCACTCGAGAACATTTCTTCCCCAACGGCCATCGTCTCTACGAGCTATGTGCCCCGCCCACTGCCACTTGATTTTAGCAATTCTCCGAGCTATGTCGGTTACTTTGGTTCTCCTGCGGATCTCCTCATTTCAGAGACGATCACGCAGATGAGAATACCAGTCTAGTGCGTACTAGTGGCATTAGATGCATCGTATCGTACTAGACGCGTACGAGCTGTGGCGTGGACAGTAGCACTAACTTTTTCCACAGAATATAGTTACGAGTGATAGTCGTAACTTTTACGCTTAATCTGTCGTTGAGTGTAGGTACATGCTCTGCTTAGTTTTGAATTAGATGGCACCGGATTAATGTCTTAGGAAATTACTGACATTGTTTGTAAAGTGAAAGTTTTCACTAACTGAAAATAATTGATATGCCTCAGAATTGTGAAATCTTAGAGTAGGTACTATTAATTATGGTTGCCATTGACAATATACAGAGAAACTACTTATTGATGTTGCTCAAAATTATCAATGAAGAAAGTAAGTTCGGAATTTCGGGTCATGACGCAATATCCTAAACGTGTGACTAAACGATTACATTCTCGAAATGCCTACACGTGAGCAATGAAAAGTCTAAACAAAAAATGTATCCGGTGAAAAGAAAGATTTTCGAGGATGCGGCGTGGGACAACGATACTTTAAATAAATAAACGGAACGGGCCCACCGTGCCTTCGACTTTCGTTTTGAATATTTCAGACTCTGCAGTGTAAACAAAGGTAAGGTTAGGTTACACTACACACGTTACTATTCCAACTTTTACGTCGGCGAATCCTACGCATCTTGAGATGTGTACAGTCGGCCACACATCGGAATATACTTTACATGCTTACTTTTTTTTTATCCACAACGAGGAAGCTCTTAGCCTGTATCTCACCTGATGGTAAGTGATGATCAGGCCAAAGGTGTAAGCGAGCTTCACCCAGAATCCTCAACCACGGTGGAACTGGCTATCTTACCTCTAACTGCCGGAACACAACAATGCTGTTAACATTGTTGTTATGGCGACAGACTTAGGTAAGATGGTGGTAGCTAGCCAGGCGGATTTAGAACAAGCCCTACCACCAACCAAACCGAACAGAAAAATCTGCCCCCACTGGGAATCGAAAATGGGACCTCTGCGTCTGAAGCAGGTGGTCTTACCACTAGACCACAGAGGCGGTTAACTTACTCTTTTGTTTCAAAATCGCAATTATTACAAGTTGGAAGCCTTAAAATTTTCTGTTACTCTCACAAATTATCTATTTTACCAAGGCTTAGTTTATATTAACTATGAAGCAATTGAAACTTTGATCAGACTCATCCATAAGATCACTCAAGTATATACAAATTTTTTTTTAAAGAAAAGGTACATCTCAATATTTATATTCTCATCGATATTAAACTTATTTGCTCGATAAAATCTTAATTTTAAGTTGTCAACTAAAAATGCACACCCATTTCATGTTTTGCGTTCTTTTTAAACACATAGGAAAGGAAAGCCACATAAATTATGCAAAGGGTTTTCTTGTAAGTGGCGCCTAGTAACTAATTTCACAAAAGGGCCTTAGCCCTTTGAAAAGATCATTATTTCGATTCTATCTGTGAGCGCTATCGATTCTATCAAGAGTTTTCGTACAACAATCTATTTTAACAATTATCTACTTTCTCTTGTATTTTTGTGTTCTCTTTCGAATTCTCATAAGTTTTCATTTATGTCCTGCTGATATTATGACATTGACTGATGATAACATTTTGAGTTGAGTAGAAAGTACCTGTAAATTTTTAAACCCATTTTTCAAAATTAATACCATATTTGCCAGACAGATCTAGTTGCACCACAAGCATAATTTAATTTGGAAGTCGCTAAAAGGATGAGTCTTTTAAAGAAATCGTTTTTTCAATCCTCAATACTCTTAGTTTTATCCACGTTTGAACGACTGAGTATTTTTTCAGCGAGCGTTTCTATTATTAATGTAGATAGCATTCAGCCTCTAGGTCTTGAACCGAGCTTCAAGTTTGTACTTCGTCTATTTGAATTTCAAATCGAATTCAAACAATAATATTGTTCTTCTCTTTGAGTCCAGTTTGTTAATAGGGTAGTTTAAGTAATTGGTGAACTAGTAGTAGGGAAAACTAGAATAAAGTACTGTGTACGTACGAAACTTTTAAGGACATAGCAAAGGAATAATGATCTCGAATCGAAATCGAATGTCATTTTGTCTATAGGTACTAATATAATTCAGTCTACTCGTATTTTCACACAATTTCACAATCTCTCGCTGACTCTACATTCGCACTAAATTCCAAATCAATGTACCTACCTCAAATTCAATCGGAAGAATAAATTAATAGCAATAAAATCTTGACAAGTTTTTATGGTTACAATAAAATTGACCACATTTTAACACCTTCGCTAGTAAAATTATTCAATACTTTCGTATGGATTTTAAAAGATTTTGTTGGAACAAAAAATAGTAAGAAAATGTTTATACCATTTAACTGTAAAGATAACCTGTAGACGTTCGCACATTATTACGATCATAGGTACTTTTAAATGAAAAATGCTACCTTGGATAGCGAAATGATCTAGGTTTCCTGAACGAAAGTATTCTTCGAAGCCCAGATTAAAATTATCACAATATTATCACAAAAACAACACGAATGTTAAAGCCGACAGCATATTATTGTTTTAAAATAACACCCATTACAGCTAAAGATATTATGCTGTGTAGCTCTACGTAAGCTGCTACCGTGTTAAGTTTGATGTGTCCATTTCTGATTCATACTACGAGTATTTATTATTAGACGATACATGTAAGATCTGCCAAAGACGTCTCTTGCTCTGTTTATAATGGGAAATAATACCCCCATACAAGTCTTATGAATAAATGTTCGAATAAAAATAATTTAATTTGATGTATCAACTGAGAACCATTTGTCCGCTGATAGATAAGATCTACCATAGACGTCTCTTGCTCTATTTATAATGGGAAATAATATTCCCAAACAAGTCTTGGATATAAATGTCCGATTGGAAAATAATTTAATTTTATGTATCAACTGAGAACCATTTGTCCGCTTGTGACAACAAGATCCTATTACTGTCAGCATCCGACTCATCTGAAGATGCGATTATTCAGATGATGGCAGATTGCATTTCGCGCTAGGGCTGTCACACTACTGAGTAGATATGGGATAATTATGCCACGAGCCTACGAGTAATTGGGTCTGTAAGTAGATAACCAATTTTTATTCTTGTGATAAGAGTGTATATTTTATGTAATACATAGTAATAAATAATAACTATGGAGGGCAGACAACACAATAAAGACGTACATTAGGGTGTCCCTTATTTTTCAAAGTTTTAAATTTGTAACGCATAGGTCTTAGTTTTGTTTGTTTGCCTCTAAAGCACTCGGAAATAAATTTTTACCTTATTTGGAGTACGATAACCCGTGCCGACTTGCATCGAAACATGATGCGCGGCAGTAGCGGTGCGTATTCGCGGTATTTGTCATTTGTTCTCTATTATTCTCGTGTTAAACACCTATTGTTTGACATTTAGAAGATGGCTGTGGAATTAAGAAGCAATAAAAAAGTATTTTCTTAGTCGGGGACGTAAATTTATCAAATAATAGGCACAAATTTACCGTTAATCGTCAAGTTTTGCAGTAGTTTTTAACATATTTTGCGAAGTTAATTAAATGTTATTGAAACCTCTAATCTCATCATTTGGGAGTGTATTATATTTTGGGAAAAGCTATAAATCCTACCAGAGCCTAACTGTGTAAAAAAAACTTGTGTATCTTCACCATGCTTGGAGGGAGTTGCAAGAAAAATTATTAAAAAAATCAAGATTTATAAGCGCCGCGGTGAGGAGGATTTAAAAACAAATAAAATATTTTAACAAAAACAAATATAACCAAGGCGTCCAGAGTGTTAAGGTGTAGACAAAAAGTTAGTTAAGAAAGTAGAAAGTGCAAGACAAAGAAAATTAAATAAATAAATAAATAAAAAATAGAGCAAATATGTTGGTTTATCGAAGGTTTATCGTCATCTCTTAACGCAAGGACATCACGACCAGCTTACCAGCTCTGAGGAAAGCCTTAAGGAACTCTTGACATCCACTTTCCAAAAGGTATATGAGAGTGTTGACAAATTGATTTCCAAAGCAGCCCTGAGTAAGGTTAGTCAACTTCTTTGGTACTTCATATCAAAAGAAATTGCCGTTTTATCACTCTTTGATGATGAAGGTCATGAACAAACACCGTCAATATTGTAGTAAAAGTACAAAGAGAGAGTATGTATGATTCTGGGAAGAGATACATTCCATCTGAAGAAGGTATGATTATTTCTATGGTAAATAGGACTTTGTACTAATTTTTTATCCTGTTTTTAATGAATTGATAATAATACTGCCTTATTTATTGTTGCTGGAAAACCATTGAGTGGTTTTGTGTCTGTCAAGAGTATAAATTTATTTTCTCGATTGAAAATTGATAATAATTTCCCCCTGAGACACATTTCTATATGAGATAAAGATGTTGCCTATTTAAAGGCAAAAAAGTGCTTCTTTAAGGGTAGTTAATGATACAGCTGAAAGAGCTATAAAGCTTATGCAAGATTTTCATGGTTTGATCACTGCAAAGGAAGAGCAAAAGCTTTTTTTGCTATGCACAGTGTAGCAAAAATCAGGCCAATATTCAGGACCATGGAAATCTGTATCCAGAATGTAAAAAAGGGTCCCTCAAAAGTAAAATATATTGTCTGATCTGTAATGTTATCTTCTTTTTATAAATATTTTATAAAAAATAAATATTTTAATTGATTTAGCTACATATCGAAAGGGGTTAAAACCAGCATTTTTCAAAATCTTCAGAGCTAAGTCGGCACGAGTTAATGTGGACGTAGGAAGATGAAATTTTGTATTTAAGTATGTCTGAGTAGTACGAAAAGAAATAGAGGGTATGCATTTCAATATCTAAAAAAATTTTTTTTTCGGCCATATAAGGGACACCCTAACGTACATACAATAATATTATGTCCTCTAGCTAGGTTGTCTGGACTGCCTAAATTGTGACGTCCTTTTCTTGTCTTGGTATACAATAAAGTGAGTTATATCTACGAGTATGTCTCTATTTTCAGCAGTGGACGTCCGTTTTCTAAATGCTAGAATAGACCAATCGTGAGAAATATTTTATACCTATCTCTTTTTGGAACGGGCAATCCGACAGAGCTCAAAGTATTTTTATACGTTTTTAATTAAGAGGCTGGCCGAGGTGACCGGTGATCAAAAGGCTGGCAGCTATTTTGGTCAGAGAATTAGCCTGGCCATTCAACGTGGCAATGCTGCTAGCCTTTTGGGCACCATTCCTGACTGCGGCGCCGGGGATGAAGTATTTTTTATTTTGTAAATAGTTTTTATCATTACTAATTTTTAAATTTTAGTTTTTAAGTCATTTTAAGTTAATGTATTATTATAAAATTATAAATTGACAACCCTAGTTACTCCCTGAAGAGTTGAGAACACTGACACAGATCGCGGTAGCATTATACATTTATCCGATCATAAAACGATCTATCACTCCTTTGCGAAGTCATGAATCTTGAATCAATTTCTGTTTAAAATCATCCTGTATTCAATTAATGTTTGGATGAAATCTATTTAATTAATGAAACGTTAGTATGACTTGCGGAGGAAAAAAATTAAACTTATTTATTGTACGTTGTAAATAGGTACTTGAGCTCTAAGATCAGCACTTTAGTGACTTATTTTTTATTTATGCGACCATTTGGGATAACACATATACCCACTTTTCCTTAATTTCAACAAGTATGTAATCTACAGGTACGTTTAATATCACATTTTCCTCTATGCCATCAATATGCCACGCTAAACAATAATAAATATAGCTTTAGGTAACCTTCAAAACTTACGTGCTTAATAAAAATATTTGTTATCGATCTTAATCATTGCCTTTAGGCAACACAAAAATGTCAATCAGAAATTTGATACGTCGAGATAAAAATTGTGAATAAATAATTACTTGTCACAAATGAATCTTCTTTGGCGGCGCCGCAGAATGGCGGATCATGATTGTGAAGATAGAATTAAAAGGTTGAATGAAACGGTAAGGGCGCTTTCATATGGAAGCTTAGGGCGGAGCGTGAAGACGAGCTTTCAGCGGACACAAACTCGTAAGTACACGACTATTTGATAGTCATGTTCGTAGATATGTTTTTTCAGCACGTTGAGTTTGTTTTCAAATGTAAGTATCTTTCAATTTTTATTATGTAACTAATAGTAATTTAATTACGCTGGTTCCGCCACGCAGTACGTAGTAGCCGCCGAAATGAGCTTGATAGGGACTTTTCGAATGGAGACTGAACTTTTGAATGAACTTGTACATCTTTCAAGAAATTGAATGCGTATTAGAAAGCTCTCGAAAAAGTGGAATTTGTTCTGCTTTTGGCATTGTGAGGATTCGAAAAATAACTTCCTTCGTATTTATCCTTGTAATACCAAATAATATGTACTTCGTTCTTTCTTCGTATCGCCTAGATATTCGCTCTAAGCTTCTTTGCGTGAACATAGCTTTATTCGATAAGAGTTTATTGTAAGCCCTGTTGACAATGACGTCTCCATTTGAGGCACAATACGGCGATTAACGCGATACTAATGATGCGTGAAGACTCGCTGTAGACTTGTGGGTCGGAGCTTTTGGGTTTGGATCTCGCTAGTTTGTTTTACTAAAGTACCTACTTGCTTTGTTTGTTAAAATCGAAGAAAAGGAAGAAATAATCTTGATTGCAAATTACTATATAGCAAGTCTTGTTCGCAAATTTTATCAAGAGTGAGTTAATACAGTTGCTATAATTGTCATTGTAAACAAGGTTCAAAATTGGATTTTCTTTCGTTAGAATCGAACTGGAAAAGGACGACCGTTTCTAATTAATCCGGAGTATATGAAGGATATTCCTTATCTACTACATATTTATTTTTCACGATTATTTGATAAACAGTGAATGGACTAGCAAATCGCCATAACTATCTCACGTTTAACATTCAAAAAGGAGATCCACGAAAAACTTTTTCAGCACCCCAAAAAGTGAAACGAAAGTCCAAAAAGGTGGGTGACCTGTTATCAACCTATCACGCCAATTAGAATGATCCATCGCATAACACCGTCAAAGCGCGTGTAATCTTCGCCTTACGAGCCCATTCATCATCGCGCAAGCTCAATCGGCTAAATTCGGTATGTATGTAGGCAGACTTTCTCCCGGTGAAACGGTGTGGGGAGACGCGACCTTGTTGAGGGAGGCTGGCACCTGCGCACCGCCACTTGTCACTCCGACGGCGCGCGCGCACCGTGTCTTTGAACGCTCGTGAACATTTGACAACTGTGATTGTGTGAACTGTGACTGTGCGGACGTTGCGGTGCCGGCTTTTGTTTTTATCGTTCGGTGATCAGTTGGTGAGTGATTGGATTAATTAATTATAATTAAGTTTTTTTAAGGATTTAAGGTAACTGTTTAAGTATTAGGACCAGAAACTCGTGTCTTCTTCATAAACTAAATTATTATTACTTTTTATTTTTATTACACAAAAAAAAAACTATCCTAAGGGATAAGATATTTAAGGCTAATCCAAATGGGTAAAAAAGTCATCAATTCAATTTTGTCTAAAGAGCAATTCTTAATAAATAATTTGATAAATTATTAATCAAACTAATGAAAGATATGATAAGAGAAATAACGCAAGGACTTCGCAAATTACCGAATCATTGTTTACAAAACAGTGCCTCAAAACGTACATTACACGACCACACTACACAAAATTTCACTTTCTCATTTCGAAAAACGATACATCATCAACATAAAATGTGTGTCAGGAATCGTACACAGCCTCAGCGCGCAAGTGGGTCACGAATATGCGCACGCTCCCCTAGCAGCATGTGCGTCTTATCCAGTTGTGATAAGCGTTGTTTTGCAACAATCTAGTCTGCTGGGCTGACGACTGTACCCATGCGTCAGGCTTGACAGGTGTTTATGAAAAATACGCTCTTTTTAGAGTTCCGCAATTAGATTTTGCACTTCGTAGTCCAGTATCACGCAAAGAAAAAAAACTTTTAAATTTTTCTTTGCGCGTTACTATGGAAAAGCTCGACAGTTTGATAATGAAAAGTTTAGATGATTTATTAAATTACACTAATTTAATCATTCAAAGAGTATGTTCTGGAAATATTGTCATTGTGTAAGTTTTAATAAAAGTTTTTAATATCTTCTGTTTACTGTAATGTTATCATAGCGACTTAGTATACCAAGTAAAATATATCATTTAAGGATAAAATAGTCCGTCGATGATCTAACACCTACCTTGAATAAAAACCTTATTTTAAAAGTGTGATCTTATAGAGATACTAACCTATCTGTAAGTTCCTGAAAAAGTTTTGTCTAATCTAAACAATAGCTACAAAAGCTTGAAGTAAAATGATTGTACGGAACACCAGCTGCGCGGGAGCACCTCACGCCCGGTCACTTTTTACTATCATAACATTGAGCGGTCGTTTTTTAAATCGCCATGCCAATAACATGCCGCTAATTCCACGCGGCCATTGACTTTCACTTTGTATTTAGATGATAAGCCTATAGTAGAGACGAGTTAATTATAAAGATATAAAAGTTATTAACCACCTTTTAAGGCACACTAAAGTTTCTCTCGTAAGGAAAAATCATTCAAAATTAAGTAGGTTAATCATTGGAATTCTTTTCAATTGTTACTAAAGCTTTGTTAGTTAAAAGTTAAATAAACATTTACTTTATGCTTATAATTACGAAGATACAAACTTAACTTTCTTTACCTTATGGTATTAACTTACTGAAATAATCACTGATATCTAAAAAGCTCTTGAAGTTAAACAGACAAACTCACTGGCCAAAAACCTTGCTTATTTCTTATCACGCTTAACAGCAAAATTGTACCAAAAGCGCGTCAAGTTTAACCAAAAGTTTAAACTTTATTATACCGAAATGTCAAGCTTAATATGCACTCTGTACAATGCCAAGTTTACGATGCGCACGCGCCGTTCGCGCCCATTGCGTCAACGAGCCATTGATCGGTCATTCTCCGGATCTGGATTATTTTGTTGATTACCCCGACCTTTTTTATTTTTTAATTTAGAGTAAGTTTAGGTAAAACATTTCAAAATAGACATTATTACGAGCATATTTTTTATATTGGCCCATATGTAGCAAGCAGGAATAAAAAGTTATGCGACATCAAAATTTTCATGGTCGGGGTAATCAAAGTTGGGGGTCAGAGTAATCAAAAATAAAACAAAATATTTTATTTTCTAAGGTTTTTTTAAAGTTATGGTAAAATAAATGTTATTATAACTAGCCATTTATTATTTTGATGTATAAACGACAATATTGTAAAGTTTCAATAAAATCTGTTAAGTAGTTGTTGCGTAAAAGAGTAAAAAACATACATTTATACATTATACATATAATATTAGTGACTCAATGTCCTATGTCTCCTATATGGGACAGAAGGCGTCCACAACAGTCCTCCATCGCATTCGGTCTTGAGCTTCGTGTTTGATCTCGCTCCAAGTCTTAACAGTGCGCCGCTATGTTTTTTTGGCGCGACCACGTTTGCATTTTCCCTGGGGGTTCCAATCTAGAGCCTGCTTGGGGATGTGATCGGGGTCCCTTCGGAGAGTGTGGCCGATCCAGTTCCACTTGCAGCGTTTATTCTGCTGAAAGATCGGTATTTCGTGGCAGCGTTCCAAAAGTTCGTCGTTTGAAGATTTTGGAGAATTCGGCGAAGACAGCGGCTGAAGAAGATCTGCAGCTGGTGCGAGATAACCTTAGTGACCTTCCACGTTTCACGCCCATAGAGCAGAACTGGTTTGACGTTGGACCCGAATATTTTGATCTTGCTTGGGTCAATTTCCGTGACTGCCATACGGCTCGAAGTTGTGCGAAGGTAGCTCTGGCCTTGGCAATGCGCGAAGTGATGTCCTCTTCGGTACCTCCAGGCTCTGAAACGATGCTCCCGAGGTAAGTGAAATTGTGGACTCGTTGGACATCCTCTGCACCAACGGTGTGCAATTCCTCACTCCAGATCGCATCTCTTGGGTCTTCCGGTACTGATACCCTTGCTTTACCCTTTTTTCGGCACAATAATTAGAAGCCCCTTATGCCAGTCGTCTGGGAGTTCCTCTTCCATCCAGATGTTTTCGAAGACAGGTGTCAGGACGTTAACGGCGGAGTTTACATCGGCTTACAGCATTTCAGCGGTGATAAGGTCGAGTCCAGGGGTCTTGCCAATTTTGAGGGATAATATTATGTATTAATAGGAGATAGGATTTCATTTTAGTAAAGGGTAATTTTGCTTATTAAACGTTATTTAGTTAATCATTCATTAGTAAAATTACAGTATTATTGATTACTCGGTGACAAAAGTCGGGGTAATCAAGGTCGGGGTAGTCAAAAAATTAAGGTTTATCCTGAGCCCTGCCCAATCTGTAAGTTGAATCCCATATGTTTTAATACACAAAAATGCGGTTACATGGACCATTATTCCTGTACATTCTCAAGAACTTTCCATGTAAAGAAACCTAAAAAAACAGGATAGAGTAAATCAATCGTGCACTGAACCAAGGTCGGGGTAATCATATTCTTATCTCGATAACTCCGAAATCCTGCGACGAGTTGCATTACCGATCACCTCGGCACGCAGGCCACCACTAAAGGTTCACGGGGGAGGATAGAGCTCGTTTCTAAATTGCGTAGCTAGGGACGTAGGCGCACATTAGTGACGTGTCGGGGTAATCACGGTTAACGCCCGGACACAACTTCAAATAGTTATTTTACAAAACCTTTTAGTCATATAGTTATATCGTATTTAATTTATCAATGTTTATTTAATCAGTAATCGATTACATAAGCATTGAAAGCGGTAATGATAACGGATTAATTTATACGAGCAAATTTGTTCTGAAATCGGGAGCACGGACACATCGTGGTAATCAATTTTTGACGACTTACGATATTTTTTAAATTACTTAATTAACTATTATTAACTATCTCTGTGGTTTAACAACAAGAAGCAAAGTTATACTATTAGATAAAAATATTTGTTACTAAAATATTATGATATTCGGGTACTTTTTGGCCCCGGACACGTGTTTTTCTTGGCCGGTGGAATGACCCTGATACGCGCCCTGACGTTGACATTCGTGCTTTTGACCTTAACTTTGTGACCTGCGTACAATCAGCAAAGGATTGTAGACATTTATGTTACTTTTTGAACCCTATATTATGCTCGTTGATTATTGGTATTTTGTGAATTATAGCCACGATAGCCGAACGGTGACGGAGTCGGAGTGGCCGACTCGAGATCCGAGGAACGCAGGTTCGAATCCCAACGCCGCTCGACTATTGTGGTGAGCCCACTCGTAACACAAGCTTATTTAGCTTAACGCGAGGGGCTAATGGGACTATTAGTAATTTGGGCAATACAAATTGCTAATAATCTTTTTAAAGAAAAAAAAGAAAGGAAACATTCAGGGACAGTGTTCTTTTGTTACACAAGTGAATTTGTAAAGTATTTTTTGCGCTTACATTATAAAAATAATCTAGTTAAATATTGTTATCAAGCTACGAGTTCAAAGTTTGTGAACTGCCCTTGTTAGTGTTGTTGCGTACATTGCTCTATAGTCGTTAAAACTTTCGCGTCCTTTTTGGGCGGGCGGATATACAGGGTAGCAATGATAAGTGATCTCACTCGATTCTTTCTAAACTATACATGATATCGAAAAACTGATTACTGATCCTGAAAGTGCTTCACAAGATCTATCCAACTTACCAATAAATAAATAAACAAATAACTAAATAAATTTGATCTATCCGAAAATTCGATGTTTCCAGCTTTACAGCTTGGGGATTGATGGGATATATCCGTAATGTCATGATTAGTTTAGTACAAAGTACCTTTTGTTGTAACAATCGAAAGGTTACACGTTAATCTAACCATTTCAATTCCAATTACACGGTCAATCTATCAATATTAAACGCCATTACGATTAATTTTACGGCATTTAGTCATCTTTATCGGTATTAAATGAGGGTATGTATTAAATTACTTAAGTTTGAAACGGATGTAATAGTAGGGAGACCGGGGCTGAAAGTGCCGGGGATAAATTGTTCCGATGCAAAATATCTCGACAACAGAAAGAATTAGATATGTGATCGTATTATGTCGCATGTGGCCAACTGTTAGGCATTATACGAAATAATACGATCACATATCTAATTCTTTCTGTTGTCGAGATATTTTGCATCGGAACAATTTACCCCCGGCACTTTCAGCCCCGGTCTCCCCTACATATCTTACAGGTAGGTACATGAGGTGTTTTTTTTTATACCTAACTCTAAATCTACTTGTTTAATTTACCAACGAAATGAATGACACCTACCACCTACCCATATAATTTCTGTAAGCTTAGTACGTTTTATTTTTTAAATACCTTAATTTTAAGTATAATAATGTAAGTTTAAGCTATTGGATGAAACATAAAGTCTCGATTTAAACTAACACATTACATAGATTAAGCCTTCAATATTTGAACCAAGAAATGCTGTCTATTCTTGAATGTAGAGTCGTGATTAGTCATTTCATTAAACGAGCAAGCGGCTATCACAACTTCTAGGTTTGCCTAAAATATTATCTTATTATTAATCGCTAGAATCATATTTACAAAACAATACAAAGTTCCCCTCATTTCTGTAGAGTCAAGACGTCTGACAGCCGGAGATAAGCTCTACACTGAAGTCATATATTTGTCAACTACAAACTCTCTTGTGCCATTCGAAAACAGGGCTGTCACTGTTATCTGACGTGCTATAATGTACAGCACTGAACTTCCAAAGATTGAACGTATAAAGTTTGTTATTTGTGATTGTCCCTTTTGTCTAATGTACAATGAAGAGTATCTGTCTAACTTTATTAATGTGTCTCAAGTTTCAAACCATCACATATTTTCAATTTGGTATTGACACAATTCACCAGGTAGCTGTATTATTACTTAGATATAATCAACCAAACCTTAATTAACCAAGAAGCACAAAATCAAAAATTGGTTTAAGGGCTGACTAGTGCAAGCTCATTATTATTTTTCTGAAACAATACTTCTCAATAGTTAAGCTGACGTGAGTATTTGCGGCATTTGCGGCTTTTCGGTTTTCTTTTGTTTTATTTTAGGATATCATCACAGACTCAAATGAACATTGAAGGCCTGGGATGCGCGCATCGCGTTACTATAAAATTTTATCGAGGTATTTTTTTGATTTTATACGATACATACCTATTTTAACACAATACCTATACGTTTGTAGTCTAAAATAATCGTTAATATTTTATCGTGACGCACTTCCTAGCTCATGTTTCCCAAAATGATATACACAGTACTACAGAGGGCACGTTTAGAAGTTAAGAGATGTGATTAAATAGCGAATCAAATTAAAATCGATTTTTTTATTTTATTTTTGTTAGTGATTGCCAGCCCTACAGTTCGTCCCGGCGGTAAACAGGAAACAGCGTCGGCATTCGCGTAATCATCTAATCGTTCCGTTAATAGGTGAAACTCATCTCCGTTATATGAATCAGGTGATCAGGACCACCGTTTTTTGTTCAGCTCTCTCCAATTAACGAAAGATTGATGAAGAAAAATTGTTTATTGAACCCATCGGTTGAGAATTCGAGATCACTTATCGATGTGTGATTGATGATTGTGTGCGTAAACAGCGTGGATTACACTGGTTAACGTGAAATAATAAAGTTAAAAATGTTAAAATCCAGTGATTTTTAATGGGCAGAATTCTGCTATTACTTAGCTTCTTTAAACGATTCAGTAGTTTCTGTTAATGTTATTTTGCTAGAGCCAAGCAAATTAATTGAAACAAGAATGGTTCAACGACCATGTTTTACTCGTAATCACTTTATGTAATCGATATTTATAATTTTTTATTAACATAAATTGCGATAACAATTCATATTGGACGCATGTATGGATGAAATACTGTAAAATGGAATGGATTTGAAATCGTAAGCGATAACCAAATTAATTACTGCCGACTTTAATGCAAATATATTTTATTTTCGCGATAATTTACCATAATCATTTTATAGACAGTTATAATTTTAATGTTTTAAAGAAAGTTCTGCTGAAAGTTTTTACACATTTTACGGGTATTTTAATATTCAATTTAATTTAATCGTATAGCAATTGAATTATATTGATCTATGTGTTCAGCCTACATGTATGGCATGAACATTTGAACAATGATAAACGTAAATAATGTTACATTAATTTTAGTAGAGACTTTGATAGAGATAACGAGAATGTTGCCCAAGGCACTTAGATTATTTATCACTTACACTAGAAAACAAACGATGTAAATAACTTATTAACTACCCACGGTAATTAGGCAACTAAATGTTTTTATGTCTGTTTTATTGCTCGAATAAGCAATCTCATTAAGTTTAATAATGTTTCAAATCAAAGATGCCCTTATCTATATCCCAATATCGGTCCTAATTATGGGTCAAAGATAATATCTAGATATTATCTTATTTAAGGGTGACATGATTACTCTAATTATGTAGCTGATTATTAGAAATAAGTAATTAAGTTCGTCATTACATTATTTTATCTCAAATAAAAACTGGAAACTGTAAAATTTCTGAGATCAATCTCACTGGTTTTCATCTAACAAGCACGTTCCACGTTCACTGATGAAATTTTTACCAAATTTGTCCCTTACGACCGAATTCAGCCTTGTGGATTTGCGTGAACATCGTCACAATCCAATTCATTTTTCACCAAGAACAGAGATTTCCCTTAAAACGTTCTCGAGTTTTTACCAGAATTTCCTACGCTGCTTAGCATGCATTGTTACTAAAGCAATTCAAGAAGTTAAACTTTCATCCATTCAGATCATTAGTAATACAACTTCCTGACCGTGGGAATTTTTATGGTAATTAATATCTTTGGCGATGGGAACCCTTTGTTCGTGGTTTTTGAGGCTGTAAAATGGAAAGTAGTTTGACTACATGCCTAAGTTTATGTTGGGTAGGTTAGTGTCTCGATGAGTAGAGCTACGAGGGGCGGCTGAAAAGTTTTGAGCCTAGGGTATTAAAAATGCCGATAGAATAGTATAAAAATATATTTTTCTATTTAATCTCCCTCTACTACAACGCACTTCTTACATTTGTGTAAAAGAGCTTTTAACCCACTGAAAAAAAAATCGCAATCTTTGCCTTCGAAATGATCCTCTAACGCTGCCTTCATTTCTTTGTCACTCAAAAATCTTCGTTCCTGGAGGTCATTTTTCCAATTTGAGAATTAGAAAAAATAGCTAAGGATTCGGACTAAACTGTGTGGTAGGTGATTAATTTCTTGAAATCCAGTTTTACCCGGGGCAAGCCTTGCAACATGCGCGATGTGCACGGGCGAATTGTCTGTCAATAACAGATTTCCTTTTGCCAGTTTGCCTCTTAATATTTCGACAACCACTTGACGCACTTTTATCAACAGTACAGCAAAATAGTCCCCGCTTATTGTAGTTTTTTTTAAGTAGGTAGTCAATGAATAAAATTCCTCCACAATCCCAAAAATAGTGCCTATGAGCTTGGGTGTCGATCGCTCCACTTTGAATACCGCGGCGGCGTTTTCCCTTTTCAATCCAATGCATTGACTCTTGTTTTGACTCTGAATCGTACTGCCGGATCTATTATTTATCAATAGTGACAATGTGAGAAAAAAATTGTTAGGATTATGGCCAAAGATGTCCTAAAACTCCTGCGAAGTTGTGACTCGACGCTGTTTGTCGAATGGCGTGAGCATTTTTGACACCCATCGCGCACACCCCTTTTTCATGTGCAAATAAGTATGAAAAATATCGCCAATACGTTCCTTGCTAATGCCTATGGCTTCAGCTATCTGTCACAGCTTAATTCGCGGATCTCTAGAGCAAGATTCTTTAACTTTTCATTATTTTATTCGTTAATGGCGAAATCTGGCCGCCCTGACTTGCGGTCATCTTTTAGCGACTCCCTGCCATGCTTGAATTATCGGATCCAATCTTTCATGGTGGCAAATGAAGGCCCAGATTCCCCATAAACTGTCGACATCTCTTCAAATATTACCGTCAGCGTTTTGTTCTTCTTTGTGAGGCATTTTATGACAACTGTGTACTTCAATTTCGTACATTGCGCGGATGACTGAGACATGATGATGTTTACGGATTAATTACTAAAAGCGTGATGACGCTAATGAATTGAAACTTTGTACATATACTAAGGAGGTTATTGGCAAATTAATTAAATTTAGTGTGAGTCAATAATAACACTTGAAGATACCTAGGCTCAAAACTTTTCAGCCGCCCCTCGTACCACCGCTGTTAACTTATTTTAGTATGTAGTTAAGTGGCTAGCTCATTATTTTAATTGAATTAGACTTGGTAATTTGAAAATAATTAAATACCGGCCAATTTCATTTCGAGCTACGCAATGAGTTCTGGAATTGCTCGTCACGATGAGTATAATGAAGGAAAGGAACCCTGAAAAGGTAACCCAATTAGCGTGATATAATTACATGATAATAGTATTTTAATGACGACTCTCCCACTTTGGAAAATGTTTCTTATCAAAAATAATAATGTTAATTGGATTTGCATATATTTATTGTTTACGATTCTTTGAGAAATTAAGAAGGATCTTTGAAACCCTTCTGAAACTCACCTTAAACATAGTAATAATATTTTTGAATGCTAAACAAGTACATTTATGCTTATATTCTCAAAATCTGAAAAACACAATCACTGCATTATACGATTTTTTCATATCGGTTCAATGGTAGAAAAGTGTCACAACTGAAAATATGCAATTTATGGTCTAGCAAGATGGCAAAGTTCAAGAATCCCGACGTTCAGGTTGCGAGCTTAGATTTACAAGCCAAACGGAACTGCGGAGAAAGTCAGGGTCAGGCAGATGACTAGCCAGCCACAATATCGGTGTTAATAGATTATGTTTATAGGCGAAGAACCTTATTTACATGTATAAAAAGCCGATTCTGTGCCGTCGCTGTATTAATGACGGTGTAGTACTTTTGGTTAAGGTATTTAAACGAGGGGGAATTAATTAAGGAATTAATTAGGTTACTCAGTACTGTCGTATTTTTTCTAATTTTATAACATTTTTATTTATATATTCCAATGGTCGTGGAGCTAAAAAATTAGAAAGTTTGACTTGTACCATTATTCTTTTAATTTATATTTATTATCTTTGTCGAAGCAAAATTATAAACCGATTTCCTTTCATGCCATGATGAAATAAACTACCATAAACAAATCTCCGGCTTATTATTGGCTACCTTCAAAATCCCGGCCAATCGCCGGACCAAAAAGTCCGTTCAAATTAAGTCGTCTGATTTCGCTCGGGGCCCGGGGCGCTGTAGAAAGCTAAACAAAAATGAACGCGAAACGACAAAAACAACTTGACGGCGGTGCCTGACGAAAATGAGCCGGTTTATTCGGTTATAAGTTACATTTATAATGTAAAATATGTTATGTAAATCAATAACCTAATTATTACTACTCTTAGGCTGAGTTGCACCATCTTATTTTGACTTTAACAAATGTCAAAAATTTGTCAAACTCCATACAAAAAGCACCGGTTATTGTGAAAGATACGGTCAAAGTAAGTTGGTGCAACTCAGCCTTAGGTAATTTCTGTTAAGCCCAGAGCACAGATTCTTACTACCTCAAAGATTGCAGAGCTATTCCATCTAGGTAATTAGATAATTATGCCAAATTGTAAATATTGTGCAATAAAGTTTTAAAATTTCATAAAAAAGATGATTATGGATTATTTTAAAGCAGATAGTAGGATTTAGTCATAAAGTCATTCTTAAAATATTTTATAGCATTTTTTAGCATGTTGACATTCCTATCTACGTTACCTTACAACATCTAATGTTATTGTATGTAAAACTGTTTAAACATTGTATCGTTTAAGACTTAAAAATACTTAAAATTCTCAAAGAAATCACAAAAAATTAAGTTAAGAAAAATCACAGACCCGACTGATCTCTCGCGACTACACTGTCACTTCATCACATGGCCTCGCTAATAAGTTGTCTATGTTGTCAGATAAATTAATTGGAGTGGAACTCTTTGATCAGCCATACAATATTAAGCCGAGATAAGTCCCATCGACTTATGTCCACGATGTCATGTAAGAAAATACGACCCGGATTTGAATGGAGAGAATGGACATCCGTGAGGTCTATCGAAGTGGACGCCATTTTTGAAACTTGTGTTTTTCTTTTTTGAATCTGTCAATCACAAGGCATTTGAAATTAGTGGCCAGTAACAATGTAATTTAAATGTAACTGAAATGAATACAATCTTTATGGACCGATTTAAGTTTACTAGTAAATTCGAAACAATTGAATGTGAAATAAACGATGAAACGACGTCTAATGTGCAATTAAATTGCGTAATTGATTTCATTGCATAATTATGTTTTGTGCGCTATATAAATTGATGTTTTACATGTAAGAATACAAATACAAAACCATTATTGATTCGGAAATAAACAGAACATCTTGGTACGAGACTTATGCCCGTTCACAAACGATGCTTGCTTATGTGAAGCAACAAATCGAAAGTACAGCGTTGAATGGAGCTCTGTGATTGGTTCATGTGTCTCCGTGTGTGTCCATGCGCACTATGAGACCTCATAGTAATATTAGTAATGTTTGTGAATACGGGCGTTAACTTTTAATGTTTACATCACGTTCCAAATATTAAGAACTGACTTATCAAGACCAAATTAAGTTGTAGCACAGAATACTAATAGTAAATTCTGGTCTAGATGGAACGTGACGAGACGGTAGAGCTTATCTATACCGAATGGGTTGTTTGAGGGAAAATGTAACTTTATTGTAACTTTGTAACGCTCTGCATAATTTACCCATTTTTGAGCTGTGAATTTCATACTAAGAAGGCTATTGGGATTTTGGTAAAAGAAATTAACTAAGGTACGATAATGATCTTAGTTCAACAAATTGTCGATTTTCGCCTAACTTCGCAAGGATAATTTCTGGTTTTCTTACTAACTCTAATTTTAGCTCTTGTATTTTTTATTACCTGAACGAGTAGGGAGTCTAAAATGCTTGAGCTTAGACTAATTAGTAATTATAATATTATTTTGATGAACTTATGCCCGTTTTTACCATCAATCCCTATTTTTTAAGTGGCCCTTAGGGTAACACATAACAGAAATTTTGTTTTCATAGGGGACACATAAAAATTAGGGATTGAAGATGAAAATGGGCATAAGTCCCTAAGTGACAGAGTTAAACAGGTGTAATCAATGCCTTCCAATTAATTAACACCTACCTGCCTACCTTAAGATAATTATAATTAATCCCCGCCACCGCTCCCCGGTAATTTTGTTATCGTTGACATCTGTCAAATTACCGTACATAATTCCAGCGTGCTTAGTGCTAAATACCTGCTAATGCGAGCACTTTCACTGTCACTGAGCGAGATTCAGCAAACCAGTTCAGCTCCGGAAGTGTCGAAACAGCCTTGGATAGGATTGTTGCGTCAATTGAACAAGGTCGGGGGTTTAGCGGTAACTCGATGAGTAGATGTTATTGTTATTGACAATTCAATGGCACAGTGGCATCTTGGATGCATTGGATCTCAGTTTGACTCCCGGTAGAGTCAATTTAGAAAGAAAGTTTTGATAACTATTGGCTCGTAGTATGCTGTTTTATGCCCATCAATAGATTCTGACTATGCAAGAGTTATAGTGGTGGGAACAAAAGGTTTGTGCATTCATTATTATAAGTTTTTATTATGTCCTACTACTACTCTACATTTTTATTCCATATGATATGGTATATTTGTCTTCTCACTTTCACTTATTTTAGCATTTGGTTTTGTCGATCCGAAGATAGAAGCTTACAGAGTGGCATAACTGTTGTTTTGTCATGTCATTTACCTACTTTGGCAAGGTCAAATTGTTAGCGGTCACTGCACGTGTCATTCAAGACCAAACTTAGTTGTTTGTTTGTAATTTTTCAATGGATCTTCTCTAGTTTTTGAATGTTGCTAGTTTTATACATAACAAGGCTTTATACAAAAAAGGCAGAAGACGTATAAAAAATAAGATTCTTTGACGTCACGAATACCATAAGGGAAATTATAATAACAATGATCTTCTTATCTTCGCTCAAAATATTTTTATTCAACTTTGATTAGGTGGCTCAACTCAACGTAATTATAATATTGCCGTTAGGCGTGGACAAATCCCATGCATTACGGCTTCGGCTATAATTTTTACAGCTGTCAATTTTCCGTCGGCACTTAACACCATAAAAGAACCTTCTATAGTCAATTTAAGTCGCGTGACTCAGCTCTATCGTTCTGAATGAGCTTTAGAAATAAAAGACAATTTAGTTGTTAAAAGATTTCGACGGCTAAAGTATTTTACTAACCAAGCCAACTCTATCAATCTTGTTATCTTTTGGTTAAGAGGTATTTTAAAGTTTATCAAGGTTTAAAAAAATATTCTTTTTGGACTCTTATACTTACTCAATCAGCTAGTTGGTTTTTGACATTTACTTATTTTCAGTCTTCACGTTATTTTTACTATACGAGTATTGGTAGGTTATACCATCGCGTTAACACTGAGAAAGCTTGCTATCTACCATAGGCATAAGTTAAAAAGAACTGAAAAAATTGTCAACAATATCTATACAATTTGGCAAAAATCTTCTTAAAATATTATCTAAATTGACATAATTAATTTACCCCACCAGGAAGCACGACAAGGGATTCGGGGAAACCAAGTCCAATGAGAGAATTAACATAATAAAACATCCCCAAAGTATTTATAATGCCCAGTAAACGTAAAGAAATAATTTAAGCTAAGTTACAAACATTTTCCTTATTAGAAACGCCCTGAGAATAATTTGCATTAACTTCACTAATTTGCATGTTATATGAATTAGCGTTAGTTTACTTGAAAACAGAAACGAAGAAATTTTCCCACAGTACCTATTGACAGCTTGAAGTTGTGACAAAAATAATGACTAAAGAAGCACTAGGGATGTGGTAGGTACTTCGACATTTTCGGATACGATAAGGGCTTACAGAAAAGTTGACATATTTGAAACGCCAATACGTGTCGGAAATAGTTTTTTTTTAAAGATTATTAGTAATTTGTTATTTCACAAATTACTAATAGTCTTGTTAGCCCCTCGTGATAAGCTAAATAAGCTGAGGCCATCGTGGTTTCAAAACTCTAGTACCTTCTCAAAGAAGTTATAAGACATAATTTTTCGTAAGTAGTTAAATAATAACCTGTTGATGTGGTTGACGGGACCACATTATTAATTTCATCCAGACCTTCTCACCAATTAAACACCTCTAATTATTCAAGTTAGTTGTGTTTAGAATTGAGTTATGTTTCCGATTTTGATCCGATTCGAGTTCACATCTCTTCACAGCCCTACAAACGTTTCATCGTTTACTTAGCTCCAGCGAAAGTTTGTTGCTAATTGACATTAACAAACGACCTTTTGTTATCTTTTTATCTTTTTGTTACTTGATCGACACCTTCACTATGCAGTGTGAACATAATGATGGACAAAAAGTTGATCTTATTGTTTAAATTATGTTGTTTAAGATGTGATAAAAGCCTGACATAATCCAGTCGAATAACAAGTTTAATTTTAGTACATATTATTAAGTACCTATCAGCCTGAAAACTAAAGGCCAAAGAGCAGAAGAAATAAAGATAAAATCGCTGAAAAGAATTTTACATGAATGTCATTTACCTAAATAGTTCACTACAAAAAATACCTTAATATAGGAAAAAAAAAAGCAAATCCTAATGAAACGTACCTAAATTAATGGAAACGTTACCCTGCTGCGTTCCATCATACATTCCATTTTGAAACACAAAGGAGTTCCAAATTATGAATGGTGGAATTCGTAACATACCGTCATAGCGCTGACGACCCGGGACATTGTACATTATTAAACGTATTCCGGGGAACTAAGTTTGTATTTCTACGAAGGCAAGGCTAACAGAGGTAGGATACATTTTTTGTTTTTGTATTTTTAATATATTGGAATGTGTTTACTCTCTGATTAGTACAAAACAGTCAGTTCAGTCAATTTTACACTCGTAAATTATCCATTAAAAATCATTCATGATATAAGTAATATCGTGTACGAGTATGAACATAAATGAAGTATACACTATTTTAACTAATATAAAGTCATTTTAGACTGTAAAACGATGGATACAGCCTTTTTATTGCGCCGTTTGACCCACTTCTCACGACCGTATTAAGATTTCCCGATGTAATATTTAAAATATTTTATCGTTTTCAACGTAAGTATACGAAAGCGACTAAATATTTCAAATGGTGTCACACTGCAATATGCTGAAAATTATTTAACTTTAGAGTGTAGTATTCAACGCGTTAATTCGTGACCCAGACAAATTCACATGGTTTGTATATTTTGTGCATATTTAATTTGCATACCTACATGCTAATATACATTTTATTGTATATCACGAGTTCGTAACACTTTGGCACCACGAACATTAACTAAATATTAATAGTCCTATACAAAAAGTCAAAACGGACCTTAAACACGTCTTTAAAATTTCATATTTCCGTAGGTACTAAATGTCAATTTAAACTAGTGTTCAACGCCTGTATAACTTTTTGTAATAAGCCCCTAAGACTATCGTGCCAATAATCTATCTATATAAATAAAAATGAATTCGTTAGTCTGATTAAAACTCGAGAACGGCTGGGCCGATTGAGCTGATTTTGGTTTTAAAAGGTTTGTCGTATTCCAGGGTAGGTCTAAACGGTGAGCAAATACGCGCGCGATATTGTTTTTCTGTGACAGACAAAATTCCACGCGGGCGAAGCCGCGGGCGGAAAGCTAGTATAAAATACATTTAGGCCGTTACACTCAAAGTAAAGGCGCATAATCCTTCAGCTGGGAGAAGTTTATTGCCAAAATAAACTTGGTAAGACTTCTTTATATTCGTTTTTTATTTTCTTTTCATAGGCTCGAAATGGACGTAGTAAATAAATTTTATGTTATTAAGGCTACATAATCGTATGTTTTAGAGGTAATGAACTGGGGATACGATTTTGAAAGTTATTTTATCAGAAGAAAGTTACGAGAAGTACTTAGATGTTTAATAAATTAATAAAATAAGTACTAATTAGGTACAGACTGTAGGGTGGTTACTCGCATTTTCAGACATCGTGTAGTAGGTAGGTATACAGTTTTCACTGATATCACTTTAATATCTACCTATACGGGAAAGGTGTACACACAAAGATTTATAACATTCATGAAGCTTCAATAATTTATAACTACAAGTTTGCGAAAATTTCACTTACACCCACATCTTAAGAGCAAAGGCCACCCGAAATGGGTCATTCAGTATCAATCAATTTCATCTGTATCATTTTTCCCACGCTAATTCACGCGAACGTTCGCCGAGCAATTTATTATGCTCATATTTCAGTGTTCGATACGTGAACGCGCGAGCTCCGCCCGCCCAATCGATTATCTGCGTGTTGAACCGGACGAGTGAGCTTTGAAAGCTCGCTTTAAGATATAATGTCGATATCGATATAAAATAATAAAGTATTAAGTTTAATAGGTAGTCCTGCCACTTGACCAGAATTTTGTTCATTAATTTTACAAGAGTTTTTCTGAATCATTAAGTACTTTTCAATAAGTTGCTATTAGGGTGGCTTTTTGTTTAAGAATGTTACGTGTGAGCCAATGACTCACGTTTTAGATTAGAAATAAAACATAATCTAGTTAGTAGAAAAACCTTCAGACGTTAGGTAGTAGTTTCGATTTCGTGTTGATATTTTTCCTAAATAAAAGGTTTTAAAAATTCGATACACACGTCATGTCAATCAGTCGTGCGCACAAAGCAAGCTTTGATTTGTGCCTGCCCAATAGTTTTTGTCTGGGTGCACGTGCAACTGAGCGAGCTTTTAAAAGCTGTAACAGTGCACCAGTACAATACGTTATTCAATACCATCGGACTGTATTTGATATTTTGTATGAAAGGCAACGTAAAGTTCTGTCAGGAAAAGCCTTTTATTTTCGTTCGTTCGTTCGTTTCAGCCAAATGACGTCCACTGCTGGACAAAGGCCTCCTCCAAGGTTTTCCACAATGCACGGTCCTGCGCTGCCCGCATCCAGGCTCTTCCCGCGACCTTTACGAGATCGTCGGTCCACCTAGTAGGAGGCCTGCCCGCTGCCTTTATTTTAATCATGTTTAAACATGGAGTCGTTGATAAACGAAAACCGATTTAATGTTGTGCCGTAATTAAACGTTGTAGTACACGATACAAAATTACACCATTCCCAAAGTGTCGTGACTGAGCTTAATCGATATAGATCTCCGCTCGTTTTGTCCGCGTTCATCAGTTTTAACACCGCACGCTGCGTACGCACCCGAGCATGTATGTATTGACAGCGAGCTTTCATAGTGTTGGGGGCAGGTATCGATATATGTTTACTTTAAGTATTTGCTGTATTATTACTCCCTTAGGTACTTAATGACTTTTTCATTCTATGTATAATGATATTAATTTTAATTATTGCTCCTTAAGATTTTTTATTTGTTGTTTATATTTTCATAAGAAACATGCTATATAAAATCTTACTGTGAAAGGTTAACCTTTGTAATTTGTCATTCTATCTAAGAGTGTGGTATAAAAAATAGCAAGATGCAACTTAATTCTGGTCCTATAAATTTCGATTTGTCAGCTATCACAATTTTGATTAGTTACTTGTAGAAGCCAAGAAACTGGTTTGATTAGTGCTTGTGCTAATGAATAAGAAACTCGCACTTCTTTCCGAATCGCTGCTCATGCTTCCCGAATCGCAGCTCATTAACACTTATCGATATCGGCAAATTGCACCCGCATCGATACATCGTATCTCTAATTAACCGGTGAAAGTCATCGGCCGACTGACCACAATCCGGCACCCAAGATTTGGTGGTTCAATTCTACTTTCGTTTTTGACTACTCTTACTTATGATTTATTTTTCACATTAAATATAATTATGTATCGATAGAATGTAACCAATTTTTGACACTCTACATTTGGTAGCAGTTTTTGGTAGTAGATTGTGCAATCGGTTTACCAAATCGAGACTGAAATAAGTAAAAGCTTTGAAAACAAAAAGGGCTGTTGTATCAGTAATTCAGAACAATGTACCGTGGCTGGGTATTTTGCAGGATTACAGATTTTTATCTAAATGAATGAAAGAGCAACCCCATTTATTTCGAGGCACTTAGACACGTTCCAAATTATTACAGTGCCCTTAACACCAAAATTAAATAAAGACAACAAATCTGCTGGTAATGGAAAAAATTTAGTTGTTAGGCTGAACAAGGCAGGTATTTGACCGCAACCGCACCTGATATTAAGTGAGATGCAGTCTAGGATGGTAGGTACTTATCTGCCCTGTAAGTGCCTATTCACTCGCCTTGAAACGGCCCGGATTGTCAGCTGTTTATTATAATATTATTTTATTGTCGCTTATATAAACCAAGTGTACCAAGAGTTATCAATAACAAGATACTATTTGTCAATCTCAGGAAGCTAAAGGTATTTGTAACTATTATTCACATGGAGCAAGCCCGTTATAATATCCGTTCCTACGAGCTCATACGTCAACACGTGATAGATTGGATGCGGAAATCTATTCGTCTCGTGCAGTTTGTATATGACAAACACATACACTCGAAAAACATAACCCTCCTTCTGGCGCAGTCGGGTAAAAAATGTAAATCATGTTTCTTAGTGAAGATATTTGGGATTTTATCATTCATTACGGTACACCATAAAAAGAAAATGTTGTAGTACCTACTTACTGTAGTGAATAACGACAGCACAATTATTTTGCGCATTTTTTTTTCAAATAGGTACCTACATAGTTCTTTATGTAGCGGCTGTTACCTATATTACAAGATAAAAGGATTATTTTTTAGAACTGAACTTAACTTTAACTTAATCACTAATTATACACTTTTACTGCACGAACACTTGCATCAAAACTGTTCTAAAAATAATCCCATCTCGTTTGCATAGTTAATTTATCCTCATTCCTCGCGATCGCGGCCAAAAGACCAGTTTCCATGTTTCAATATTAATAAAAAGTAGAAAACAGTGGTGACTTGTTGACTAGTCGACTAGTCCGACTGTTTGTGGGCCACCGGGTCCGCAATGTGGGTTTACGAGGCGCGACTTCCCACAGTGGGTGCCGCATTGTCTCGTACAATTAAAACTAACTGTCAACGTTTCCTAGGATCGTATGTGAATGAAGCTGCAACCATTCGGTCATGAGAGTGAAGTTTTGCAAACAATAAGTAATAAGGGCTACGTTTCTTTGCGACGGGAACGATATTAAACTGTTTGAGATTCGAGATCTTGAAAATGTTGCTATTGCAAAGTTTTCTTCCAGTGTAAGATGGTAAGGAGATAAAATTGCGAGATTCTCCTCTTTTTATGAATTAGACAGTTTATATTGTTCTTGAGTGGCGACCACGAGCTGGAAGACGTAGCGTGGGCAGGCTTCCGACTAGGTGGACCGACGATCTGGTGAAGGTCGCGGGAGGTGCCTGGATGCGAGCGGCGCAGGACCGGTCTTTGTGGAAATCCTTTGGGGAGGCCTTTGTCCAGCAGTGGACGTCTTTCGGCTGAAACGAACGAATATTGTATGTAGTTCTACTAAGAAAATCATAAAGTCGTTTTTGTTTAGGTAAAGAAACAATAGGCTTACCTACCGGTGGACCGACGATCTGGTGAAGGCGCGGCAAGTTCCTGGATGCGGGCAGCGCAGGACCGTTCATTATGGAAATCCTTGAGAGGGACTCGTCATTTGGCTGAAACGAATGAACGAAAAAATTTTATTCCTACTCATAAAATTACAAACTTGCAAGTTCTCTTCTATCAATTGCTGATATCAACTGTATGAAACTAACTGAGAGGCTTTATTTTAAAATTCAATCTTGTGAAATTTGACAAAACGCATTATTCGAGAAACATGAGTAACTTTATTACAGCGTAGAACGTAGAAAGTCTATGAAATTTTGGTAAAAAAAGCTCTTAACATGATTTGACATTTTGTCGAGCCCAATTTTGCGGTCGAATGACATCAAAGTTAAATAAAACGCCGCTTCAGCTCACGGCAATTGAGTAAGGTTACCGAAAGCTCATAAAAAATTATGCAGTAAAAGTTCACTGAAAGCAAAAGTTTGTGGTCGTTGACCCCAGTCACGAATCGTAATTTAGATTGACCGGTGAATTCGTGCGTTTTCTCTTTCCTTTGAAATCAATCTTATTCCTTTTGTCCTATGGCTAAACTGACAAGTAAAAATGACCGGGGTTATTTTGACTTTTGACTCTCATGAGTATGAGATAACGTTGGTATTTAAACAGCTGCAGAGCAAAACTGAAAAGTAGATGATGGTTGATTGTATCTACAAGATACCTCTGTTTTGTGTGAATAGTTTGTAGGACACCATGAGATCATTCAAATAGCCTTGTAGATGTGTGAAATAACTCTCTCCAAGCCATTCGCACCTTATGGAGGAATACTTAACTGTTTGATATCAATACTGCCTGTTAAGTGTTATACGCATTTTCCGCAAGAAAATTCTTGTTATGTTTATGTTATTTTTCAATCATGGCCAATTCTCCCTGGGAGTTCCTATTTTGTATTTTTTTTAATAAAAATGTGTGACTGACGTAAAAGGAAAATGTTCAGTAAGTTGGTTTTTATATGAATCAGTAAACACGTAACTGGGTATTATTCTTAACATTAATCTCATTTCTGCTTTGGGACAACAAATAAGTTGAGAAAAGCTCAAGAAACTTGCTATCTACTCAAATTAATTTTAAGGCACTGCCTACTCTAAATAACACAAAATAAACTCATTCCCGCCACCGCCACCGCGTGGCCTATAAACCAGCAGACGAGTCTAGACCTCAGCCATTGTGCGCGTATCATTCACGCAGTATCTGGTCCGGGCATTGCCCTAAGCTGCGCGCGCGCAGAAAACGAGAGTAACCCGCGACAATACAAGCTTAGGCTATCATTATGCTGATCACTTTTGCTTAGTGTTACGCTAATGTATGGGTACCTAAGCTATGTGTGATATTAAAGTGGTTGTGGTACTTTAGCTTTTAATGCTGGATTTAAAAAAAAAAAAAAAAAAACTAATTTATGACCGGCCAAATTTCAGGCCAAAATAGGTTGTCCTGGACTTTATCAAAATATTCTGAAAGGTGTAGGATAAAATGAATTAGCCTAACTAGGACAAACTAAATTAGTCTGGCCAGTAACATTATTAAAGTTTGAGTGTTCATTATTTTTATTAAAAAGCGCTTTTACACGTCCCAGTATTAGTTTAACCCTACCAATATCAAGTAGTAGCCCTTCAAGCCCCGTGAATGGAGAATAGAATAGAATCAATTGTTACGCAGTCCTATGCGACCGCTTGGGGTTTGATGGGCTAGTACGTTAATATTATTTCCACTACATACAAGTAATGAACACCCACAAAATAATACTCTTTTAAAAGTTCTTCGTTCGTTTCAGCCGAAAGACGTCCACTGCTGGACATAGGCCTCCCCCAAGGATTTCCACAAAGACCGGTCCTGCGCCGCTCGCATACAGGCACCTTTTCTTTTAAAAGTAAAGAACTTTTAATCATTCTCATTTCTACACGGGCAGTCTTGTCAAATTATAATGATTAAGCATGTAAGTAACTGATTTATTAAATTAACATTTCTTGTAACTGTTATTGTTACTATAATGAGTCACTACAGTCATAAAAATATCGCCGACAAAATAGTATTCATAAAATGATAAAACAAAATATCAGTATTTTTCGTTTGTGTGAAATAAAACTCTACCGCAACAATTTATAGCTCATTTTTCAGATACACATCTCTGTTTACACTTTCACCTCTTTGACGGTTTGAGGATTCTGTGAACACGAGGACGCGTGTCAAACTGTCACGTTCTCTAATGTCAATGTCATTGACACTCGGATGTTAAAATAAAAGTTTGCTCGTGAACTTGACTATGCATAACCAAGTAGCTGTAGAAAATAAAAACAAACATAAGTATGTAGATTTACTCGAAAGTCCATTCAAACTTAAGTATTGATTTAAGCCTATGATTGGTTGAAATTCAATACAGACAAAAACTTAAGTAAGTTATAGATTCACGCCCGTATTCACAAACGATGCTTGCTTATGTGAAGCAGCAAATCAAAGTCCCAGCGTTAAATGGAGCTCTGTGATTGGTTCGTGTGTCACGCGCACTGACACCTCAAAGTAATGTTTGTGAATACGGGCGTCAAATTTGATAATAAACATGTAAAAGCATTTTTCAGAATTCTGTAACCTAACTGAAACTGAAACTATTCTTACTGTTGTATAAAAAAACTAAAGAAACTGAGTTACTTTTACTAAAAACTTTTTTTATTAAAACAAATTCTTGTTTTTCATTTCTTTCATAAATTAAGGTTATTCCAACATGCTGTGATTTCTTTATGCAAATGTTTGTATTTAGTTATCCCAATTAACCGGCCAAGCTTTATTTGTTCACAGACTATAAAACAACCGTGTAAATTGCAAATTCATCTTAAATACTATATTCTCAATTCCGAACCGATGTTATCAGAGTCAAATGAATATGAACTGTAAATTTTGGTGTGCAGGGTCTGAAGTCGACTGGTTTAGTTATAATAGGTTTGTTCCGCTGCGCTGGGCAAGTGGGCAGCCTGAATTTATTATTCTGGTTATCAGTCAAACAATTTATTACAACAATACAACTGTATCTCTTCTGGTGCCATGACATATAAATTCAGTTCTTTTCATACAGTAGTGTACCAATAGAGCTTTTACGATCTTCTCTTGGTGGTGTTCATGGCCGTTCAGCTATAGTGTTCGAATCCCCATTGGGACCGATCTTAGTGTGACGAGTATTGGATTTTACACATTTGAATACCTATTGTGGTAGCTAAAATTACTCCATGAGAATATTTACAAAGCTTTAGACATTTCGCGGGATGTTTTCGGTCTTCCCCATACTATACACTATTTGAATGGCTGTATAGATTTATCTGCGCTTTTGAATATCAAATACCTGCATAAGTATGGGATAGATGAAGACAATTTAAAGTACTTATTATATGAAGTACTAAATATTAAAATATTTATAGAAAGGTTTTTTTTAGATAAGAGAATAATCAAGAAATATTGACTTAGTGTATTTATCATTAGATAGGCACATAATCTAAAACCTAAAAGTTACTTAGAAATAAATAGCCGATAACATCTACTAATCATACCAGCTACGAATAAATCTGTTTCCGATGAAGGGCTGCGCCCGAATCGGGTCAAGTCCGCAGTGAAAGTACTCCGGCGCATATTCGTGAGACTCATCGTGACTTTGATCTTTGATACCAAAACCATTCAACCTTATGCAATGGCAACAGAGATGAAATTTGAACAAGATGATCAAGTACACGAAGTAATGAGCGACTTAATTGAATAGGTCGTTGACCGTGTTTTAATTCACTCTTATTGTTTGGCGATAGTAGTGGGAAGTTCAAGATTGAAATGTTTTGTTTTGTCAGTTTGAACTTGGATTTTGTTATTTTAGTTTAGGCCTAAATTCTTATCCCACGTGGTAACTTAATAGATCAAACATCTTTTATAATGACAGATAATGATCAGAGTATTTCAAAGATCTACTATTTCATATAAATTGTATCATAAATATTAATCAAGTAAATAGTAGTATAAATTAAGTTACTTGAAAGCAACAAGACAATCAATATAACGTGTGAGGTCTCGATCACACTAAGTCTATTATTCAAAGCTTCGGAATTCTTGTTATTGATAAAGAAGCACGTAACAACGTTGATAATATGATCATCAAAATTAGAGATCACGATGGTGATTGGAGGACTCGGCCAGTTCACAGCGTCGTTAATGACGGCTGTTAGAATACCGACAATGAAAGTGGTTTTAAATAGCTGGACCCCAATACAACGGATCAGTTTAATTTATATTAATGACTGTAGCTACTTAATCAGACAAAAGAGATTACATTCTAGATAATAGTAGAAGACAAATGGCTCGCATTTTTGAGGTTTATCGTTAGGCCTATTGTAGATTGACAGATAAGTATTGAATTTGAAATGAAAACAATTGTTATGATTAACTCAAGCCACCTATTGTCATGGATCATTTGGGTTTAAGAAGAAACTCACCTAAGAAATCCAAATAGCAAAATCTGCCACTCTAAATACACATCCTTGAAGATTTAGTACCTCAAGTTCAGATGGCGAAGATTGCATTCACGATACCTGAGTTATAGTTGTTGGAAAGCATCGAGGTATATTGACACTTGCGCATTGAGCATTCAGCAATAAAGCACAGGTGGGCACACCCAGCAATTACACAATGGGCACTCCGCACTCACCTGCATACTCCGCCGGAGGTATGCACCAAAAAAGCTGGGACCAAAGAGTTCCGGCACTTTCACCCCGTCCCACGGCCCACTTGCCCAAAAAATTTAACCCGCACCAAGGAACGCCCAAATATTCGGCGATTAAAGTCGATCGTGCCTCTTTACTTTCGCGGCTCAGCTCTGTACTCCTGCCAATTAAGCCTGGCAGGTCGGCCTCGATGCTGTTTTTGGTTTCGTTTTAATCGGAAAAAATTAAAAGTTAATCGAGATATGGTGGTGAGGAACGAGAGCGCTCTCTGTCAGCTTTTATCGGAGACATCATTCACGCCCATCTTAAATGAGTGGCTCGTGTTTCACTTTGTTCAACAAAACGTGTTTCTGATACTATATTTTGATACACTTTCTTCACCTTCAATTAGTTAATATGTTTATATTCGAGGTGTCTAGAGCCTTGCTCTTTACACTTAGTTATCAAGTCGCTACGAATAACCAAATTTTACCCTGTTTCATTTCCCCTAAACTTCAAGGTTGTTTCTCCGATAAAAGATCTCCATTCCCGTGCCTTCATCTCAGGAATGCCAAACTGGTTTTCGCTTTCAAATCCCAAAGATAAAAGGGATAGAGTCCACGGCTCGCCGTGACCTCTCACCCCCGACTTTCCTCGGCTGCTTCGTTGTTAGTATCAGCACAACACTCATAGAAAATGTTTGAAACTAAAATGAAATATGAAAGTAGGCAATAAGATTTTATAAAAGGTATAAATTCATGAGCTTTTCCTTCTCTTATTAATATTGAGTGAAATATCCGTTTAATTTAGAAAATTACGGTATTACGAGTACATGCATAGATAATTGAATTCTCTAGAATTTATATGAGATTCGCTTGTATAAAATAACAGTAATATAAAATTATCACTATTGTGTTATTATTATGATAATAATCTATTTATTAAAATATGGGATAACTTTCGAAGCACTAATCTTTCACCATTCTTGCTTAACACAGATTTTTACACCAAATTCTAACGTAACACAACATAAATAAAATGTTAACAAAGAAATCTTAAGTCATCCGAAATAGGTAAGTTACTTATCATAAAATATTTACTACAGATAATAAAAACATGAAGAGTCCAATGACCAATGGGTTCATAAATGACCATCAAAGTTTTGTAATCGGATTATCAAAACGAACCAGAGAATAGAAGGTGAAACTTTAATACTGTGACGGTTAAATCTGTAATTTTACTTTCAACGGAACTTCAATTTTGATGGCATTTAGGGAATTAGTTTCTATGAGGCAAGTCATAAAACCTTGAAGAAAATATAGCCTCTACAATCTTCTATAGGACATCAAAATGGGTTTTATGGACTTCACCATTGAAGATGGAATTTACTAGACTTTTAATGAGATCATATTAATCAAAGCTTCATTGCATGTTGGTACTGGTACTTGATTTAAAGATAATATAATTATGTAAAATACTATTAACAAAACTACCTGCCTTTGCTTTATTACTTACTTCTATTTTACTGTTGATGATCATGTGTGTAAGCAGACGCCAAATTACGTCTCATTAGAAAAATGACCTCTGCTCTTAGAGCTTGAAGAAATTTGACGTCTATAATGCGTTAATTCATCTTCATGTTCAAAGTGATAATAATGATTACCTACTAACGTTAATATTTTAACCAAGAGAGCATTGACTTCTCGTCAGTTATTAAAATTAACGATGTCTTAGTAAGTCCGCTGTCATCTAAATTCCAGAATACAAGAATTCCTCATTCCAAGCTAATTTGGTGTATAATATAAAAACAAGACTTTATAACTAACTCTTCCTTCACTCATGAAATATATTGCACTTAGCACGAAATACTCGTGAAACTAGAGATTGATACATAATTGGATCAAGTAACACAAGCAATATAGACGCTTCGTTCTTCGATCTGCTGATTGACGATAGTTTTTCGTATGATAGCTTAATTGAATAAAATCATAGATATTGAGTGAAATCTCTACGGTTTGACCGTACATTTAAATAGCCATGACGAGGTGGGTTGTGGTACTTTCACGAAAGGCAGCAAACAGAGCGGGAATTCTGGTATTGCATATGAAAAATTGATGCTCGTTGATATGATAGGTGCTGTATGCTGGCATTGCACGGTGCACACATAAATTCTCGCATGATTGTGATATACGGGATCAGTAGCGTGAAATATTGAACTATGTACCTGCATTACGTATTATTATAGACAGACACGTTATATTTGTGAAGATATTAGTTAACACTTAACTACACAAAAGTGTATACATTGAACATTATATTGCTCTGACGTTTTTGAATGCATATTAATTTAGGCTGGGTTGCACCATCTTATTTAACTTTGACAAAAGTCAAAAATCTGTCAAACTCCATACAAAAAGCAAGGGTTATTGTCATAGTTACCGTTAAAATAACGTGGTGCAACTCAGCCTTAATGTTGGTACAGCAAGGTCACAAAAACATTAGTATGAAAATTCGCTCTAATTCGAGAATAACTCGACTTTACCAAGTAAATTGCAAGCCACTTGTCAATATATCTTCCGATTTGACACTCATTCTTCAATTTTACAGTTATAATTCGCAATAGTAATGCATGATTGCCGTGGGTAAGATGTGACAATACTACGGAATCCGCCCCCAATATTATGGAAACTGGGGCCACTTTAAGTAGGCTCATGGGAGAGTCGCTGTTATCGTCGTTTTGATTCATATAATGAGGTTTACGTTTAAACGATTGTTCTTAGGTGGCGATTGTTGTGCAAACATGACGTTCTTTTGTTCTGTTAACGTTTTACATTTTTATTTAAGACATTTGTTAGTAAATTCTTTATTAATGAATAGAGTCAAGATTAAGATAAAGTTAATGAGTGAGTGAATAAGTTTCGACTGTTAAGAGTTCTGAGGTGGAAGTGTGAAAAGCAATCGTAATCATTTGACAGTTCATAACGTACGATTATTCTGTTAAACGCTTTGTTTAACTGACTTTATCGTACGTTAAGAACTGTCAAATGATTACGATTGCTTTACACAATTCCACCTCTAATTTGATTCAAGTATTTCAGACGTGATTTTATTTGACTACATATGCTGAACACAATCGGATAACATTATGGAGCATTTCCTAAAGACAAACTCACTCACAAAATGTACCTACCTACTCTTTTAACGCTTCAACCTATAAAATTTCACACCTACTTAAATATTGACCAGCTAAAAATATCCTAAACAACAAGCAATAGTTCAGAAACCTTCATAAAGAATTTTAACTGACCACGGTTCTCGCGCACTTTCCCCGCTAAGTGGTATAACGACGTAAACCAACATTTGAACTTTCCTAGACGTGTATGTGACGTTTTTATTTTTGTTCGCAGTGAGGATGCGGCGCCGCGGGCTGGCTATTGGCTTGCTCCTCGTATTACACATGGTGAGAACTTGTTTATGTTGACTTTTAGTGGTGGGTCGTTTTAACACGCGCACTTATACTTTCTATTTCAAACGAGACAATGTAAAGGAGTTCAGTGGCCTGTACAATTGTTTGTTTAAGTCTTGATTATAGTACCTACTCAGCAGAGATTAGGTACCCAATTGCGAAAAGAGTGCTACCAGGACTCAAAACTTTTAACGAGGACACTTCCATATATAAATTAAAAGAGCTAATCGGTTTATTAATGTAGTTAAATAAACCAAAATGTAATGATGAGAATAATAATAACTCTTCTTAAGATTAATAAGTTCATTTATTAATGTTTGTAAACAAAATAATTTTTAAGTTGGATAAAATAATATTTTGTAGAGTGTTGGCTTTTAATTATCCAATTGTAACAGTTATAAATAATGCGTTTGTATTTTACACAAACAAAATACATTATTAATAGAAATCAATTATCTCGTTATCGTTGGCGAGATGTTTTCTAGATTTCTACAATGGATTGAATCGAGAATTCATTTAATAGGCTCTCATTTCGTGAACTTTCTCATAAGAATCACAATGCATCATTTAATCAATGACGATTTAAACAAAAACGTGTTAAAGTGGCATATTAATTGTGTTCAACTAACTAAGCGCTATTTGTCATTTGAAAATGCTGAAATTATAAGAAAACTGTGTGGAACGTTGCACTGTTTATGAGAAAACGAGCTTTATTTATTTACTTTTGTTCGGTACAATATTAGTAGACTGTAAAGATTAACGATATTATGCAATTATACATATGTCATAACGAACATACAATATGAACTTGCAAGAATGCAACTTTGCAAGAATTTTATACAATTTTAAGTTGCCCTTCATTGTTTTCAAGAGCCTCAAGCTTTTACTTTTCGCCGCATAAACTGCCATTATAAATAATAAATTGCATTGTAAATAGTTAAAATCAATTGATTAGTTTCAAATAAATAAAATTCCACAACTACAACCAAAAGCTCTCCTGCGGGCACCATCAAATTCGAAATACCTCTTCACCACTCACAAGCGTTAATGCTTTCAATATTAGATACAAAGAATACTCAAATTTGTCACCTGTGTTTTATACTTTAGGCTATAACTAATGAGGACTGTATACAGGGTGTAAAAAAATGTTGTAATCCGTATATATCTTAGGTACACCCAGACCCGTCACAGAAATTAAAATTCATCATTTCAATTTCTGCCCGGCCGGGAATCGAACCCGGGACCTCGCGGCATAGTAATCCGTTTCGAACCATTACACCAAACGTCTGAAACTGCACCATACGTTTGCAAATTTCGACGGGTTTCTCATATGTCTATGTAGCTCAGTTGGAAGAGCAGTCGCCCGCTATGCGGGAAGCGAAAGATCGTTGGTTCAAATCCCACCGTAGGCATTCCTTTTTTTCAAGTTATTAAAAAATTAAGTCCAGTAATATCTAAAAATAGTGACCATAGAGGATCCGAATTAGAAACGACCTGCACCCATCTGCTTTAAAACACTTGACAGAGAATAAAGAACCTCCACCTTTTCTTGAAGTCGGTTAAAAAGTCATCAGGAGGTTCCGTAGTTCGTATTTATTGGCAGTAAAGATAACTTAAATGTTAAAACCTAAGTTAGGCTATAATCCATGCGTTGGGTACAGTCTCGTTAGACTTAAATTAGTCCAAATTACTTCAGTTGCTTTACCATGAGCTTACTACATTAAACGTCATCGCTAACGAGTGCGTCAAAACAATCTATGAAGATTTTACTTCTTGAAGGTAAACGCTAGGGGTGCTGTACAATCTGTCATACATTTCATGGCAGTTTTTTTTAATACAATACACAAACAAAGGCAGCAGGCTGCTACGAATCGATCAACGTGGAAAGCATTGGGGGAGGCCTATGTTCAGCAGTGGACGTCCTATGGCTGAAATGATGATGATGATACAAACAAAGTAAATTTCGATGCAAAAATGTTTGTACCGTGCGGGAATCGAACCCGGAACCTCTGACATAAAAATCTATTATGAACCATTGCACCAAACGACTGAAACTGCACAATATGTTTGCAAATTTCGCCAAGTCTATTATATGTCTATGTAGCTCAGTTGGAAGAGCAGTCGCCCGCAACGCGGGGAGCGAAAGGTCGTAGGTTCAAATCCCATCGTAGGCATTTCCCTTTTTTCTAAGTAAAGAAGCGACCTGCACGGTGCACTAATGCCTAATGGATAATTCGTATTTTACGGGCTGATTTTTCAATTTTCCCATTCTGAAACTGCAAATGTTTGTCACAAGCTTATTCATCAGTTAAAAGTTATCCGACGATTGAAAAATCAACCCTAAGTCAATTTTTAAAACGTTAAAGAATATGATGTCGAAAAAATCCTTTAACTTTGACAAACGTCAAAAATCTGTGAAATTCCATACAAAAAGCACCGATTATCGTTATACCTAGTCACGGTTAGTAAGATGATGCAACCCAGCCTTAGAGTTTTTTTATTATGCTGTAAGAAGTGATTCTATATTCGGGACTAACTTTTGCCCGCGACATCGCGCACGTGAAATTCAGTTAGTCACAAAACTCACAGATTCTTACAAATTATAGCCTTTTATGTTATTAAATAAATAATCAGAAATTTTCTGATGTATGAACAGTAATAATGTAATGTTTCTTCAAAATCCGTTCAGTTGTTTTTGCGTAACATAGTAACAAACATCCATTCGAACTTTCGCATTCACAATACATATTAGTAGGATAAGTGTCGTATCATTACTAACGTGTATTTGATTTAGATTTATTGTTACCCAAACACCCTGTATACACATTTGTCTAGCCTTTCTCGTGTCTACAGTCCGGATTGACGTGACAGTTGACAGTACACTATTAGATGGCTTGAGATGTTAGACAAATACTTAGGCTGAGTTGCACCATCTTACTTTAACTTTGACACACGTCAAAAATCTGTCAAACTCCATACAAAAAGCACCGGTTATTGTTATTGTTACGGTTAAAATCAAGTAGTGCAACTCAGCCTTAGTGGTGTTAGAAAAATATTATATTAGTAATAAAAT
Organism: Ostrinia furnacalis; assembly: GCF_004193835.3. Lineage (NCBI taxonomy): Eukaryota > Metazoa > Arthropoda > Insecta > Lepidoptera > Crambidae > Ostrinia > Ostrinia furnacalis. Next base: position 220,579 of record NW_021130826.1, read on the forward strand.
CTACTCATATTAAGAGAAGAAGAATATTTCTTTTACCGATATTTGAGAATGACAAATTCTTTTAATTTAATTTAATATTCCAGTCTGTAATAGTTTGGTATGCCTTTATTTTTGTTGTAACGTGAAGGTGACGATTGGGTTCCATTTAATCAAATTATGAAAAAAATCCTGAACATAAGTTATGACTAATCTATTATTAAGTTTTCTAATAAAACTTATCATTTAATCGTCCAGTCGTGAATGTATTTGTGTGCAAATTCGTGAGAAAAGTTAGTGCTTGATGAAATACCTTATCAAGGTCTACTAAGAAAAAAAGTGTTTATACCACCATAAGAGCTAGAGTACAAAATTAGACCAACTTATAACAGACCACTATAATTTTACTAGTAGATCACGTTCTGCCAATGATTGGCTGGCCGGCATGGTGCCTATTAGCTTAAAATAATGAGCTACAATAAAAAACACATTACACACTTTTTAATACAGGCACGTAGCGGCTTTATGTGTTGCAATAAGAAAGGAGCAAAGCCAAAGCGTATCGCACTAATTAAAAGTCGTTTTGTTATAGGTAATTCATTGTTTTGGTATTTGTTTGGATGGCGAGCAAGTTTATAATTTATGAAGAGGATGCTATGTAGAAGCTCAGAATAATATCGTAGAAGGAAATGTTTTTTGTGAGCCGACGTCTTATTTATCCAAGGCATATAGGCTCTTTGAACACTCATAGAAAGAATTTATTAAAAAAAAGTAGAGTTTGGCTCAGAATTTCGTTTTCAACACGTGTCATTAAGCTCAACTGTACGCTTCTCACGTCAAGTTCAAAGTGCAAGCTCAACGCGAAGTATCGGGGAGACTTAAAAGTAACACCTTATGTAATTGGGAAATGTGCGATTTAGCTCTACAAATATTTAAAAATGAAATGGCAAATATAGCAGTAAGTCCGCTACTACTAACTAATGCTTCGGCAACATCATGTTAATTGGATATAAGTAATTAAAATAACAAACAGGTGATTGATTAATGAATGAGATGTTGTTGTTGTTATTTTTTAGGGTTCCGTACCTCATAAGGAAAAAACGGAACCCTTATAGGATCACTTTGTTGTCCGTCCGTCCGTCTGTCAAGACCCTTTATCTCAAGAACGCGTGAACGTATCAAGCTGAAATTCACATGAAATACTCAGGTCTATTGTCGCTTTAAGCTGTGAAAATATCAAACTTCTAAGCCAAGCCAATCAAAAGATACAGCCGATTATGTCGATATTTTCAACAAATTTTCGACACTCGCTAAGGAATCAAAACCTACAGGATACTTCCCGTAAACTCAGAATCTTGAAATTTGGCATAAAGCATTGTCATATAATGCAAATATAGGAAAAATTGCGAAAATTACATTTTTTTAGTTATATAATATAATAAAAATATTTTAATAAAATGAAACTTACTACCTTATTTCTCACGAACGAATAAAGGTATCAAATTGAAATTTATACCAAATACCTAGATCTATTGTCCCTTTAAGAAGTAAAAAAATCAAACTTCTAAGTTAACGCGATCAAAAGATACAGCAGTTTATACCGACACCTTAGACGAATTTCCGTCACACGCTAGGGAATCAAAACCTACAAGGTACTTCCTGTGAACTCAGAATCTTGAAATTCGGCACGAAGCAACGTTATATAGTACAGATAAAGGAAAAATTGCGAAAATGATAAATTTGAAGTTATATAAAATTTAAAATATTATTTTTGCTTACATGACATAAAATATTTTTTTAATAATTATAAACTTACTACCTACCCTTTTTCACATGAACGCGTAGAGATATTAAAGTTGAAATTCATATCAAACACTTCTTAAANCGGTGACGTTCATGAACCTGTACAAGTTCCAGGTGGAAGCCTGGGGATACAATTCGACTGAGTCCAGCAGTTCCGAAGAGAGCTCATCTTCTAGCGATTAGATAATAAAAAGTTTGCAAAGTTAGTAACTTATTATTTACAGGACTAACGTCCGTTTCAGCAGCAAATCGAACGCACAGCGTTGAATAGAGCTCTGTGATTGGTTCGCGTGTCACCCTGTGCGTCCACGCGTACTGTGAGACGTCATAGTAATGTATGTGAATACGGGCGTAATTAAGTATTCAAACTCAGACTGAAATGCAGTTGTGTGAGGTTCAAGAGTTCATCGAGAGTTATTGACTCTGAGCCGATACCGTTTGATATTTTTGATAGCTCACTCTCAATAGTCTCGATAGACTACCAATATTATACATTGCGAGAGTGAACAGGCACTTACAGCAATTACAGGGAGGTATGTACCATCCTAGACTGCATATTATCAGGTGTGATTGCAGTTAAGTACTTGCTTTGTTCTGAATGAAAAACAACTATTTCCAGGTAATCGATTATCGTTAATATTGCTGATATTGTGGGACAACGATAATTCACTCTCCCTCAGCTTTGATTATTAAATAGAGGCAGTAAGTCCTTTATATCGCCTCTAAGTTCTAAAGTTTCTAAAACTCCTTAGTCGCTACCGTTTCGTAATCTTAATCATGTTTTCAAAAGGCTTATAAACACAACGTTTTGCAAGCAAAAGCTTTATCTTCTAATAAATAAGGATAAGCGGGTTTCAACAGAAACTATAGTTCAGAGGATCTCAAACTGTTCTTGATGAAACCTCCTTTCTACAAAACAAGATTTTAATTTCTATAAGCATACAGTTTTAATGTGTGGCGTTAAGTAACAAAAGTTGCATCTGATGCTATAATTTTAAGAATTTCTGAGAAAATTAAAATAGTCATGTATCTATCAGAAAAGTATCTCTTCTTTTCAATGTCTACAAATTCAAATTCATTTTTATTATGTAGGCTTTTTCAGGACACTGACGATGAACATAATATGAAAATCTTAGATTAGAAGATTACACTCTAGTAAAAAATTTATAAACCGGCATGGACAAAGGCTTTCTACAACGACTTACGATGACTCTTTTATAATGCGAACAGCTAGGGACTGGAATTCGCTGCCTGCTGCTGTCTTTCCTGAACACTGTAATCTGGGCCTTTTCAAGGCGAGAGTGAATAGGCACTTACAGGGCAGATATGTACCATCCTAGACTGCATCTTACCTAACACCAGGTACGATTGCGGTGAAATACCTGCCTTGTCCTGCATAAAAAAACTTAAAACCTCATAAAACTCTTAAAACTCATTAATTTTTGCAAATAGGCTTTTAGAAGGCACTTTTACTTCTCCTGCGCTGCTCGCATCCAGGTAACTGCAACCTTCACCAGAGGGCCTAGTGTGAGGTTTTTATAAATGCGTCAAAAAATTACATTAAATGTATGATGGATTGTACAATGTACAGCGCCCCTAGCGGGAAACTTTCAAAAATGGAAATTTTCATATATTTTGTCAGAGCGTTTGATGTAAACTCACACACACTCAGCCCACAGATCATCGCCCACACTTTTTTTTTCCGGCCCAATGCTGTTCCTTTACTATGTTAGCTAAACATGTTTACTAATGTTTAGCTAACTTAGTAAAGGCTTACACAGCGATCGTGCGCGGTTGGCACGTCTTTTGCTGCCCACTAGGGGCGTTCCGCCCACTTTGGGAACCGATGCCCTGCTCTATGATAAAGACACTGCACTCGGAGTTATAATACTTTGGTTGGGGGGTTGAAACTCAATTACATTTGTCAGCTTCTTCACAATATATGTAATAGAATAATAATAATAGGCAAATAAACTGATTGACTGAATGACTCTCCTTGTCCTCTAGGGGCGTCCCGCCCACTTTGGGAACCGATGCCCTACTCTATGATAAAGACACTGCACTCGGAGGCATTCCGACCAATATATTCCTGTCTTACGAGGGCGTGGCAGATAAATCCTTTTGCTAACGGGCTGTTGCAGGATCCGGCAAGTGCGATCGTGGTCTCAATTAGGGTTCAGTATAGTATCAGCCTGTAAGTAGGAACAGGCGACAGCATCTGAAGGTAAATACGAGTACCGTAGAAGTGTATAATGTTACTTTGAAACAAACAACAGCTATTTTTAGAACCAAATAAATATTTTTTCTTTCTTTCTTTATTTCAAACATGTACAGAATGATGTGTTGTCGACTGTACCTATCTACATGACCTGTATCAGACAGAAACTGATACGGAAATTAGGTTGTAACAGTCATGGATTATAATTTTCGTAGTTAGTATTAGAATTTACTTAGCTTAGATTCTGGAAGCAGGAGTTTTTCAGTGAATATTATGGCTCTCTTAAGTTGATCTCTTCGTTTCGCCTTAGTCAGCAATACGTGGGATTTTTTTTTGTGAGTCGAGCACATCAAGTTTATATTTTTGTTGCAATATGGCGGTTATTACAATTTCATAAGAATTTAAGTGTTTAGTTTGATGTACTGTCTCAGTATCACGGGATCTAACGACTCTTTTCGGCAAACTTTTATTTTTTAACGAGGAAGTGAAATGCACTTTTTGGAATGCGTCTCACTTGACGAAAAGTGATGGTTAGGCTTCACTTGGGTCTATGGAAAGTATTAAAAGAAAAAGATTAGCAGTAGCAGCTGCGTCTAATAGAAAAAGCTCTCGAGGATTTCAAATCCAGGTTGCAGAACCCTAATAAATCGCTACATCTCAATCGTGGGCAATTCGAATGTAGATCTTCGGGGAGGCTCTGAAGGTGGTTTTTTGTCGCGCAATAACTTTTAAACGGAATGTTACAAACAAACTCAATAACACGGTATTGTTGTAGCGTTGGGAAAACAGGAACAAAATAAATAAGGTTGTATTTATTGGAACAAAAGTAGGGATTTGTTCAGCCTTTGTTGTAGTGTTTACGAAATACTTAAAAGACTTGTGGCCTATTTAGTACACGTGTATCGCGATCATGGTTGTAAGCTAGCGGTAGAGAGTGGTGGAGTCTCTATGGCCCAGTGGTAAAGAGTGCTAAATTCTATTCTCAGAAGGGACATAATAATGTAAAATTACGTGTTATTATTCCTAGTCTAGATTAGACAGTCCATTTCTATGTGAAAAAGAGACTGGTCTGGTTTTATTTTCAGGTCTGCGTCTTTCTCCTATGAATTTCTAAATCTCACGTTTCTTCATACAAACTTTGGACCCCGATATCATACCCCAAGGGGATGAATTTTGGAAAATACTTTCTCAGCACTTATGACGTAGGCATACACGTACGTCATAATAACTATCTGAGTGCCTTTCAGCCCAATCCAGTGGTTTGATAGATCTGTCAATACTAGTAGTAGTTTCCATTTCTGTAAACAAATTGTGACTGGGATTTATCATCATCATCATCATCATCATCTCAGCCATAGGACGTCCACTGCTGAACATAGGCTTCCCCCAATGCTTTCCATGTTGCCCGGTTGGTAGCGACCTACGTCCAGCGCCTTCCTGTTACCTTTATGATGTCGTCGGTCCACCTTGTGGGTGGACGTCCCACGCTGCGTTTTCCGGTACGCGGCCTCCACTCCAGAACCTTGCTGCCCCATCGGCCGTCAGTTCTGCGTACTATGTGCCCTGCCCATTACTTCACGTGTTTCAGAGTAAATCCATATTTTAAACGTTTGTTTGCGAACGCTACCCTGTATCGCGATATGCAGTGAGCCAAAGATGGCAGCAGATATTACCTCCGCCCCGCTCGTAAGTTCATAACAGAACAGCTTTCGTGAATTAAACATTTGTTTAATTGACTTGCTATACCACGCCACGACAAAATACAGGGTGATATTTAAATCGTTGGCGTCTTTTTAAACTCTACACATGATAAATAGTACAATCCCCAAATATGAGACAAATGAGTTAAAATTGCAACAATTAAAACCTTGCGACAGTATATCAAACTTACCTACTGTGGCATATTATTTTGATACTAGCTGTTGCCCGCGGCTTCACCCACGTGAAATTTAGTCACAGATCGGCATAAATTATAGCCTATATGTTAATCTGGGTTACAAACAATAATACTGTAAAGTTTCAACAAAATCTAACAAACTTCCAGACATCCAGACATCTCTGAATGTCTGCATCCAGACATACACACTTTCGCATTTATAATATTAGCAGGATATTGGGTGCCATTTCGCTGATGTGCATAAGAGCTCACTAATACAAATCAAATCAAATCAAATTTCTTTATTTGCGTACAAGTAAGTCAATAGTAAAAATAAAGACAAAAAACTCATTAGATTTATCTCATACTAGCTGACCCGGCGAACTTTGTTCCGCCTTAATGGCAATAAATAAGCAGACTTTTTTTATTTTGAACGGGATAAAAAGTATCCCTTGTCCTTCTCCTGGCTCTAAACTACCTCCCTGACAATTTTCAGCTAAATCGGTTCAGCCGTTCTTGAGTTATAAGTGGAGTAACTAACACGACTTTCTTTTATATATATAGATTTGGGGAATCTACCATGAGTAAAGTTAATATGCCATTGATCTATATTTCACCCTGTAGGTGTGTCTTATGGTGTTGCTATAAGGGTCACTTTACTAAAGTGACTTTGGAAACGAAATGTAATTGCTGGCGACTACAAAAATTTAAATTAACACCGTGAAGGCGGGTATTGGTTTAACAAGTCAATGTTTATGTGTCGAGTTTCTCCTGTTAACTGTTCAATATAATAATTTGAATATTTTTTATTTTGAACTGTCGGAGATATTAATTTATGGTTTTAAATTAAAACCATTCTCACTATGTAAAATTATTTATGTATTAGTTTTGCATCACCATTTTTATTTTTATTTTTCTGATTGCTGAATTTTCACTGATTAGGTAAAGCTGTGAGTGCTTGTTGCTTGCTGTTGACATCAAATAGTCTGGCAAATAATATTCTTCCTACGTCATAAGACCATAAAAATAGAGAATTGGTCTCTATTCTTTTGCCTATATTATTATTGTCTATAATTAATAAAATAGTGTTGGTAATTTCGCAAGAGATCACGACAAATATTTATTTTTATTTGTTTAACCGACAATACAAAAATAATTTACCCAAGACTGTAAAATTTTTACCGCGTATTTACTTTTCGAAGTTCGAACANTACGTTTGTACGGCAGAACCCTCGGTGTGCGAGCCCGACTCGCACTTGGCCGGTTTTTTTCTTTATTTACAACCAACGATACCAAAATATTGTTTCCAATATTCTAATAGTAAACTAGTAGATCAACAGAAAATTAATTGCACAATATTTCATTAATCATTACAGATAAGTACTGTTGTATTAAAATGATTTACGAATTTTCACAGATAACTGATTTTCAAACATAAACAAAATATTTGAACAGAAAATTGAAGATGTGGTTAAGAAAAAAGTTATGAGTTTAAATGTTTTTTCTGGGAATAACATAGTTAGCAAAGTTCTCCAGAGATTCTTCATTGTATATCTTTTACAAACGCCACTAGAGCGAATAAAGGCTTGCATCAAGAAGTAGCTGAATTTTTTAGAGCTTTCAACGTTGCTTTTGTTAAGCGCCTGAAAAGCGCAAGTCACGCTACCGATATACTCGTAATTGCATCGGGTGTAGTGCAGGAGTGTCAAACCGGAAAAAAATTAGTAATTTTCAAAACCAGATTATTTGAAGTGAAACGTAGATTAACATTAAACGTAAGTTAAACGTAGATTAATATTACAGTCCATCAGAGGAAGCACGTAAATAAAATAAATAATATTGTATCCCCAATTTAAGAAATAAAGAATTTCCAATAATTAAGATCTTTAATGTTTTGTAGGTAAAAATATAAAGCTGATTGTTTTAGAAACCAGTAAGTAAATAAATCCAATAGACTTTAGTCGATATAATAACCAATGCTTAGTCTGAACACTCCTGACCTAGTGCATTCCCGGAGGTTAGACCGGCCATCGAATACTAATGCGTTGCGGTTTTGGAAATATCGCCGTGCATGCGATCCGATTTACTTTCCAAATAATGATCGCAATGCAGTTTCACTGGAAATTGTGTGGACACCACTAAGTCTCGCAGCTTAAACAAATTGTACACTTTTTGTTCTCTCTACAATTTATATTTAATTTGATTTGCATTCTACATTGTATGACTGAGGTTTGAAACACAGATTAATAATCTATGTTATCGTATGCAGTAATGACCAATTTATTTTCATTGTATTCTGCAATTGATATAATTAAAAAATATGTCTCTTCCCGCCTGACTTGAGAATAGGTACATATAGTCCACGTGTAAGTAGTAATTGCTGAAAGATACTTTTAGAAACTGAACACTAACTAAAATTAAATTATCATGCGGGTTACCCGCATTTCATTATTTCATACACATGACAGGAAAAATACACTTAGGCTGGGTTGCACCACCTTCCTTTAACTTTGTCTAACGTCAAAAATCTGTCAAACTCCATACAAAAAGCACCAGTTATCGTTATTAGTTGCGGTCAAAGTTAAGTGGTGCAACTCAGCCTTATTGTAACTTCTTATAATATTTTAGTAGAAAGAAAGTGCTTAGGTGCATATTAATAATACTCCTGATTAATCCATTCACTGGAATCAATCAACCTGTCAGTAAAGAAATAAAAGAGTGTTTAATAAAAACAAAAAAAAAATGCAAACATTAGTCAGAGTTAAACTGTTCGCATGTTATCTATGGTCAAGTTTAAATTAAGAAGGCATAGATATTGGAACGATTACAATAAATCGAGCGTGCCGATTGTATCGATAAAAAGTTGTTGTCCGATCTTGGATTTGCGATACGCGAATAGAAATAACATAAATAATAAATTGATCAATAATAATTAATTGGAGTTCCTACTTTGTTGCTTTGATTTTCTTAACGAGGCTCCAGTCACATGTAATGTTTTTGCGCGGTGTAAGTTTTATAGCTGTACAGTGCGGCCTGATTTCTACTAACGACATTCTCGGACTAATGAATTAAAATTAATTACCTTGTCATTGTAATTATCAGTTTTGTTGAATTCAATTTAATTATAAGAGATTTACATGATTGATCAAGAAAGCAAAACATAATACACCACCACCAACTACTAAAGGCAAATCGTCTGATATATTTTACACTTCACGAGCGTACATAATTTTGCTCGACAAATGAAAGTTAATGATTTTTAATCGACAGCCTGAGCCGTTTATGGCACATCACTAGCCGCCGGCCGCCGTCAGTCGGCTGGTTTCACAAAATTACTGTAATCGATTAAGAATACTCACTCGATGTATAATTCGATTTCCTTCTCGCCAATCGGATGCGGATTACGGTTTTTGTGATACGCAAATTGTGTAATTACGGTGACAAGTTTATTTACGTACCGTATTTTGTATGTATTGGCGTGGAAATTGTAGAGTTAGGCAGAAAGCAGAAAATAAAATAAAATACCTAAGTAGTATTTACATTTAAACATCGATGATACACGATTATTTTAATCATAGATCAACTACTTAGTTAAATACTAGCTAAAGCTTTCTTTCAATTTGAAACGTCAGGCCGTCAACGTTAAATGTATAGGGGAGAGTTCGGTATATTGTACCGCCGGGTAAATTGTACCACCCTCATATTTCGTAAAGTATTTATTGAATGTCTTTAATTGCAACACTCAGCGATACACAACTAAAATCAATTAATATCGGCCATGTGGTTTTTGCCGTGACAACAAACACGTGTGTTTTATTTTGAAAAGTATTTTTTCATTGTTTTCAAGTAACTTTTGACAATACATGTTTAGATTGTAATTTTGTTAAATTTAATCACAGGGTGTTTCTAATATATTATTTAGAAGCGTAAATTAGTGTGGATTACAATTATTTGAAACATTTTTCGGTATTTATAAGCTATATTTTTTACCGATTTTTTAAAAGCACTATCACCTAGTCGGCTAAATTGTACCACATCAAGTTGTATGGAACTTTACCAAAGGATTTTGAAATTTTTTTTAGTAAATCATATTTTGAAGTTATAATAGCGTAGTTATGTTTGACTAACAATAAATGAAAGCAAAAGACTGGCAAAGTAGATTAGGTACAAGTGTGCGTTACGATAATTGGAATTACAAAACTTGTACTCAAAATCGTGATAACGTGTAAAACAATATCGATTGTCTATGTTATTAACTACTGTTCCTCTTCGTTTCCTAATTTGTTAAGAATGAATCGTATAATATTTTGCCATAGTTTTTTTAAAGGCTTGAAATTTAATGAAATCCAATTTAGTAACCCTGTGGTACAAATTATCGAACCGGTTGGCTAAATTGGACCGCAGCTCTGAACTCGTACTTTGTTGATTTGTGCTAAATATACTACAATCATGTTAATTAATACTTATGAAATAGTAAGTTGAATAATGTATCTTTTATTATATACCATGGACATTAGCAAAAACAAAAGAAAACTATGTGTAAAATGGGATTGAAAAAAACTGGTCCAAATTAGCGGACTCTCCCTTAATAGGTAATTAATTACCAGCAGGTGAGATACAGACCAAGACCAAGTGTTTCCTCGTTGCGGATAATAAAAAGGTTCCTGTGACAACCACAGGGTGACAGGACAGGTGACAACTCTGTTACGTCACACGTCATCCTTCCACTCTAACCACAGGAATCAACTCATTATGCACCATGCCTGTAGTAGTTAAGTAGCTCTAAAAATCAGGCCTCACTTTTTACCCATAAGCCTCGATAACACATAAACGTACTTTGAATCAAAACAACAGGGCGTGTCTGATCTAGTATGGTCCGAGCGAGATGAATCTAAGCCGGTCACCAGGTATCTACGCCAAATATGGCCACGACCCAGTCAGGACGGACGTGCCGAGTTCCGTCTATGTCCACTATTTACCTGTTTACCCTACTCAGAAAAAGGGTATTGAACCACAACAATATTGCATCGGTTTTTACTTGTTTGAAAGAAAGAAAGAAGAAATGTTTATTCTCTACATCTATATTACAACACTTAAAATTAATTGTTTGCTGCTTACTGTTTGTAAAGATGAATGTAATAGACGATTTTAAATCCTAAGCATTAAACAAGTAAGCCATCTTGCTTAATATAAGAGCTAAACTATATTTACTTAACAGTAAGTAATTTAACTTTTCTTTTGATCTAGTTCTAGATTATAAAGCATCTATGTCAGTTTAAAGGGACTTGAAATTTAAACATACGTAGGGGCCTGAAACTATTGATAGGTATGATTTTTTCATATTAAGTAATAACTAATAATTAGTAATTATGAATTGAATTATTTTCATTATAGCTTTAAATAGGTAGTTACCAAGGTATAATATAGGTACGAGTATTTTTGTTATGTAGGTATAATGATTATAAAGAAATAATTTTCTTTGCCAAGGATTAAATACTGCCACATGAACTCATTATTTACTATTTCTGTACACAAAAGCCTACCCACAGAACATGGAAAGAGGTCTGTGAGCTTACCAAATGTTATCTATACAAAATAATCCTACTTAACTAGACAAGACGCTCTATATTATTTATCTCTACATTTTGATACCCTTAGTTAACACATTAGATATAAATTGCCAAAGTTGGGGGCGTAAGTTTCAAACTTAAGTACTTAGAGAAGACAGCATCGTAAATAAGAAAGTGTGTTGGTAGACATCTTGGTAAAATTCTTGAAGTGGGTCTTCAAAATGATAATAAAGTTGAATACTGTCCGAAGTTTGGCTGTAACTTGGCTTAATCATCAAGCGTAATCATTAATACAAAATTCTTGATCATAAACTTATTTCTTTTTAAAATAGTTTGTAATTAATAGATAAAATCTTTTTATGAGGTAAAATGCCAAACCTAAAGACATTGTTCTTTTGTATGAATTCCGTCCCCAGAAATGTAGCACTTTAATACACCTACCTTAAATGATAGTACATGCTAATACTTTAATTTTATTATATGACAGCTCAAGTCTGATATGTCTCAGAATGGGTCCAGCAGTCGTCAAACCATTTGAAGTAAGTCAAAAGTGTTGAGTGTTGAAAAAAATCAAGTTGTCGCAGGGGTTGAGTTGTCGCAGGAGTCGAGTTGTCACAGGGGTCCAATTGTCCCAGGGTTAAGCTTCATAAGTCATAAGTGTTTTAGTATGTACTTTTTCAGTTGATTGAAGTTGGTTGATTATGAATTTTTATTTTTGATATAACTTTTTTCTGTTAACATTGTTGTATCAGTTTCGATTGTCAAAGCTTTTCCTCGCCCATAAGCCTCTTTTCAATAATATTTGACGAGGCTCCTCGTTTATGCAAGATAAACATAATAAAGATATAATCAACTATTTTACGACAGTCATCGGCAAGCTAACAACCGATAGAGTAGGGTGCTCGTCCTGATTCCAGACTTGTTCGAGAACAAGTCACCATTGACCGATTCCGACTTGTTTCTAGAAAAACAAGTCATCATTGACCGATTCCAATTTACGACAATACTCGTAGAAAGAGCCGGTAGAGATGGGACAGTCATATCATACTCGAGCACGTTTGTTTTATACTTGAATGAAGTATGAGTACCTTTGTTATGAAACTTCTACGATAATGACGACTAAGGAAAATGTGAGAGTTCAAATCAAAAGCATGTTGTTTTTTAAAATCTCCTTACTATCCACACTTAATATTATGGCATACTAGCTTTTGCTCGCGGCTTCACCCGCGTGAAATTTAGTTTGTCACAGATTCAGTTATTCTGGATTATAAAGAATAATACTGTAAAGTTTCATTAAAATCCGTTCTGTAGTTTTTGCGTGAAAGAGTAACAAACATGTTAATAAACACGCCACATCACTAGGTAAAGCCGGCTTTCCCGCCGACCCACACCGCCGACACACATTGAACTTGAAATCCTTGTCGGCTTTGTGGCTGCCGACAATTTGTCGGTTCACCCTATTCTCCGGTTTTACGGCACGTACAATATTCCGGTTCGGATGTTTGTAACGCGCGGAATTCGTTTTGTTACGGTCGTGTAAATAAGGTTTGTATTTCATGGGACATATGAAGTCAATTTTGTTTGATATGGAATGAGTATTTTTGTATAATGAAAAACACGTGTATTTCAGTATGTTTATAGGCTAACATTGTAAGCTCAGCTAAAGGGCTTTGACACTTTTCAGGGTGTGTTTAGCATGAATTTGATTTTGGGAATGATTCCTTTAAAGATGCTTTAAAATGCTAATTCTAATTGAAAGTAGGTCAGTCCTTTGACCATAAAATAGCACCTGATTGTTGGTAATCGACCAGCTTAATTATGTTTTCTTAAAGTATTTATGTCTGTAGAATCATCTTTAAGTGTTGGAATAGGTTGGTGTTCCAATGATAGGTACTTCAAACTCGGACGTTGTTTACGTTCATAATGATGCCTTAGATCCATGGCAAACTAGAATGCCACAAAAAGCCGGTCCCATAAATCCATAAGGCAACTGAAAGCGTTCATGGCTCTAAAGCTAAAATCACACTACATGAGATGCTACACCATGAGATTACACAGCTCAGCTTAATATTCTTCGTCTTCTTCTTGTCGTGTCGACAAACATACCTACTTATACAGTGTTAGCCCAAAACTCTGCTACAAGAGAGCGTAATATTTATTTTGAAAAAGCATAGGTACGAAAGTAGTCATAGATGACAGCAGCAGTTATAATATCGATTAGCCACAATACTTTAGAGCCTGGCTGTTCTACTATTAGCACACACAAGATTTTTTACTTCTTGACTTCACTAACCTCGAAAACTTTCCGTACTCGTAAACTTTGTATTCAGAATTGCTGACTATGCCATTAGATAATCCGATTTTTACAAATACATCGTAAGTAGCTCGCATCCTGTAGTGTACACTAATCCTATAGTCGCTCGACATCTTCAGGCATTTAATGAAAGTAAAATTAGTTCGTGGAGCAACGGCCGCGTTGACACACTGCACTTGAGAGGGTACTCTCATCGACAACAGCAGTTTAAGCCTTATTTTCTTGGGCATAAGGGACAATGTAAAAGGCCTGTTAGCTTGAATTATGAATCTGGTTCTAAGTAACTTATCGGAGGCTTTGCATCTTTTATAATGTTTGGAATTGATGGGGCTGTTCAGGTCATAATTTGAACTTTATAAGTTAGTCTGATACTTAACTTTTGGAGTCTTACGAGTGATATACATCGATGTAGAGTCATTTTAATTTAATACTTGACCTTTTTATGACCGTTTAAAGTCAATTATGTATTAACATATTTTCGGGGAAATAAGCAAACATTGTTAATTTTTAATAACTGCTTCCTATGTAGAGTTTTGAAAAAATGTTTATGAACATGAAAAAGTTTAGATTGCTTATTTAGACCATTTTGTATTAAAGTAGTTCTTGTTCTGTCATAGTCCCATATTTTATCTTATTGAATACAATTAAAAAAGGGGTCTAATCGTAATAATCTTCAGTTTGTTACATGTATATGTCACCGTAAAATTGTGAATTCCGTCAGATTGTAATCTGACGTAGTTAAATTACAATCTAACCTAACCTAACCCACTGTTAGTTTACTATCTAACGCGTTATATTATAAACTGACAGAGTTCACAATTTCACGTTGACATATACAAACGTAGGTAGAGTTATCGAGCTAATGATAACTACTTTGTGTCTAATTAATAATCTTGCAAACCCTGCCACCATCGAGTTTCACAAAGAACTCCGTAGTAATATCATAACTAACACTTATAAACGAGAAACGAGCTAATTTTGCTGGAATGTCGTCAAAGAAAGTATTGAATGACGGTCATTCGAATGAACTCCGTCATCGAGCGAGTATACTCGTGTAATGATATACTCGGGTAAATTGCATGTCAGCCATAAGCATCCGAGACCCGTTGAAATGATAAGTAACGTCGAATACTAGTCAAATTATATTAACACAATTATTTTGATATGACAGTTATGTTAGCCAAATGGTATAGCATGTTTTTATAACAGTACATAACATTAAGTACCACAGTGTTGAAGTATTTTCTTCAACATAAGAATCTACATCACTTACCGTCAGATGATACGTCTGCTCGTTTGCCTCCTGTCACATAAAAAAAAGAAAGAAAAGAAGAATACGTAGAACCTGATAAAAATACGTAAACAATTAGGTATTGCGATAGTTAAAAACTATAACAGAAAGCTTTTAAATGTAACAAGTGATTTAATCTAAGGATTAAACAAACGATAAATTTTATCTTTGTATACGCCACTATAATCGAAAATATGCAATGTTGAAACGTGTTTAACAACATTCGAAAATTAAGTATGTCCCGGGCCACCCGTGCAATGTAAAAGTTGTCTCGATCAAGAACTTTGGTCCCACATAAATGACATTGTAGGGTAGCACCAAAGTATTTTATTCCCATTCGTCTTAAACAGTCCTCGGACAGACAAAACTGGTCGATGCTCTATCATTTAGATAAACATCAAGATCCCTAAACTTTCTCCTATTTATTTCGTTACACAATCCACGTAACAATCGGTCTTGGTTTGAGTCCCAATCTAATATAATTGCTGGATGATACGAAGGAGTATCCACGGGCCATCATAAATCTTATCGAAAATAAAAAAAGACTTAACGCATTTGATGTGGCAATACTTTCTAATTTCATACCTCGAGGCGAAACAAATGAAGGTTATAAAAGCCTTGACGATTCGTTAATGTGGGGTTCACAGAAAGGTGTCAACACCCACGGTGATAGGATCGCAATAGAAAATTATGAGGCCACCCGTACATGTCGAATTATAATAATTTGATCATTTCTTGGAGAGCCACTATTTAAACGGCCATCCGGCCATCTCTATGCATCGTTAGGGTATGTACTCGTACTATGTATGTATACTCGTAATAGGTATTCATTCAGTTAAAGTGAAGTACCAAAAGTTGCGATGTAATCACAAAAGACAAAAAAAATAACTTGACGCGAAGTCACAAAACCTTTGTTTTGTTGTTACTTTGCTTATAAAACACACGCGTAACACGTTTTAACAACAAAAATAGTTTCCCCAAAAACCAGTCCAATGAAAATTAGGAAACGAGATCGGCAATGAGATGATTTGACTAAACAGGAATATGTATAATGCGGCAACTTTCACGTGATCCAAGAAAACTCGTGGTCACACACGACCTAGAATTAGTTGTGCGAGTATTTACATTGATTGTTGTAACATAAGTTTTGATACAGGTGTCCGCTTATAAAAGGCCAGTGTGTCATATTAAATAACTCTTAATACCCACGCGCAGTGAAAGCTGACGGAACGATAAAAGCCGAGTAACTCAAATGAGATACGATAAAATGTTGCTACAAGATGGAACAGTTTCGAATTAATGAACTTATTGGACTGGTAACGTCGGCTGTTATTGGAATCCGACCACTTGGAAATAGATAGGAATTCATATAATTAAACAGTTTGGATGAAGTAAAAGATGTGTGACGACTGATATGATACATTTTAGTACGTAATTGGACAGAATATCTTTCCAATGCGACACATCACAAGCTCTTTTAGATCGTCTATTACTTACTCGTACGCTTTGGCATGCCATATGATTAGGGTTTCTGATTTCTCGACTTATTTTTTTTCTCGAGTTTCGAGAATTCTCGAGGCCAAAGTCTCGAGTTTTCTCGGGTCTCGAGTATTTTAATGAAAACTGTTGAAATCGGTTGAAATATAATAAAAACACAGGTTTTTTTAATGTAATATACCTACTTTTATTGCACAACAATCAATATTAGAATTTAGTACCACTTATTTTGGTAAAGAAAGAAACAAAAAATAAAATCTTCTTTCATAATTAATATTAACTAATAATCATAACAAAAGTCATAAAGTCGCGTGTACTTTAAGGATAAATAACAATAAAAATCAATTGAATCACTTGTTTTCCAAAGAACACAAGTCCAAATAGCAAAATTACGATAAATGTTAGTTTTTTTTTATAAACAAAAAAAACTTTTAATATTTTTTTAAACTTAAAGATAACGACTTGAATAAACTTTACGAAGAGGCACGAGTACCTAAACTAACAGACAGATTTTTCAGTCTTTAAATCATCATCATCATCATGTCAGCCATAGGACGTCCACTGCTGAACATAGGCCTCCCCTAATGCTTTCCACGTTGATCGATTGGTAGCAGCCTGCGTCCAGTGCTTCCCTGCTACCTTTACGATGTCGTCGTTCCACCTTGTAGGTGGACGTCCTACGCTGCGCCTTCCGGTACGCGGCCTCCGTTCCAGAACCTTGCTGCCCCATCGGCCGTCAGTTCTGTGTACTATGTGCCCTGCCCATTGCCACTTCAGCTTGCTAATCCGTCGGGCTATGTCAGCAACTTTAGTTGGTTTACGGATTTCCTCATTTCTGATTCGATCTAGCAAAGAAACACCAAGCATCTTCGTCTTTAAATCAGTCAGAGTTAAACATTCATAATAATAAATATAGAATACTCGTTGGTGAACATTATAACTTAGTTTCGATTTAAATCATTACTTTCAAATCAAATCAGTTAAAAAAGGAAAGACTAGGCCAGTCTAAAAGCAACGTTTGCCTATTAAATAATTAAAAATATACTTTTGTCTAAGAAAATAGGCTTTCAAGAATATCAAAGCTTCAAAATCGAAACTCGAGAATTCTCGAGCTCCGGTGATTTTTTTCTCGTCTCGATTGAAGCCAAATTTCTCGAGTTTTCTCGAGTTCGAGAAAGCTCGAGCAGAAACCCTACATATGATGTACTTAGTAACGGATTCAAAGTAGCCTATGATAGTTTGTTACTAGTTATACTGGACCACCACTGCAACACCTATGTAGGTAGCTAGGATCTAAAACTTGTCCATCTATAAAAATCCATTAGCGAAGAAGAAGTCACTATTCTTATTCAGAGCTTTAATCTAAAGTCTCAATCAAACCGATCTATTTGTGACCGTCTATTAAACATTTTTCTTCTCTCATTTCCAGAGCGGGGCTCTCAGTGATCAGTCTTCGAACGAAAGCGGGGGCGGCGGAGGCGGCTCAGGGTCTGAAGCCAACAGCGCCGCGGAACCATCATCAGACCAGCTGGCCATGGAGTCGGCGGAGAGAGAGACCCCGAGCCACGCGTACAACGGACCCCCGCCGCCGGCGCCGCCACCGCATAATAGGAGGCAGAACCCGCCGCATCATCAGCAACACCACCCATTGGGTAAGGAACTCATTGATAATTTAGAAAACCTTTTTTCTCGCTTTATTATTATTATTATTACTACCACTAAGTCATTTATAGTAGGACAGTTGTAGGAGTTACAATAGCTTAATTAATGATCCTAATTAACGTAATCATTTATCAATAAATTTTTGGGAGAGACAGACAAAATACTAATTTATGAAGTTCAAAAAGTTATTTTATCAGAAACGTTTTAAACTTTTTGTTTTCTATTTTTACAGGCATGCCGAGGATCCCGAATCACCATCCCATTCATTCGAAGCCATTCGCTCTTGGACCTCCGAGCAACCACCACAAGAATGACATCGGGCCTGGATTCCGCGGACCGCCCCCTCCCCCCGCACCTCCTGCCGACGCCCAGACCTCAGCCAGTGACAAAGTGTTCAGCGGCGCCGGTGACGTGTGGCCTGCTCCAGCACCTGACATGCCCAAGATCGTTTCACTCGATGTAAAATGTGAAAAGAACGCCATGCGAGTCTTCCTCAGCTTCGACAAACCATTCTTCGGAATCGTTTTCTCAAAAGGACACTACTCCAATCACCAATGCGTCCACCTTCCTCCAAACCTAGGCAGATCGTCTGCTTCATTCGAAATAGGCGCTCACGCTTGTGGCACGGCTGGAAGCGGTGATCCCCGATACAGAGGAGACGTCGCTGCTGCGGGAACGTACTTCGAAAACGTTATCGTCATACAATACGACCCTCAAGTACAAGAAGTTTGGGATCAGGCTCGCAAGCTGCGTTGCACGTGGCACGACCAGTACGAAAAGGCAGTCACGTTCAGACCATTCCCTGTGGATATGCTGGATGTAGTACGAGCAGACTTCGCTGGAGACAATGTCGGTTGCTGGATGCAGATTCAAGTAGGAAAGGGTCCATGGGCTTCCGAAGTTTCCGGATTGGTAAAGATTGGGCAAACGATGACCATGGTACTAGCTATCAAAGACGACGACGCGAAGTTCGATATGTTGGTCCGTGACTGTGTAGCTCATGACGGTCAACGCGCTCCTATACAATTGGTCGATAGGCGAGGCTGTGTAACGAGACCAAAACTGATGTCGAGATTTACGAAGATCAAAAACTTCGGAGCTAGCGCCAGCGTGCTTTCGTACGCGCACTTCCAAGCTTTCAAATTCCCGGATTCGATGGAAGTCCACTTCCAATGTACTATCCAGATTTGCAGATACCGCTGCCCAGAGCAATGTTCGGATGGAGCTCACAATGTGATTGCACCTCACGCAGAATACGGAGCCCCTCAACTAGATGCCTACCCAGTGGGAGCTGAAGCGAGGCGAGATGAGCGCAGAGTGAGAAGGCAACGACGAGCCACATCACCAGAGAAGGAAGTTGGAGTAAACAGAGTCATTCGTGTTGTGTCTGCTGGCGACTTAAATATGGATACTGCTGAGGAAAACGCAGCGCCCAAGATCATCCCAACCCCGGGCTTAGTGTGCATGACAACTCCCGGATTTGCTGCCACACTTGGTGCACTTCTTGCCACGTTATTATGCTCCTGCGCTTTATCAGCAGTGCTTTTCGTGAAACTGCGTCCCATTACGACACTGAAGAAGAAAACAGCCGCTATCACGACGATAGCCCGGCCGCACCCACCGCCCACCGCTCATGTAATTTCAAAGAGTCGGTTCTACTCGTAACGTCGTCTAAATAACTCAATTTGTACATATTAGTGTGATGAGACTGAAGTATATGGACCATGCCAATTGTATTTATTTGTGTGTTATCCCAGTGCTCAAACAAATTTGCAACAAATAAGTAAATGTATCACTTATAGCGATATTGTAATTATTGAGATTATTATGTTGACGTCTACCAGTGAAGAAGCTTCATGATTGTTTCCTATTTTCAAAAATGTTTGAATTTCATAATATTTTCAAGTCAGACTTGAGAACGATAAAGTATGATGTTATTTCAATATTAAATTAAATTATTAAACGGAATTGCAGTAAGTGAATACAAATGTAGTATTAAATATCTGTTAAGTACAATCTTCTGTTACCTCTTTTCAAATATTGGAAAGTTTGAACTAGGGGCAACGGAAAATACACGATATTATTATGGTTTATCAATGTGTAGATGAGCCGCTAGACTTTAATTTAAAATAACTTGTCATTAGTATTAATATTATTTATTTTAGTTAAGTTATTGTCGTAGTCAATGCTACCTAATTTATTTATTTTTATACCACCTGAGTACCTCTTCATCTATTTATTTTATGTTACAAGTTGTTTTTCTTCTTGTTTTATCAAAGTTTATTTTACTGTTGCGTAATTTAAAATTGTTAAATCTACATTTTTTATAAATAGTTGACAGCGGATGTTTTCTGGCCATTATCATGCAGTTGCGTAGTACACTTCGATCGTGATGAGTGACGTATCGTTAAACCTGTATAAAACATTATTTGAAAAATTAAACATTATCACGAAAACAGAACACGATGTTTTATTTATTTATTTTATGTGCAAAACACTTAGTTAAAATTATTAAGTATAGATCATAGTTGAACGCCTAAAATAAACTTTCAAAGCTCAACAAAATCCATACGAATTTGTCTATGGTCCAAGCCTATAGACTGAGGGCTATCGTTTTAGCGCTCACCAGTTAGCGCCACTGTAGAGTAAGGTCCTGGCACTTGCTAGTAGCGAAGACAGTGGCGCCAACTTGTGAGCATTTGCACTCATCAAGATGGCGCCACTGTAGAGTAAGGTCCTGTCAATCGCCAGGGGAGCCAACTGTTAAGTATAAAAACGATAGCTCTCATTATGGCATGATACAACCATCCCATACAGAGGTAAAATGCCTAAGTTATGAGCAGAGATTTAGGTGTGAGCCTAAACAAAAAGATTTTTCATTTTCAGTAGACACTGAGACGTGATTCATATTTCATAAACCAAAGATGATAGGTATCAATAAATTCGAAGAATCACTCGACCGTCCAGTTTTGCCACGTCCTACTATGGCTGAAATATGATGATGATGATGACGATGATGATAAAAATGACTCACATGAAACGTGGAGAAACTGGCGAGATCTTCGATATGATGAAGGGCCCTGATCTGGGATTCTTCGGGCACCGGCGTCCAGGCGGCTGGCGGTTCAATACTCAACTTCGGTATCACAACTAATTCACTGCACTATAATTATACACTACACTGCACTATACCACTCACACAATACAATACACTCGTGGGACATCTCCAAAATCTGTATGAAACAATAGAAACTATAAATAAATTCGAGCTATGCGAGTAAGCGCGGCGCGGGAGATGTCTTCAGTGGCCAATTTTCAAGCCGAACTGAACAAATCGATTGATGTGGGGAAGAAAAGAAGGCGTTTTTTTCGTGACTACCCTCAGAAATATTAATAAAGTAACTGTTGATAACAAAAGACCGACTTAAACCGGTGACCGGCACAAATTTAAAATAGAATACAATAATAATTATTATAACATTAATTTATGTCTGTGTGAATACTGAATACTTCTAATATAGACAAAAATGTCTTATTAATTTTTCAATTCATTAAAATCAAAATTATCTTTTTTTTGCCCTACCAGCGCTTCGAGACCAACATAAAATCAGTCACCACTGTCTGCCGTATTGTAGAACATAGATAATATATCAAACCGGGATTAAAAATAAGAAACAAGACCTCGTTCAACATACATTTTATTCCATTAAACAAATTAACAGGTGTTACGCGATAACGCATCGCCACCGCATGCGTAGAAATCTTATTAATAAAAACATTGTTCACAATAAATAATAATGAACTCCCTTCAAAGAACGCATGTAAGTAGGGACACCACAACCACAGAGGAAATTAATGGAAATAAACGTAAAATACTATATAAAAATAAAATTGCACTTAGAGAAACACGTTCTCACAAAACTTTAAACTTACGATATAATAGTTTTGCTAAGATAAATGCAAGATTTTTGGGTGGCATGTCGTATTTTTTTTTACAAACGAGAGATCGACATCTTGAAATGTATTTAGTATTTATATAAACCAAACTTTAATCGAAACAGATTTATATCGATATTCGATTGAAAATTGGCCGATTATCGATCTCCCAGACAGCTTTTCTATATTTTATTACTTAACAACTAACTTTAATCTAATCATAGCTATATTTCGATACAGATACAATTATTATAATAATTAATTATATAACATTTGAGCAAAATTAGGAAGGACCCTAACGGTGTACAGTTGACAGCACATCAGTCTACATTTTCATTGTAAAATAACACTTATTTTAACTATAATAAGATGCTAGTGTATAGCAGAATGTGCTGCCATCTGTACGTAAATGCAAGATAAATGCAAGTGGTTTTAGAAATTCTATGTTAACAATGAAATAATCTGTAACGTTCATTGGTGTCTCAACTAACGTATAATACAATGAATTGTTAAATTAACTTATGACTAACATATTATACATTATGACAATAAAACAAAGTTATAGGTACAGTCAACAGCATATTAGCCCACAGTAGCGTAACTATACCATCCGAGGCCCGTGGCAAATTCTGTGCATGGGGCTCTTGCGATTAAGGCCTTGGGCCTGGGCCCCTTCAGGTCGGGGGCCCGTGGCATTTCGGGGGCCCATGGCATTTAGGGAGCCCGTGGCATTTCGCCAGCCCTGCCATCCTATAGTTACGCCACTGTTAGCCTACACAGTTTTGTTGCCAAAATAACACTTATAACGAGTGCGTAAGATGCCACTGTGTTTGGCTTGATATGCTGTCATCCGTACGAAGCAGTAGTCTTGAGATCAGAATGGTTTTAATGGATAAGCGATAAAAGCCCAACGACGGCGTCAGATTGGTCGAATCGAAATACAAGGAACGCGGGTTCGAACCCTGCCACTGATGTAAGACTGAGGTGAACCTACTCATAACACAAGCATATTATTTAGCTTACCACGAGGGGCTTGAAAGGGATTAGTATTGTTTTTTAAACGCTGTTCGATTCTACTGGTAATGCAAGAAATATAGGTTCAAACTAATGCATTATATTCTGTTGGATATTGAACCTTATAATATTTTGTAATAAAACAGTAAAAAAATCCACTCTGATCTCAAGAAACAAAAGCTAGAAACACATTAATGAAAATCATAATATTGAACAGTGTACTTACTAAACTGTTATTTTATTCATTACACTTCTAAGAGCATAACTTTTGGTATTCATTTATAAAAATATAAAAAATCCGTTATAAAAAATATATCTTCAGCCATTTAAAACATGTATGTAGTTATGAATTAAATTAAATTATTTACTATCAATAAAATTAAGTTGCTGCCAAGTCTTAAAACTAAGTTATATTACTTACGTAAACTTGTATGCCTCTCTTTTAATCTACACTCAACATCAAATAAACCGCACCTTCCGCGACGCGAACTTTAAAGATTTTCTTCTGACACAATTATGGTACCCCGACAATATTGGTGTTATTTGAAAGCCCAATAAATATCCTTAAAGAAAAATATATTTCATTTCTAAATAAATGATTAAGATATACCATAAATGTGACTTGAAAATAGACCTCACTTTGGGCTCACCTCTGGGATCAATTAGACCAATTTTTATGGGTATAAAACCAAATAAAGATCTCACGTGTCCTCTTTAACAGATGGATAACGATTAATCCCAACTTAACAGTTTTATAGTCATAAAAAATGGCTATAGCGTAACTACCTATTTTTTGAAGAAGTGACTCTGGATCCTTGTAAAGACACATTTTTGGGGTAAAAACCTTTCCTTTAATGAAATGAAGTTTAGAACTAGGCTTTCAAATGGTACCAATGTTGGTGGGAAGTGGGGATGCATACGTTTGATAAGTGCTTGTCGCGGGAGGTGCGATTCATTTGATGCCGAGTGTATGATTCCTTACTCAGAACATCTGAAACATCATTACATCTCTCAGAGAATACATTTTTATTTCAGATCTAAATAAGGCAGATTACACACCGAAGCCACATTACCTACAGCTATAAAATATAAACTGACAATGTTTTTAAACAAAATGACAGTTGGTAAAGTGCTTGGATGTGTAAAGTGCCTGAGATTAAAGAAAGATGCACAAGCGAGACTAAAAATTAAAAATATTATACAAAATCGTGGACGGATTAAAATTAGTCACATATTTTTAAGCACCATTCGACATTTATGTCTCGCTATTTAGTTATTTTGCTAGCATTTTATTCAATAAAACTTTTTTTGGGTTATTGCTTTATTTAAAAAGTGAATAAATAAATTCTTCTTCATTAATTTATGTAATTAGTACAATGATTCTTAAGGTGATAGAAATAAAGTCCACATTGAGCAAGCCATCAACTCGCTAAGGTGAGAATTACCTACACTTACCCTAATGGCATGACTCGACGTTTATACTTAAAGCTAGGTCCTAACAGTGAACGAAAAAAACATAGATGACAAAATATGTATATCGGTAGCTTACTACCAACTGCCAAAAAGAGACAAATTCTCTATATTTTATTAAACTGAAGGCCACAATAAACGTGAATGTTTTTCAATAATGAAAAATTTCTTTACAGATATGCTTGTGATTCAACAAAGTTGCATACATTTACTGTCTTTTCAGCAACACGTCTCAGCAAGTGATGTTGATATTTACGAACGGTAAAATAAACACATTTGTCCTGAATATTCTTGCCCCCTTCTTATTTCTATATTAGGATGTGAAAATGTAATTTCCATTTAGGAAGCTACTTCTACGTTTTTCTCGTTCACCAGGTTTTAAGGAATGATTTTAGTAATATAAAAATAAAGGAGTCTGTACAATACTTATACATAATGTATAAATAGTTATAATATTCACAACAGTGATTTCAAAGTTTTTGGACTTAGTCCGTTGCACAAAGTAGCACCATCGGTTTAACTGGGTAGTTAAATAATATTTTAGTAAATGCGTTACTCTGTATAAACGTAATTGTAAAATGGAGCTATTTTATTGCAACATACATGTTAATTATTAACATCCTAAGGATTTTCTCTATTAAATTAAATTATAAGTCTAACAATAAAATATTACATTAATTAAATAGTTCCAAAATAGGGCAATCTAGGCAATAACAGTGATTTTGACAAATAATAAAATCTTCATCAAGAAATACATACAGCAGAAAGATAAATAAATATCGTTGGTTATTCACTCTTACTAACTGAGATAGACATAGATTACAGTATTCCAAGAGTCATGGTAGTCTTTTAGACGAAAAGAGGAAAAAAATATTTGAATATCATCTAGAATTCTTTTTCTGATTCTTGCACTACAGGTTACTACCACAAACTACCGTCTGCAGTGCAAGAATGTGGATCAAGTATTTGAATGGAGTATTAAAAGCTATTTATTCACCAAAATCGCATTTATCGCAACTCTTGTGAAATTTTGCACAGAAGTCACGTTTTTAAACAGTCTTAGATAAAATACCATCGATCGAGGTACGTGCACAAGATCTAGGTTTTTAAATACACATTCTATACACACTCACTGTGTACATACAACAGCATATTACAGCACATCGATCAATTCATATTGTCTTATTAACCGCTTGAGTCCCAGACGGCATTCATTAATGTCATAACAATTGATTATCTATTGTGTCTTGATTCGCGGGCCTTGAAGGATTAATAGTCCTGAAGGAAAGAGGATGATGAGTATGGGGTATGCCGCAGGCTCACCTAGTAGCCTCAAAGACATCCAGACGGCTAGCGATCGAGCTAGCGGGCGCGAATACGGGACTATTCCCACCTCTCGTTCCCATCGCTGCAATTTCTGTATAGCCAGGATCTACAGCTTGACTGCCAATAAAAACCCAACCAGTGAAGGTCAAGTTTGCCCATGGGAAAGTTAAACTGTCATTGGTCCCGCAACGAAATTAATCAGAAGTACATAGGAAGAGTTCGAAGTCAAGGTTCGACTTCCCGATAGCGCGCAGGCGAGGTGTGAGGGCAGCCGATGGAGAACTGTGCCGCTAATTGGTATTGTTTTAACGCAATGAGTGCCACACGCTTGTGATTGTGAGCTCACGTAGCTGACTAAAATTTTACACGGAATACTAATATTGTGACGCCACGTTACTAATTCATATTTGAAATGTTCCAAAAGTAATTTTTATATTGGCAAAAAAAAATTATTGTGCCATCCAGGCCGCTAAATGAATGGGCAGCGGGCGCGGGGGAAGCGCAGACGAGGCGCGAGCGTAGCCGCTGTAGCACTGTACCACTTATTGTATTGTTTTAACGCAATGACCTCACGCTAACTACATTAGATTGCAATGTTTGACGTCACGTCGCTGATTTGATATTAGAAATGTCACAATAATAAATCTTAAAGGTAATTTTAAATTTTCAAAAATATTTTAGTGTTTGCGTGACCTCGATCGATCCAATCTTCTTCAGCCATCCCTAGAGTGATGAGGGTGTGGCGCCGGCTCCCCTAGTAGCCTCAAAGCCATCCAGGCCGCTAATGAATGGGCGGCGGGTGCTGGTGGAGCGGGTGGCGCACAAGCGAGGCGCGAGCGCAGCCGCTGTAGCACTGCACCGCTTATTGTATTGTTTTAACGCAATTAGCACACGCTTATTTGTAGCTGACTTATGTTACACGGAATAGTAATATTATGACGTCACGTTACTAATTTGACATGTCCTAAGGTAATTTTCAAATTCGCAATAGATCTAATTTTATTTAAATGTGTCCGTGACCTCGATCAATAAATATTGTCTCAGCCATCCCTTGAGTGATGAGGGTGTGGCGCCGGCTCTCCTAGTAGCCTCAGAGCCATCCAGGCGGCTAATGAATGGGCGGCGGGTGCTGGTGGAGCGGGTGGCGCGCAAGCGAGGCGCGAGCGCAGCCGCTGTAGCACTGCACTGCTTATTGTATTGTTTTAACGCAATGACCTCACGCTAACTACATGAGATTGCAATTTTTGACGTCACGTCGCTGATTTGATATTAGAAATGTCACAATGATAATGTTGAGGGTAATTTTCAAATTTTCAAAAAATATTTTAGTGTGTGCGTGACCTCGATCGATCCAATCTTCTTCAGCCAAATCTAGAGTGATGAGGGTGTGGCGCCGGCTCCCCTAGTAGCCTCAAAGCCATCCAGGCCGCTAATGAATGGGCGGCGGGTGCTGGTGGAGCGGGTGGCGCACAAGCGAGGCGCGAGCGCAGCCGCTGTAGCACTACATTGCTTATTGTATTGTTTTAACGCAATGACCTCACGCTAACTACATTAGATTGCAATTTTTGAGGTCACGTCACTGATTTGATATTAGAAATGTCACAATAATAAATCTTAAAGGTAATTTTCAAAAAATATTTTAGTGTGTGCGTGACCTCGACCGATCCACTCTTCTACAGCCATCCCTAGAGTGATGAGGGTGTGGCGCCGGCTCCCCTAGTAGCCTCAAAGCCATCCAGGCCGCTAATCAATGGGCATCGGGTGCGGGTGGAGCACAAGCGAGACGCGAGAGCAGCCGCTGTAGCACTGAACTACTAATTGTATTGTTTTAACGCAATGACCTCACGCTAACTACATTAGATTGCAAATTTTGACGGCACGTCACTGATTTTATATTAGAAATGTCACAATGATAATGTTGAGGGTAATTTTCAAATTGGAAAAAAGTTTTTTAATGCGTGACCTCGACCGATCCAATCCTCTTCAGCCATCCCTAGAATGATGAGGGTGTGGCGCCGGCTCTCCTAATAACCTCAAAGCCATCCAGGCGGCTAATGAATGGGCGGCGGGTACTGGTGGAGCGGGTGGCGCACAAGCGAGGCGCGAGCGCAGCCGCTGCAGTAGCACGGCGTTGCTTATTGTATTGTTTTAACGCAATTAGCACACGCTTATTTGTAGTTGACTTATATTACACGGAATAGTAATATTGTGACGTCACGTTACTAATTTGACATGTCCTAACGTAATTTTCAAATTCGCAAAAAAAAGATCTAATTTCATTTCAATGTGTGCGTGACCCCGATCAATAAATATTGTCTCAGCCATCCCTAGAATGATGAGGGTGTGGCGCCGGCTCCCCTAGTAACCTCAAAGCCATCCAGGCCGCTAATGAATGGGCGGCGGGTGCTGGTGGAGCGGGTGGCGCACAAGCGAGGCGCGAGCGCAGCCACTGTAGCTTTGCGCCGCTTATTGTATTGTTTTAACGCAATGACCTCACGCTAACTACATTAGATTGCAATTTTTAACGTCACGTCGCTGATTTGATATTAGAAATGTCACAATGATAATGTTGAGGGTAATTTTCAAATTTTTAAAAAATATTTTAGTGTATGCGTGACCTCGACCGATCCACTCTTCTTCAGCCATCCTTAGAGTGATGAGGGTGTGGCGCCGGCTCCCCTAGTAACCTCAAAGCCATCCAGGCCGCTAATGAATGGGCAGCGGGTGCTGGTGGAGCGGGTGGAGCACAAGCGAGGCGCGAGCGTAGCCGCTGTAGCACTGCACTGCTTATTGTATTATTTTAACGCAATGACCTCACGCTAACTACATTAGATTGCAATTTTGAGGACACGTCACCGATTTGATATTAGAAATGTCACAATAATAAATCTTAAAGGTAATTTTCAAATTTTCAAAAAATATTTTAGTGTGTGCGTGACCTCGATCGAACCAATCCTCTTCAGCCATCCCTTGAGTGATGAGGATGTGGCGCCGGCTCCCCTAATAACCTCAGAGCCATCCAGGCGGCTAATGAATGGGCGGCGGGTGCTGGTGGAGCGGGTGCAGCACAAGTGAGGCGCGAGCGCAGCCGCTGTAGCACGGCGTTGCTTATTGTATTGTTTTAACGCAATGACCTCACGCTAACTACATTAGATTGCAATTTTTGACGTCACGTCACTGATTTGACATTAGAAATGTTACAATAATAATCCAGAGGGTCATTTTCAAATTGGAAAAAAGTTTTTTTATGCGTGACCTCGATCGATCTTCTCTTTCTCAACCATCCCTAGAGTGATGAGGGTGTGGCGCCGGCTCCCCTAGTAGCCTCAAAGCCATCCAGGCCGCTAATGAATGGGCAGCGGGTGCTGGTGGAGCGGGTGGCGCACAAGCGAGGCGCGAGCGTAGCCGCTGTAGCACTGCACTGCTTATTGTATTATTTTAACGCAATGACCTCACGCTAACTACATTAGATTGCAATTTTTGAGGTCACGTCGCTGATTTGATATTAGAAATGTCACAATGATAATGTTGAGGGTAATTTTCAAATTGGAAAAAAGTTTTTTAATGCGTGACCTCGACCGATCCAATCCTCTTCAGCCATCCCTAGAATGATGAGGGTGTGGCGCCGGCTCCCCTAGTAACCTCAAAGCCATCCAGGCGGCTAATGAATGGGCGGCGGGTGCTGGTGGAGCGGGTGGCGCACAAGCGAGGCGCGAGCGCAGCCGCTGCAGTAGCACGGCGTTGCTTATTTGTATTGTTTTAACGCAATTAGCACACGCTTATTTGTAGCTGACTTATATTACACGGAATAGTAATATTGTGACGTCACGTTACTAATTTGACATGTCCTAAGGTAATTTTTAAATTCGCAAAAAAGGATCTAATTTCATTTCAATGTGTGCGTGACGACCTCAATCAATAAATATTGTCTCAACCATCCCTAGAATGATGAGGGTGTGGCGCCGGCTCTCCTAGTAGCCTCAAAGCCATCCAGGCCGCTAATGAATGGGCGGCTGGTGCTGGTGGAGCGGGTGGCGCACAAGCGAGGCGCGAGCGTAGCCGCTGTAGCACTGAACCACTAATTGTATTGTTTTAACGCAATGACCTTACGCTAACTACATGAAATTGCAATTTTTGACGGCACGTCACTGATTTGATATTAGAAATGTCACAATGATAATGTTGAGGGTAATTTTCAAATTGGAAAAAAGTTTTTTTATGCGTGACCTCGACCGATCTCCTCTTTCTTCAGCCATCCCTAGAATGATGAGGGTGTGGCGCCGGCTCTCCTAGTAGCCTCAGAGCCATCCAGGCCGCTAATGAATGGGCAGCGGGTGCTGGTGGAGCGGGTGGAGCACAAGCGAGGCGCGAGCGCAGCCGCTGCAGTAAGACCGCGGCCGCTAGCGCCGCTCCCGCTGCCGCGCCGGCGGCGGAGGCGAATAGCGCGCCGAAACTGACGGCGCCCATGCAGATGCCGTATACCACCTAGAATGACAAGAATTACAACTATGTAAGAATTATTTGTGAAAACTCTTTTGGCAAATGTGAAGTTTAATTGGTAACTCTGTGTGTTAGAGAACGCTGTTTGTTTTCCTAACAATAAAATAAAATTAAATAAAATAAAAATTTTAATATTGGCAACGGGGAAACGCAGTAAGTTTTGAGTTAAGTAAATCAATGTCAAACGAGACTTTGTTGGTTTCGAATTAACTAATTTGTTAGTAAATCGAATTGGAATACAAGTGAGTTTATAAATTCTTAATACGATAACAGCGACTTATTACACAAGCAACAGTTAGTCCATGCGAGACTCTTTTATACCATTCATTTCGAGAGAGATCGCTTCAGTCGCTTATGTTTGTCTCTCTCGCTCATAGCTGTATGAGCGAGAGAGACAAACATAAGCGATTTAAGCAAGCTCACTTGAAAGAAAGAAACCTTATTATACTCTTGACGAATACCAATTTTTCCGAAAACTAAAAAAAAACTGTCAGCAATTTATACAAGTGACACTATTAAATCGAATCGAATCGAAAATCGAATCCGTTCACGAAGCGATGTAACTCCATACAAAAAACGGCCTTTGGACCGTCTTTCGATATTACAACTATCACGTTTTGCCACTTGACTTAAAAAACAAAAATCACTAAGTTGTTATCTATCATGCGTTTATATCTACACTACCACTCGAATAACTACAATACTCACTTCTTCCCGAATCCGTCCGCTAAACACCGTCACCGGTTCCCTCGACGGCCCAAACGCCAGATCCGCCTCCGACACGACTTCATATATCCCGGACACGCCCACATCTGCTGACCTGCCCTCCCTGACCGTTCGTCTCTTTCTCAAAGACCTGGGACCGGCTACAGCTGGGCCTGGGGGTTTGGCCGGGACTACTGTGTCACCGGTGGGAACGATTTTAACGTCGGAACCGAGGTTGCGGGGACCGTGCGGGAAACGCTCGCGGTCGGTGAGATCTGATGGGCGGTCCTGGAAAGAGATAAAAGGTTTGTGAGACACAGTCAAATTCTTTTGGATTGAACCAAGACGATCATGATTATTATTAAATGGTAAGTTATTCGAAGCTATGCATTGCATTGTAGACGATACCTTCAAGAACAGCATTCAGCTTCTCGCTTACTTCGAGACTAAGATTCTCTAATACTAAGTGACTTACGGTGACAGACCTGGCCAGAGCTTCAACTAACTCCTGAACAGCGGACATATGGTCGCTCTCCCGCTCTATGATGGGCGCCGGCGCCATTTGGCACCGCGTCACCTGACACTTCGCCTTCTAGACATTTTACTTCTAGACTAAGATGTTTCATACTAAGTGACTTACAGTGAAGGGCCAGGCCAGAGCTTCAACTCATGACATGTCTCCGGCTCAATGACGGGCGCCGGTGCCATTTGGCACCATATCTCCTGACACCTCGCCTTGTAGCAGACCATTTACTTCAAGACTAAGATACTTTATACTAAGTCACTCATAGTGAAAGGCCTGGCCAGAGCTTCGACCAGCTCCTGGACGGCAGACATGTGGTCACTCTCCGGCTCTATGACCGGCGCCGGCGCCCTTTGAGGAAGCGGCGCGGGCGCCGGTATCGCATCTCCTGACACTTCACCTTCTAGACCCTATACTTCTAGACTAAAACACTTTATAATGACTTACAGTGAAAGGCCTGGCCAGAGCTTCGACCAGCTCCTGCACAGCGAACATGTGGTCGCTCTCCGGCTCTATGACCGGTGCCGACACTCTTTCCGCGTCTCCTGACTCTTCACATTCTAGCAGACCCTATACTTCTACACTAAAATGCTATAAAGTAAGGGACTTACAGTGAAAGGCCTGGCCAGAGCTTCGACCAGCTCCTGCACGGCGGACATGTGGTTGCTCTATGGCTCTTTGACCGACGCTGACACTTTTTCCGCGTCTCCTGACAATTCGCCTTCTAGAACCTATACTTCTAGACTAAGACGTTATAATACGACGTGACTCACAGTGAAAGGCCTGGCCAGAGCTTCGACCAGCTCCTGCACAGCAGACATGTGGTCGCTCTCCGGCTTTAACACCGGCGCCGGCGCCCTTTGACACCGCATCTCCTGAAACTTCGCCTTGTAGACCCTATACTTCTAGACTAAGACACTATAATAAAAGTAACTCACAGTAAAAGGCCTGGCCAGAGCTTCAACCAGCTCCTGCACAGCGGACATATGATCACTCTCCGGCTCAATGATCGGCGCCGGTGCCCTTTGTCGAAGCGGCGCTGGCGCCGGTATCGCATCTCCTGACACTTGGTCTTCTAGCTAGACCTTATGCTTCTAGACTAAGATATTATAGTGACTTACAGTGAAAGGCCTGGCCAGAGCTTCTACAGGCTCCTGCACAGCGGACATGTGGTCGCTCTCCGGCTCTATGACCGGCGCCAGCGCCCTTTGACACCGCGTCTCCTGACACTTCGCTTCCTAGACCCTATACTTCTAGACTAAGACGTTATAATACGAAGTGATTCACAGTGAAAGGCCTGGCCAGAGCCTCTACCAGCTCTTGCACGGCGGACATGTGGTTGCTCTCCGGCTTTATGACCGGTTCCGGCGCCCTTTGTCGAAGCGGCGCTGGCGCCGGTTTCGCATCTCCTGACACTTGGTCTTCTAGCTAGACCTTATGCTTCTAGACTAAGATACTATAGTGACTTACAGTGAAAGGCCTGGCCAGAGCTTCAACCAGCTCCTGCACAGCAGACATGTGGTCGCTCTCCGGCTCTATGACCGGCGCCGGTGCCCTTTGATACCGCGTTTCCTAACACTTCGCCTTCTAGCAGACCCTATACTTCTAAACTAAGATACTATAGTGACTTACAGTGAAAGGCCTGGCCAGAGCTTCGACCAGCTCCTGTACAGCGCACATATGGTCGCTCTCCGGCTCTATGATCGGCGCCAGCGCCCTTTGACACCGCGTCTCCTGACACTTCGCTTCCTAGACCCTATATTTCTACACTTAAATGGTATAAACCAAGGGACTTACAGTGAAAGGTCTGGCCAGAGCTTCCACCAGCTCCTGCACAGCGGACATATGATCACTCTCCGGCTCAATGACCGGCGCCGGTGCCCTTTGTGGAAGCGACGCGGGCGCCGGCACCGCGTCTCCTGACACTTCACCTTCTAGACCCTATACTTCTAGACTAAAACACTTTATAATGACTTACAGTGAAAGGCCTGGCCAGAGCCTCTACAAGCTCCTGCACAGCAGACATGTGGTCGCTCTCCGGCTCTATGACCGGCGTCGGCGCCCTTTGAGGAAGCGGCGCTGGCGTCGGCACCGCGTCTCCTGACTCTTCGTCTTCTAGACCCTATACTTCTACACTAAGACACTATAATAAAAGTAACTCACTGTAAAAGGCCTGTGCTATAAAGCAAGTGACTCACAGTGAAAGGCCTGGCCAGAGCTTCAACCAGCTCCTGCACAGCGGACATGTGGTCGCTCTCCGGCTCTATGACCGGCGCCGGCGCCCTTTGACACCGCGTCTCCTGACACTTCGCTTCCTAGACCCTATATTTCTACACTTAAATGGTATAAACCAAGGGACTTACAGTGAAAGGCCTGGCCAGAGCTTCGACCAGCTCCTGCACGGCGGACATGTGGTCGCTCTCCGGCTCAATGACCGGCGCCGGCGCCCTTTGTGGAAGCGGCGCGGGCGCCGGCACCGCGTCTCCTGACACTTCGTCTTCTAGACCCTATACTTCTAAACCATATGCTTCTAGACTAAGATACTTAGTGACTTACAGTGAAAGGCCTGGCCAGAGCCTCTACCAGCTCCTGCACAGCGGACATATGATCACTCTCCGGCTCAATGACCGGCGCCGGTGCCCTTTGTGGAAGCGGCGCGGGCGCCGGCACCGCGTCTCCTGACACTTCGTCTTCTAGACCCTATACTTCTAAACCATATGCTTCTAGACTAAGATACTTAGTGACTTACAGTGAAAGGCCTGGCCAGAGCCTCTACCAGCTCCTGCACAGCGGACATATGATCACTCTCCGGCTCAATGACCGGCGCCGGTGCCCTTTGTGGAAGCGGCGCGGGCGCCGGCACCGCGTCTCCCGACACTTCGTCGCCGAACGCCTCTTCTAATGGCAGTCGTTGAGGCTCTTCTGCGAAGTTGAAGTCGGCGTCTTCGGCTGACGAGTCGCTGAAATAGTGAAATACAGATTGATAAATACCTATGTATGTTGATAACAAAAGGCTGCACTCACTTATTTGGTGCTAGTACCACAGAATAATAATAAGTACTACGTACAGAAGTTTTACTTCGCGAAGGTATTTAAAAAAATGTATGCTCAATGTCATTAACAATATGGTGTAATTTAGCCTGTCTCAAGAGTCAAG
This sequence comes from Ostrinia furnacalis, assembly GCF_004193835.3. Lineage (NCBI taxonomy): Eukaryota > Metazoa > Arthropoda > Insecta > Lepidoptera > Crambidae > Ostrinia > Ostrinia furnacalis. The sequence goes on from NW_021130826.1 coordinate 255,417, forward strand.
CACCATTTTGTTGACAAACGTCAGTGATCGGCACTGCGCCGAAGCTATAGGGCTGACTTCGGTAAAATGATGTGACGTGAGGTGCCAAACTGCGGAAAATGGCGGAGGAAATACATGATTTAGCATGAATTATCATGAATAATATTAACTACTTATTTACCTCTCAATCTCTTGAGGCAACTTAAAAAAGTACATTCTGTATTTTTATTATTATTTAGGCAGTTAAATACTGCACAGTATTTAGTACACCATTTTGTTTGTTTTCTTCCATCATATTACACAAGAATACGCGTGCGTGAGTCAATGTTCGCTCGTATGTGAGGCCTTGTCGAATAGTATCCTGTAGGTGGGCCATCGTGCGTGTTTTGTTTTCGATGTAAACTCGCGGAGATGAACAGGCCTGCTAGTACTTAATTTCTGTCATAAAGGATTTGATTTTAATATTATGAGTTCTTATCATTCGGTATAGCTAAGGTTAGTAATACCTACTAAAGTCTCGATAAGTCATAATAATATGTTAAATGCATGAGAGAGAGTCACCAATTATTTGCAGTGCAAATAATAATAATAATTCCTCCTCAGTTTATACTTTTTACCTAGAATCATAAATGTCGGTAACTGGCAGTGTCTTAAGGTTATAGTATTCCACGCCACCCATTTACTGATAACAACCTTGGTCCTGTCAAAAAAGTATCCAAATTCGTCCACTTACCTACTTGATCTCTTTGTGGTCTTAATGCAACTCCTGTAATTTGGCAGTGGTCCAAGCAGACGTGACTGCAGTTCCACTTTGCATTTGATGTCCCTATCATTTAATAACCGCCTTTGTCCCTGTTCATATTCGTCTACTTACTTGATCTCATTGTGGTCCTGATGCGTCCTATCATCTTTCCTGTCCAGCGCACCATGCCTGTAGTTGGCAACTCCTGCAAGCTAGCAGTGGTCCATGCAACCGTGTCTGCAGATCTCCACTTTGCATCTGATGTCCCTATCAATCTATAACAGCCTTTGTTCCTGTTCAAATAAGTAAATAAGTTGCGCATTCACTCACTTGATCTCATTGTGGTCTTGATGCGTCCTGTCATCTTTCCTGTCCAGCGCCCCGTGTCTTTGGTTGGCAACTCCTGCCAGCTGGCAATGGTCCAGGCAACCGTGTCTGCAGATATCCACTTTGCAGCTGATGTCCCTATCAAAATAACATTCATATTCGTCCACTTACTTGATTTCATTGTGGTCTTGATGCGTCCTGTCATCTTTCCTGTCCAGCGCCCCGTGTCTTTGGTTGGCAACTCCTGCCAGCTGACAATGGTCCAAGCAGCCGTGTCTGCATATTTCCACTTTGCATCTGATGTCCCTATCAATCGATAACAGCCTTTGTTCCTGTTCAAATAAGTAAATAAGTTGCGCATTCACTCACTTGATCTCATTGTGGTCTTGATGCGTCCTGTCATCTTTCCTGTCCAGCGCCCCATGCCTTTGGTTGGCAACTCCTGCCAGCTGGCAATGGTCCAAGCAGCCGTGTCTGCATATTTCCACTTTGCATCTGATGTGCACACTAAGAGCGTCGGGAAACTTGAACGCGTGGAAGAAGGCGTAAGTGATGACGGTGGCTCGCTCGTCCGCTGCTTTCGCTTTGAGGAACCTGGAATCACGTGGAAAAAGCAATTAGAATTATACGTGATATAAAAAAAAGTATGCAACTGCATATTAGGAGTTGTTCTCTTCCATGTAGAGGGTGGACCAAAAATGTTTGCAAATAGCAACACTTGATTTCTCGACAGCGGTTCAAGGTAGGGACGCGTTCGTGATGGGAAACTGCAAAAATTCATGAATTTTTAGTCCTATGGAGCGCTTCACGGGACAACAGCGAGCTTTTTGTGTTTTTTTACCTAAGCAATGATTAATTCCTCTAGAACTGTACAACGCCTGTTTAGAACTGGCGGATTACACCGCGTAAGCAAGCTCCATTATAGAAGGTGACTTTTTCACAATTTCTTTTACGTATTTTACATTATATTTAGTTTAGTTACTAGGGTTTACCTTGATATCATCTTAGGTCGAAGAACGCAGCCATACTCGTCCGATAACTGTATGAGGTGGCCGGAGCCATCGGAGGCTGCACACGACTTCACCCGCATATCGAACTCTCCTGTGAACAAAAGAGCGATGCGAAATTAAGCAACTATCATCTAAACAATAGGGAACAAACAAGGTCTACAGTCTTCATATAAGAGAGTACTCTTGGTTTATGCTAGTGTTTTTATTTTTCATTATTTTGTTTTTGCACTTTCCAAACTCCAGAATAGTCACATTTACTTTTATTATTTGCCCACAAAGGAATAGACTGACATTATTCAACATTTTTATTAAAACTACAAAGGCCTTGGATCGGGACACAAGTAGGTATTCTTGGGTAAATAAAACAAAGATTTTCTTTCTGAATGGACCAGATAAGCCATTATTACTCGTCGCACCATCAGGCTTCAAGTTTAGTTTCCACGTAAAGAACCGCGTCATATTTATGACAGTAGGAAAAAATTAAACTAGCCCATTAACGAGCTTAATTAGTTGTGGATAACGGATAAACATACTCTAACTAATGCATTTACTCCTGATTGCAACTGACAGACAAAAACAATAGCTTGTTAAATGCAGTGTTAACAGCTCAGCAACCAATCAGCACCAAATGAGATGTTAACAATGGTTTACAATACATTATATTTTTTGTTGCACGACTGAACAACTGTGGGTAAAGGTTCATGACTTATTTAAAGGAAAGCTGGTTTCCGCCAGCGGCTTCGCCCGCGTGGAATTTTGTCTGTCACAGAAAAACCTTATCGCGCGCGTCTCTGTTTCAAAAACCGGGATAAAAACTAAAAGTTTAATTAAAACTAAATCCTATATCCTTTCCCGGGACTCAAACTATCTCTATGCCAAATTTCATCAAAATCGGTTCAAGGGATTAGTCGTGAAAGCGTGACAGACAGACAGAGTTACTTTCGCATTTATAATATTAGTATAGATGGCTCTAGAGCTGACGTATGAGAGCGACATGGTTTTTAAGACGTTAAACGTCATCACGTCACGTTTCTTTCAGATTGGTATGCTCTGTCACGTCATAATGTGTCAATGTCACCCCTCCCGTAAACGCTAGACCAGTGGTTCCCAAACTTATTTAGTCTACTGCCCACTTTGAGAATAAATTATTTTTTAGCGCCCCCTATTTTTGTAGTCAAGAGTCGAGCTCAGTCGATGTCTAAGAGTCCTCCTAGAAGATGACGCCTCCCAAGCCTCTACACGTCCCGATTTTTTTTCTGGGTCTCTTACCGCCCCCCTTTAAGCCTGCAGCGCCCACAAGGGGGCGTTATCGCCCATTTTGGAAAAGACTGCGCTAGACCGTAGTACGCTTATTGCAAAGAAAAAACATTACAAGTTGCAAATAAATAATTTAGAGGTGCAATTAGACAGACAGTCTTATCTTTGGTAGCGATCAATTTCTCGACAACTTATTGTATAATGCTCATTAGACAAGCTTTTGCACAATGAGATATTGTACTCTTATTTGACACTCGAAATATAGTGCATAGAAACAAATCATAGTTAAGTAGCTATAGTTAAGCTAAGCTGCCGACAGGTGCTCTTTTGAATTGCGCATAAGAAAAAATCTTGAAATAAGCAAACTTTTCAAGTTTCTCATACGGAATGCACTAATCCAGCATAACTACAACTTTCAGACTAGTTTTCAAGCACCATTTAGATTGGCAAACAGTAAACAGGTTAAAAAACAATATGGTGTGTTTGCGGTCGGCACGACCGGCCCATTCCATTAGGCTGACGGGCCAAGTGAAAATTAAACAATTTAAAACCACAATCGCTTAAACAATGTAAACAACAAACATTCCTCAAACGGAAATACATAAACAAATATTCCATTAAAGAAAATGAACAGGAAAGCTGTAAAAGTGGTGCGTACACGCACGTTTAGCGTTGCAACGTATGGCTCTGTCTTTAAAGGTTGTGCCGCTAAAATGTTGCATATTGTTCTTTCTTTGGCAGCGTGTAGTAAAATTAATAAAGGATAGACAAATGGGATATTGTGTATTTCCACCTCTTTTACATTGCTGAAACTATTGTGTAGCCAGGATCTACAGGTATACGCATATAAAACTCAACCAGTGAAGGTCACCCAGCGGAAAGATTACCTATCATTGGACCCCAACAAAAGGAATCAAAAGCAAATAGGAGTTGATAGCTAAAGATCACGAACATAATTAAATGTCCCAGGAGCGCCATTTAGTCTCAAACTAAGTGAAGTTTTTTTAAATAAGCATAGAAAATACTATCCCGATACCAATACATAAAATATTATAGCGACCTCTGGATACAGAACGCAAAAAACCAGGCTAGGAGATCGTAAACTTAATGCATTCAATTAGATATAATAGAAGTAAACCAAACTATTGCACAAGCTCCATTATCAGCATTTTAGTGCTCAAATTTTGATCTCCCAAGCTTTATAGCTTACAGCCCCCACACGATGACATAGTGCTTATTGGATCTCGGTGATACGGACAGTTATTTTGTAACTGCTCGTAACCGGCGTGGTAGGTAGAGTTTACCCGTAGTTTATGGATTTATCACGTGTGGGCTTTCATTGTGTCTATTTTGAACACGATAAGAGAGTATACACATTGAAAGTGCTGATATTGTATGGAAGGCATATGACTTTCCAGCAAAATGACTTATTTTGAACCTGCAAAATGTCATACTGTTGGGCTTGAAATACAATTGGTTATATCGTTTCAAAAATATATGAAGTTATTTTATTTGTAACTTAGTTATGCTTAAAGTGTGAAAAACTTTTATTGCATTTTTAAGCCCAAGTGTAATGCTCAAAAAGTCGTTGCAAAACTCCATGACATGAAAAGAATGTAATCTTAAATATGAATCAACAATTACGAGCACTTAACAACTGTGTTTCTGTAACACCCGGCCCGTTAGGGGTGGCAAAAATGTCAGTGCTAAACTGCATTACTACGTGTGGTTTACGAGTCATACAGTCTCTATGCAGCTATACTGCGAGTATTTTTAACTACGAAATGTAATTTTGATCTACAAAATGTATTCTTGCATCATTAGAATTCGAATTCGGATTAACACTTTCTGAAAGATCGATGAACCTAGTTTGCGGTGAACTTTCAGAAAGTGCCTTATTGAAACTCAGGTTCTTTTGTACCGACGTTCATAAATCTAAATTCAAGCAAGTTTACGGCCGATTTACATCTTCTTAACATCACAGGCTTTGATTTAAGCAAATGTAAAATGAGATTTAGGCTGAGTTGCACCATCTTACTTTGATTTGATAAACGTCAAAAATCTGTCAAACTCCATACGAAAGCACCGAAATTATTGTTAATGTTACGGTTAAAATACAGTGGTGCAACTCAGCCTTAGAGTAGTAATTCAAACAGTTACAGTCTTGAGACCTATTTTTGAGTTCGAACCGAGTTTCTAGCTTCATTTCAGTGTAAAAGCGAAGTGCGAACCCTACCCGCATCCCCGACGCCGGTCGGCCGGGCAGCCCGTTAAGCAAACCCATTCCGACGTATTTGTCCAGCTTACTTTTTACTATTCCGGTACCGTTAACGTATATGTTTGCACACCATTATTGTCGCGGATGCTTTACGAGGGCCTAGTTAAGAGCCGTATCACACGTTATCCGAAGGCGTTGGCCGGTCACAGCATTGGATACTAGGTCTGACAATTAGTAACAGTTTACCAAATATCCATTAAAGGCTGCGTTACATTTTATGATTTTAACCATAACGGGTGTTTTTGTATGGAGTTTGACAGACTTTTTCGTTTGTTAAAGCTAAAGTATGATGGTACAACCCAGTCAAAGTTTTTACGCGAGAAATATAATCTTAGGTTAAGATTAGAGTTAAATACCCTTTTAAAATATTAACCTTGAAAATATTTTTCTATAACTATAAATGGTACTCCTGTGAATGGAACTGATTCGGTTTTGAAATCAATTTACTAACGGAAAGCAATTTCCTAGTGTCAATATTCAATGTTTATAACGACAGTAAGCATATTTTATGATAGTATCGATTTGAAATCGAATTAGTGACTATGTAGGTACCTACTTATTTATTTAATTTATGTTTTTACACTATGACCACTAATAAATCCTTAAGATGAATAATTTCGTGTGGTCTCAGTTCGGACACAAAAATATGACTCAATTGAACCATCTTAGACGCGTTTTATGCTTCATTCATAATATTTCTATCGTCATCGTCGTTCATCACCACCATCACAGGTCCTATAGTTTTCAAATTAGGGATATGACTCCTGACTCGCCAATTTAGCGAGGCAAATGGAGGATTTTGGCATATACTGCTCACGCTTTTAGACGAGCTGCGGAGGCCTGATGTTCGCAATTTTTTCCTATAAGTAGCATAAACCATGGCTAGCGGTGTTTAACTCTGCCCGAGCTACATGTCTACGGACCAATATCAATTGCTTGTTCATGCAACAAACACTGATAATACACGGCAATGCAGAAGTACAATTGAGGCGTATAGCGTTCATTACGGTTACTCCTCGATTCCCGGCCGGGCAGAAATTGAAATGATAAATTTTAATTTCTGTGACGGGTCCGGGTGTTTTCTATGTATAATATGTATGTATTTACAAAAAAAAAAGTATATCGGCGCATCGAGATATCTTTATAAAAATCACATAACCGTAACGTAAAATTATAAGACAAAATTGTTTAAGTTTTATTCAAGATTATTATTCTTGGTATAATTTTCATAGTTTTTAAATAATTAGTTCATTTCAGTTTGAGAAATAACGCTTTATCGTTTTATTTGAAACGTTCTTATTGATTCAAATCGATTGATCGACTGTTTATTAATTTGATTATTAAAAGAGTTAAAACTTGGTTTATTAGTTTACCATAATTAACTTGATTGTTTTTAAAGTAATTATGATTGTAAGAAACAAGTGACAATTCGTAATTCAGACGTTTTTAAATGATTTTCAATACGACACGCGCGCCCTCTGGCGAACGGAATTGTCACTTGCGTCACAGAGCGGCCGCTAGTCGGGACGGAGCTCACTTTTGCTCGAGCCGCCGGACCGATCGGACGTATCTTGGACCTGTACAAGTTCGTGGAATAAACTGAGTGAGTTTCATTTGGATTTTTGTTATTTTTGCTGTGCATGGATGAGGAAAGTGAAAATGACGTCAGCAGGGCTGACGTCAGTATTTTTAAAAACATTTCTGGTGTCGGTTCTCCGTCATCAGAAGTGGGATCGGAACAAATACCACCCACTTCTGCTCCACCATTACCTGATACGCCTGGTACTGTGAACGCCGGTACCTCTCAACACCAGCCGCAGCAGCACCAGTTTATCCAGACGGTTATGCCCAACCTACCTGCAGGTAGTGTACCACCACAGTTTTTCATGCAAATGATGAATATGATGCAACAAATGTCAGAACGGTTAACTGCTCCACAAAATTGTTTAAGTTTTATTCAAGATTATTATTCTTGCTATAATTTTCATAGTTTTTAAATAATTAGTTCATTTCAGTTTGAGAAATAACGCTTTATCGTTTTATTTGAAACGTTCTTATTGATTCAAATCGATTGATCGACTGTTTATTAATTTGATTATTAAAAGAGTTAAAACTTGGTTTATTAGTTTACCATAATTAACTTGATTGTTTTTAAAGTAATTATGATTGTAAGAAACAAGTGACAATTCGTAATTCAGACGTTTTTAAATGATTTTTAATACGACACGCGCGCCCTCTGGCGAACGGAATTGTCACTTGCGTCACAGAGCGGCCGCTAGTCGGGACGGAGCTCACTTTTGCTCGAGCCGCCGGACCGATCGGACGTATCTTGGACCTGTACAAGTTCGTGGAATAAACTGAGTGAGTTTCATTTGGATTTTTGTTATTTTTGCTGTGCATGGATGAGGAAAGTGAAAATGACGTCAGCAGGGCTGACGTCAGTATTTTTAAAAACATTTCTGGTGTCGGTTCTCCGTCAAGTATTTAAGTATGTTTATCCCGTCGTCTAGTACCCATAGTACAAGCTTTGCTTAGTTTGGGACTAGAGGCGCAGTGTAAAATGTCCAAGGATATTTATTATTATTATTATTATTTGTACGCTTTGGAGCTCAATTATTATTATTACAATTCGTCCACAATACTACACTTGTGTAAAGGGTCTCTTAAACTTATACCCTATTTAAGTACGAGCGGATATTGGCGTTCGCCATTTTATGGATCGGTGTGCGACGTAAAACGCGTGGCGCCTGCGCAATGCATGTACTAGAGAAGGAACATTGCGAAAATGCTGTGGCGTCTTATCTAGTCGTAATAAATGCGATTTTGCAGCAAAAATGTATGCTTTATGTGCTGTTTACTGTACAAGAAGGAACATTGCGGAAATGCGTTTCAAGTATTGTGCCTTCTTGGCTCGTGTTTTGAAATGGCTGACAAAACTCAAACTAAATTCCAGGATAGATTTAATCCTATGTCTATTGATAACAGAATTTGGAAAGCAAAATGTGTTTTGTAATACAAAGTATAACTGATTCGCATTGTAGCAAAGCATAATGAATACAAATACATCAAAATATTGGGAGGATAGGGTACCACCTTCTTGAATGAGTTTTGACTGAAATCTCCTCTTTAGTTCCAAAAGCTATAAATAGTATTTAATACACTTTTCACCTAAAATAACATCACGGACGTCGATATTCACTTTGTTAACGCTGTACCTATAGTGTACCTACATCTATAAAGTATTTTGCAATTCGAACCGCTTGATAACATCTTCTATCAAGCATACTGACAGACAACAGATTCAGTTTGGTTCCTACAGAGAAAATACTACTCTCACAAACTGAAATAAAGTGCATATTAGTTGTGAACAAAGCACATTTAAATTAATAAACGCTAAAACCACGAAGATGCGCACGCGCAGACGATAATTGAACTAAATTGTTACGTGCTAAGCTTTTTTGTTATCCTGGATATCTCATATTGTTTCAATGTTTTGTTATTTATATTAAACTTTGAGCATTTATTTATGTATCAGAGGAAGCCAAAGATAATAGTTTGTGACGGTCGCAAATGAGATTTTGAATATTTTACATTTTTATTAGAATCTTCCTCAAATTGTTATTATGTTATCTACTATTCGTATCTAATGTCTATTCTCCAACTAAAAGCATATAACTTATAGTACCTATTCAAATTACAGACGGTGTTGTGGCTAAAAAAAGCTAGCAATAGATATTGTACAAAAAATATCTCTAATAACCAACTATAGTATTTTTTCAAAATACTTAAAAACAATTGAAAAAAAGTGTAGGCCGTTTGAACAATCATCACTAACGACCGTAACGCAAAGAGCATCTCCACTTTATTAGCTTAGTTGGACAGCCCAAAGCACAATAGGGGCACACTTGGAACTAGTTGATGGTATCGCTGACAAGCCGTCGTCACAACGTGTGACTATTGTGACACCGTTAGCCACAGTGGTGATATAGTGTAAATTGAAATAGTAGCGCTGCTTTAACAAAACACGGCATAACAAATGCAGAGAAGATGTAAGAGCTACAGTCCTTGACACCGGCCAGTGATGTCCATATACTGGTAACTACGTCAGTGGCAAATACAATATCTAACAAATATCGTATGGAATAAGAGCCTAGTCTGAAATCAGAATTTACCTACTGCCATCGACGCTTCTTGTTATCAGAGTAAATAAAATGAGTAGATCATCTTCATAGAAACGCACCGAGCGCGGTTTGTATGTGAGCGCGCCAATACGTATGCGGCGCGCTCACATACAAATTTCTATGAAGGTGACCTACTCATTTGTATTTACTCTGTTGTTATTGTCTAGATTTGACGTTATACTGATACACACAATTTTCTCTACTACTTAATCCATTTTAAAAAGGCAACATTTTTAACAACTCAAAGAGCAATCCAAACCAACAATTCAACAACCAAACTAAGGCGGTGTGTAACAGTTTTCCAAGGATCAATTTAATGAACCTTCTGTGTCATGGTTACATTGTGTCGATACTGTGACAAATTACTTGACACGTAGGTGGCTATATTTTTAACCTGTCGGCGACGCCTGTTTGATGATAGGCACTGGGCACGCCTTTCTGCTTATATTGGTAGCATAATATACTGATTGTAGGGTACGAGTGTTAAGTATGAAATACCACATTATGACAGGAAGAGAAAATTCAAAGATTTGAATTTGTTGAGGTAGTTGGTTTCTAATCATATCGATACAAAATGCTAAAATATTTTTTATGTATACTAAAATAATAAAAAATAGCATAAAGCTTTGTTATTTACATTTCCTATGTTAATTACTAAATCCATACTGTAGCTGGTGGCACTGGGAAAGTCATTAGTCATCTTGTACGAGGGCGGCACTGAAAATTTCGGGAATCAAGGAAGTGAAACAACATTACTATTTAAAAATGTATTTATTGCTTTTTAAAGTATTCTCCGCGAAATTTGACACATTTTTCCATACACGAAACCAATCATTGAAGCAACCATTGCATTCGGAAGTTTGGGTCTCCAAAATGGCCGTTTTGTAGGCTTCCACAGCTTCTTCAGGTGATGAAAATCTCTGACCACGCAATTTATTCTTTATTTTAGGGAAAGTATAGAAATCATTAGGGCTTAGGTCTTGTTGGCTTTAATTCATTTTCGAACACCCAAACTCGTGACTGGTTTTTTGTTTCGGGTTCGTACGCGTATATCCATGATTCGTCACCTGATACGATGTTGTATACAGCATTTGAGGATCCTGCATGTAATCTCCCGAGAGTTCTGACGCACCAAGTAACGCGAGCCGCTTTTTGCTCTTCGCAGAGCGAATGCGGTATCCATCGGGAAAACAACTTTTTTACACCTAGTTGTTCATGCAAGATTATTTGTATTTGGCTCATGCCAATGTCTAAAGTTGCCTGAATTTCGCGGTATATCACATGTCGATCTTCTTCAATCAGCTTACGCACAGCATCAACGTTTTCTTAGGTGACTGCAGTTTTTGGACGACCTTGACGGGGATCATCACTGAGCTTGACACGTCCACGTTGAAATTCAGGAAACCAGCGATAAATTGTGGTTTTGGATGGGGCTTCATTACCAAATGCAGAAATCATCCGGTCAACACACTGTTTTTGTGTTAAACCACTCCGAAAGTCATAATAAATCATCGCTCTTGAATTTTCTCGAGTCAATTCCATTTTCTCAACGACTAAACAAGTTTGACTAGACCTTGTGATACGACCGAGAATCTTTTTTTAAATAAATAAATGGTATACGATTTTTAAAACCCTGGAGTTTGCAATTAAATAGATTTTAATATGACTGGAACAGTGGAAATATTCCATTCCCGATACTTTTAGTGCAGCCCTCGTATGCATACTCACTTTTAAGTGTGTGACACCACCAAGTGATCTTAGTTTAAAAGATATCGAGTTGAGTCAATATTGTAAGAACAGAGTACAAGTATTAATTGGGCTAAGGTCCATTACAATAATTAAATTTAAATTTAAAGCTAAACTTCAAACAACTAAGTCAATGAATTTCTTATGCTGATTTTGTTAGCAAAAAATAATGTTTTTCAATCAGTTCCGAGGTGGTCTTAAAAAATAAGAAAAATGGCTGTACTTTATTTAAAAAGCAAAATAAAAACTGCCCATAAAACAATAGAGATGAAGAAAAGAAAATTAATTGAACCATAAGACGGTTTTAGCGTCATACATCTCGCGAATGGCAATTAAAGTTAAAATACGTTAGTTGTTAATTTAATTTTAAGATCTTACTTGTCGATAATTACTTTGACACATTGCAGTACAGTCAGCATCAAAAGCTCATGCCAATTTTTTTATACATCTGTCAATTAATTATCGTAAAATGCAAGCAAACTTGGCGGCGCACTGTGGCAGACGAAGCGAAGAAGATCGGCAAGACTTGGAGCGAGATCAAACGCGAAGCTCAAGACCGAACGCGATGGAGGACTGTTGTGGACGCCCTCTGCCCTATCTAGGGGACATAGGACATTAAGTCAAGTCAAGTAAGTCATTGTAAAATGAATCTTGTGTCTTTTGCACATGGTGATATCGTGGAATCTTCAAATCCGCTACATTTGATGCCGACTGTATATTAAATATCCGACAAAGACTGGCATGATATATGGAGGATTTTAATTTAACCGAGTGATAGCATCAAACACGTGTACTGCGGACGTTGAGAAATACAGTAATTAGAATTTTGGTGAAAATAATTTCACGTTGGATATTGGGTGGTTAAGGTGGTGGTATTATTAATAGCCAGTTGAATTTTTATGTCAAGAATACTTTTACAGTAATGAACTGGAAACACTGAACACTGGGGCATCTTATGTAGGAGTGATAAGTGCTATTTTACAAGAGAAATGTCTTCTGTACCTACAATACTGCAATACAACAGTCGCCATAGCACACAATAATTTAATCAAAATAATGCAACAGCTGTGATCGTAAATAAATGCAAAGGGGTATTCCCCATCAACGGAACTAAAAGTAATAGCATAAATAAATATTATACATTAATTAATCAACATAAAGCTTCGATAGGCAAACCTATTCAATAGTAAAAAAATAATGAGCCAAAATACCAAAAAGGTTGGCTCGGAAATGACAGCAATAAAGTGATGTAATAAAATAATTTTTAAGCTTTTTGCCCACATGTGTTTAAGAACACAATGGGCAATTTGGAGGCAAGAAACTCATGAGATTGTATAAATGTGTAATTATTAATAACTGGACATCTCATAATTATACAGAACACGAGCATAGTGATTGTGAAACACCTCTTGAATGGCATTAGCGCGTACGAAATGTGGAATAGGTACTGTTACGAGCGTTTCATTGGTAGCTGCTTGGCATTAAGTTACTCGTCCCGTAGTGTAACTGCGATTATAGTAAATATTAAGCCCCCCTACCAATAAACTGCAGTATTATTTAAATTTCGTATCGTTATTTCTTTTTTGTTGCACTTAATTAATTGGTACTTTTGAGAGTCTACAGTACGAGGGCGGCTCTTGAACGAACGTAACACTACTGACAAGTCAAATAATAAAACAAAAATAGTAGCAAAACTCAAAGGTGACTGACTGACATAATGATCTATCAACGCACAGCCCAAACCACTGGACGGATCGGGCTGAAATTTGGCATGCAGGTAGATGTTATGACGAAGGCATCCGCTAAGAAAGGATTTTACGAAACTCCACCCCTAAGGGGGTAAAATGGGATCCACGCGTACGAAGTAGCGGGCGGCCGCTAGTTATAATATAAGGTTTTAGAGATTATAAATAAAGCTACAGAGCAATACGCAAAATGAGAAACCCTGTTCGTTAGGATATAATTACATCGTAATCTCCCCATGCCAGGAAGGTATGCGGTATGTCATCTTAGGTCAAAATCATCTTATGAGGAAAGATGTACTAAAGGCTGTATAGCGGTGAAAGTTAGTACTGAAATACGCCTATAAATGAATAAGTCATTTATACCCTGATATAAATTGTTCCCACGAAACTACAAAATGAAGTGAGCACTCTATCTATTTGGGATTTCCCCAGCTACAATAATAAAGTAGTATTTTATCAATTGAATCATTTCACCCATTGACATGATCACAAAAGTAAAATAAAGATACGTCAATCACTGACGAATGTATCATCGGCTTTTTATAAAACTCACCCGTCTGTTAACAAACGGTATATTACAATGCGTTGCGATAATTTATAATGAGAATTTAATTTCACAGGTAGGTCGATGATTATTCAATAAATTAAATGCTTATTTTTCGACTCAGTATTCGAATAGGCTAAAGCCATTCACAGATACTATAATATTAAAGGTAAGAAACTCTTTAGTACTGTTAATATTGATAAGGGCGGTGGTTACTTCACATCAGAGGGCTTAGTGTGAGTTTACATAAAACGCGTAAATGTATGAAAATTTTAGTTCTTGAAAGTTTCCGCTAGGGGCGCTGAACAATCCGTCATACATTTAATGTATTTTTTTACGCGCTCATTTGATGTAAAATCTTACTCAGCCCTCAGGTGACAAAATGTATCTCACATAGTTCGCGTTTGGCTTTAACTACATTGAAAATCTTACATACTTAATTATGTACCTGTCTTAAAAAGAAGTTGAAAATAGAATCCACTTTTAGCTGAGCAATTTTTACAGCTTTTGAGTTATAAAACAGATTTCTAAATTAATTTACGACTAAAATGCCTAGACATATAAATTATGTCCATCTTGATTAGGCCTGATCTCTATTGCCTACTTTATTGGCTGATCTAAAATTTAGAATAGCTGATTCACTGATTTAAAAATAATTTGTTCCATTTTGTCTGAATTAAGACCGTTAAGATTTCTTTTTTTGTGATTCCTTGTGCGGCCTACCTTAGGAACCAATATAACTCTTTAATTTGCCATCAATTTGATCTTGAAAAGCAGGTTTCATCAAATCTATAAAGTACAGCAAAGCCGAAAGTCGTAAATCAAATTGTTTTAATAGCGTTTTATACCGAAACACATGTTAAACTATTGTATAATTAATCAAATTATTTAATTTAGCAATAAAACACCACGTTCGTTAATCAAGCCGCGAGTGGCAAGGCGTCTTCTGGGTAAGTCCCATCACAGTTCACATTCACGGTTTTTTAAGACGGACTGTACCGTAACCTACCTCTATGTAGGTATATTTTTATCGACCTTAGACCTGCCTGCGATTGCGGGTTAGAATCCCAGTGCCAGTGTAATGACAATGAGCAGGTAATGCAGAGCCATAGAGATTTTAGTATTTATTAATATGTATCTTTTAGCCTAGGCGCAGATCTTCGATTTTTAGTTGGCCGATAGTTGGGTCGGGCTGTTGATCAGTATGGAGACGTATGAAAGTGCGCACATTACACCGATTTGGTATCGGCTGATTCTTCATACAAATTAGAATCGGGTCCAACTATCGGCCAACTAAAAGTCGGTGGTCTGCGCCTAGGCAAGTATGTTCGTTATCTAACCGCCATATTACAAGCTCATTTGCGACTACGTTATTTTTATCATCAGTATCACAGTTACTTCATCTACATAGCATACTGTCATCAAACGGCGCACTTACAACGCCAATAGCCAATATCTGTTACACGAAGACGAACCTTACCTTATCATTAAGTATATAAAATATGCAATCTTACCTCGATAATCGTTGATGGCCACGACGAGGGTTAGAGTGGACCCCAGAGGGACTATCCCGGAGACTGGTGGAGCCCACGGCCCTTTGCCCGCTTGGATCTCCATCCAACAATCCACGTTGTCACCTATAACAGGAGAACGATGTAAATAGATGGTATTTATTTAATCTAATAACACATATCGGATGGAGGATTAAAAACTTTTCCATATTGGATCACCTTTTCTTCAAACTATAAAATATGGTTAAGTACAAGGAGAGTATTGGAGTAACGTCATGTTTACCTGCGCAATGTCAGCTCATTAAAGTACTAACTGATAGTGTATTAAGGCCTATGTTCCTTCCTATGTTTAAGATAAGGTAGAGAAAACTGGAAAATGTTAAGCATAAGAAAGGACTCATCAGCTGACGGTTATTAAAACGTTTTATCGATAAGTACCTAATTGAGTGCTACATAATAGCAATATTTAATGCAATTCGCGCCAGTTCTAAATAGGCCCTAAGTTTTTTTAAATCACAACTACTAACCTCTGAAATCCAACTGCACCACGTCCAAATCAGCTATCACCATGGGCGGCTTCGAGGCGGTCTTCTCATAGTCGTTGAACCATTCGCAGCGCAGTCTCTTGGCTTCGTCCCACACTTCCAGCAGGTCTTTGTCGTACTGAACTACCACTGTGTTCTCGTAGAACTGCCCGTGGAGGTCTGGAAGATAGGTTTAAGTTAAGATAGTTTCATAGGAATAAAGCGGAATATCTCTGGATGTAATAAATAGGCGACTGAGTTTCTTGCGCTGCTTTTTCTCAGCAATGGCCTATTTATTATCCCGAAGCAGTGGCAGGGTTAAAGGATTACGGGGACGTATAAGCACATTTCAATAGCCTATTTATTTTACAAAATATAAATTACTGTATACGCGTGTGTCTTGATTTATAAGGAGCGGTATTATGCATTAATCTTATGACGTAATTATGTTGAAGTTAATTTTAAGAGGTACCAATAATTTTTCCATCTCACCAATAATTTTATAAATAATGTATTTACTTTTCAATAAGATCTTGATGATCTAAACTAAAGTAACATTTTAAAATCCTTATTATTGTTGGGGCTATACCTAAGCGGATGAACTCACGCAAAAAGTTGAAATCGCCCGAAGAACGCGGATCGAACCAGAAGCCGGAGGCTTGTCACGCAAGCGAAACTGACCCCTAAGAGCTTCTAGCAAACTCCCTTTCAGAACCACTATCCATTAGGACATTAATCTTCCAACTTTGACTGGCGGTTAACACGTCCGGACCCTATCGCGCGAGATATAAAATCGATTTCGGATTGTCGCTGCGTTTAATACGTCACGTTCTATTGGAGGCCTTTAGGGTCGCAAATGCTTTGGTGTGTCGGGAAGGAAATGGTCTCGGTACTGGATTGAGGGTTGGCGTCTCAGAGGCGGGGTGCTGGAGGAATTTGGACCTTGAGCGCTGTGATATGCGGTCTGGCGGGTGGCGGTTCTGAGAAACAATGCTCGCGCGCAACATTCGCAGAAGGAGCGGGACGCATGGCCCCCGTTATACTCCACACTAGCCGTAGTGGGATCAACTAGAAATCGGAATGAGAAAAACTCACTTTGTTAAACTGAGGCCGACACGGTAAAGTTGACGGTTGCGATTTATTACGAAAACGTTACGAATTATCAGTACTGGGAACATAAAAGGCGATAAAGTATAAAAATGAAAGAAGATTGTGCGGACATTTCGCGACGCCTCCAGACTTATGAGTTTGCCTTCAGGCTGCATTTTTGGTAATTCAACTAATAACCTTAAATGATATTGCACCTCCACACGTCCATTATTCATTTACGATCTTATCTTGCGTTTCATACATGGACCGCGTTATTGCTGAAGATCAGGTATTAACGAACACGATACGTGTGAAAGGCGAGTAAATCAATTTCCAATCTGATAATATTTATATTGTTAGTCATCGTCAGTTTTCAGAAAATATCAAAAGCACTTCGTCACAGCTCAATAATCTCAGATGTAGAAACGTTTTCACTGAAAATCCTCAGATTATTTTATTATCTGTCTAGATAGTTACTCCCTAGGGCAGGTCTGTTGTCCGACATTCCTTATCCGCGTGCCCCACCTGGCTCTTATAATATTAACAGCTCGTAAATATCTTTCGACATAACAATGAACAGCGTAAATACTAATTAAGAGACATCTTGGCACAAGCCGAAGTAAAATAAAACGAACAGAAAACTCTACACTGTTGCACTTTAATGAAAGTGACCTCCCTACCAAAAAGTTATATGTAAATCAGATGATCCTTACATTGTACCATACAAAGTAGCTCGCCGAACATAATTTATTCCCGAGATAATAAATTACGGCAACTGGTTTTCGATAAGACGACAAAAGATCCCCGAAACTCTCAACGTAAGAAGATCATTAATGTGTTTCTGGCGATTGTATTTCCATCACATGCTTTCATGCATGCACTAGAGAATCATACTTTATCATAGGGATAGTAGATAGAATGCTTAGTCCAGCTTAATACCTACGTCTTACTTCCATTCATTTGTCATATACACACGCACCTTTAACTACTCTGCGAGACATTTAACTTCAGGTTTGTGGACATTTTAAAGGAATAACGCACATATAATTTTGAGATCAAGATTAATGGTAGGAATTTAAAATACATAGGTAAGTGAAAGAACACAGGTAAAGGTGAAGGTCATCCAGCTCACATCAAAGTAAGCAAAGTAAATGTAAAACTGAGTAATGTTAAATTTATCACACATCCTCTAAAGACTGTCGATATAGCAGGACCTGATATAAGCATCAGAGGTGATGACATCCAAACAGTTGTTGTAATGCAACATTTTATTTAGGTGGGGCTGCTTAAGGATTTGCCACACTGAATGCATTCTGCTGGCAGTGGTCAAGTCAAAGTGAACGCAGCCCGCATAACGTATGAAAAACATTTTTGGTCAGGGTACGGTCTGCGTGCAGCGGTCCGGGCAATACAATCTATCAGTGGTGTGGTTTGCGTTCTTTCCAACGCACGGTCAAATCTCATCAATTCAAAATGTATCATCATCATCATCATCATCTCAGCCATAGGACGTCCACTGCTGAACACAGGCCTCCCCCAATGCTTTCCATGTTGTTCGGTTGGTAGCGGCCTGCGTCCAGCGCCTTCAAAATGTATAGAGACTGACAATGTTGTTTATACATGATGCAGGCCGCGTTCACTTTGACCTGATCGTATATCTTTTTAACGTGCCGCAGATGAAAATAGAGGTAAACAACGGCTATCTACGCATGCCACGCGCATCTGACTTCCTTCGCGCGTGCGCAATTATCTTAACTGTTCAGTTTATGTTTCCAAGTTCCGGGTAACTATGCGTTTGCAAAAAGGTCGTGTTAATTGAATTAACTTTTTTCGTATAACTGAGATGCCACGTCATTAAGTTTCTCTGTGCGAGTTAGTTCGTCGGTACTGTTTTAATTGTAAGTCTACTTTTTGCTGACCTACCCCGTTACGTAGTGTTTTGTCCAGTTTCAAACAGTTATCTACGACACAAATACAAATACAAAGTCATAACCCTGACCTAACCTACATTCATCCAGTATTGTAGCCATGCCATAACTTTTATAACTCTTAGGTCTACCTATCTGTATAATGTGTAACTCTCACCAGCCAGCTAATGGTTTCGCTCCAAATTTTACAACTCAGGTACGAGTATGTGTTCCTTTTTATAGTTATTGTTTTGACATTTATCCCCGCAACATTATCAACCATGTTAACTGCCTCTTGCTCGTAATTTACGCCCGCAAGTAGCCGTTTCCTGAAGAGCCCAAAATAACAAGCGCCACTTTAACGATTTTCGACAATGTTATAAATGTCTTAATCATTCTTAATTATAGCATCTACGAATTTTATTATTCTCCATAAACGTCAGCGGTGTACAGATTTATAAAATGACAGAAATCATAATCCGTATATAGCTACGAGAATTGTTTTTGAATGTCAAGGCGATGATTTTAGCATATTTAAAAGCATTTATGATATGAAGAAAGCTGCTAAGATGAATCGTTAAAAGGTAGGATTATACATTCGAATGGTGACAATAAAATATTTTCGGGTATCATCAGTAGGCTGAGTAGGTTATCAGGTCGATAAAAGCCGATGATTTACATGTTATTATCCTTATTCACATGATATTGTGGTCCGAAGGCGCGGAAACCTGAAGAGGTCGAGAGGTGAAGGCTATAAAATATTTGATATAGAAAAGACATAACGACATTTATGCATAACGGTTGACGATTTTAATGACCAGCGCCTTTTGAAAGATATCAGTAGCATACGGTGATTTATGTACTAAAGCACGCCTTTCTTTATGAATGACCATCCAAATACTCTATAATGAAAAGTACATACTACAGTAATTCAAGAATTGTAAAGATTTACGTGTATTTCTTAGAGATAATGTTACATAAATATAAAAAAGTCATTACCATCTATTGAGGTGATATTGTAAATAAATAATTAAGTGAGACGCGACATTTATTATGTAGTACGGCAACACAGCCGAAGCGTCAAGCTGTAAATACTTATGTAATTACATAATAAATGTCACGTTAGTCTTGTTGCTCTTAGTTTTAAAACAATCAACGATATCATTAATCCTCCAATGAAGTAGAGTTTGTTTTTTATTTTTTTATTAATTTATGCTTTGTATAATAAACAAAAGCAACGGGAATTGTAATTGACGCTAAGCGAAACTAAAATAGTATGTAAAATATCCATAGCGGAGAGGAACGCTTGAAACAGTGGTTTCCAAACCTAATAAATTACTGAAATCAGCCCCCAATGGGTGCTAAGGAAAATCGAGAAAGATTATTTCAAAATAACCTCGGTCAACTGCGGGATTTATTTATTAACTGTTGCCTGTAGGTTGTATTTTTGATATCAAACTAAAAAGTTTAGGAGCCTTTGCTTGCATAAAGTATTAATACAGCTTTGTGTGAGACATTGAGCTAATGATGCTTGTTCACATGCATCAGTTGCCTGCGGTTGTGTTTTTCATTTCAATAAGTTTGGGAACGTATGCATAAAGTATCATTATTCAACCGTCAAGTGTGAGATGGATTGATTGGTAAGCTAACGATCCCTGTTCACATCAGTTACCTGGGGTCGTATATTTAGCCGTATATTAATTTCAAGCCAAAAAGTTTGGGAGCCTGTGCATAAGGTAACATTATACAACCGTCTAGTGCGAGATGGATTTATTGTGAGCTAATGATCCCTGTTCGCATCAGTTACCGGCGGGATGTATTTATTGATTTCACACCGTTTGCCGCGGTCCATTTACGCAAATTCATTCGTCACGTGTCTGTTAGTGTTTGCTAACGTACAGACCGGAATTACCGTTTTGGACTCGGTTAGTAATTTATATGTTCCCAGCTACGGGTCTAGATGGAATTATTTGTTGTCAATTGAAACGGCATTTATATAACGAGGTATGTTTATAAGTTTGATTAATTTAATATGTATAGTGGGACTGATATGTCCAGTCTCTTGCGTCCGTAATAGAAAACATCGTATTTCAATTTTCAATCAGTGATAATTGGGATTCGATGTATTACGTTTTATTGCAATATTGACGGCGTATATTAGCCGTAGGATATTGGATTATCCATATAATTCAAGAAGCCACCGGCATTAGGTCCACTTATCATATTATTATGATTATGGCGACATCGGCAATCTAACTGAAGCAATCAGGTAGGTATTTTATATTTTATTCTACTGATATTCTAAACATCAACATAACTTAACTCAGCGATCAGGGGATTGATTGTTTAACTCAATATTACAGCACAATTTCTTCGATATTAGGAAATATCCCCGGGATTTATCTTTCGCTAATTGTTTCATTCGTTCGTTTCAACCAAATGTCCACAGCTGGACAAGGGCCTTCAAAAGTTGTTAGAGGTTGCAGGCTGAAGCATTGCAAACAAAACTTGGAAATTATCTAAATAAGACAATTTAAACTCTACCAGAAACTGTCAATAGGAATGACACAACCGAAATACGCTTTACCTGAAAAATTTTACTAATAAAGAGTATCCTCTTATTGTATTGTTTTACTTCAGCCATTATGCTACTCTGCCGTTCATCAGGGGGGGGGAGTTGCCAGTACTCGCCACGCTTGGCAGGCGGGTTGGCGAGCGCAGTTTTTTATAAGGTTTCGCACCTAGACGCTGCTGCCCATCTCGTGCTACAGGATTTAGTCGCCTCTTACGACACGCCTCCTGTTGGCGGTAGGGAATGGTATTCTTGACCTGATAAAGGTAGCGGGAAGGCGCTGGATGCAGGCCGCTACCAACCGTGCGATGTGGAAGTCATTGGGGGAGGCCTATGTTCAGCAGTGGACGTCCTGTGGCTGAAATGATGATGATGATATGCTACTCAATAGAAAGTTGAATGAACTTTTAACATAAGACAATAATAGTATATACGCAAAAATCACAAGTTTACCCACTTTCGAAAGAAATTCCAAATTCCAAGCATGCTACGTCTTTTGGCCACCAGATTTAGAGCCTTGTTAATCTAGATGAGTCATCCATCACTTTCTTTCGACATCACTGAATCAACTATAGCTAGTTATATTAAACCAAGAACGGATTAAGTTTATTTTATTTAGACATTATAGGACTAAGTATAATTTGCAACTGACTTGTGTGGAAATGAAAACAAATGAAAACTTCATAAGTGTGCGACTGAAATGATGGAGACTCTTAATCAAAGAAATGTTTACAATCTTCTACTATGAGGGATCGATTAAGAAGGAAAAATGCGAACGCTACTTAAGTGATCGATTCGGCTCAATCGCCAGGTACAAGAATCGAATATCTGTCAATTCGTGAACGAGATATAGCCCTGCTAAATACCTAAATGTAATGTAAGTATGTCAATAATATTGTTTAGATTCCTTTATCCTGACAGAAAACATATTAACAACACGTTTAATAACAAAATTGTCTTAAAATTATCGATACACCTTTCAAATTAGCTTCTAATCATCAGCAAATTAGCAGTACCTTCAAGTAATTGCCATCAACAAGGCAATTATTGTGCAATTTCCTTCTACGCCGCGATATCGTTTGCCACGATGAATCGAATGTAGCGCTAAATAGTCGAGCTAATACCGGATATTCTTATCTTTACGATGATTCCGTGGCTTCCTGACAACTACTGCCTTCGGTTAGGCTTTAATGTTTATACGAATCAATTTGACAACCTTTAACAACTTTAATAATGGGTAACAAATTGATATAGAAAGATTTAGTGGCTGTGGAAAAAGCCATCGATGCTTAATTTATTAAAGATACTAGCTTTCCGCCCGCGGCTTCGCCCGCGTGAAATTTTGTCTGTCACAGAAAAACTTTATCGCGCGCGTCCCTGTTTCAAAAACCGGGATAAAAACTATCCTTTGTTCTTTCCCGGGACTCAAACTATCTCTATGCCAAATTTCATCAAAATCGGTTGCGAGGTTTAAGCGGGAAAGCGTAACAGACAGACAGACAGACAGACAGAGTTACTTTCGCATTTATAATATTAGTTGGGATAGTCACTTTGTTTGACGTAAGTTAAGTTAAATACAGCTTGTTTATTGAAGTAAGTGTTTTGGTGCATTTTGGATTTAATTAACTTAAAGTTACGTTAGTCTAAATGAACATGAAATAAAATGTTTGTTGGGGTATAAGGCATTATCAGTACTATCTATCTCTAGCTCAGCTCTACGATTCAGAAAAGCTTACTAGACTGTATTAGGTTACCCGGGGGTTATGTTGAAGCCTTTCAGTTACAGGTCCTATCATTACGTTTATATGTTTCAAAGAGTGTTTTAATATAGATCGGAAGATCTGATCTAATATGAATGCAGGTCTTTTTTAAGATGCCCCCACTTCAGCATCTTCATCTCCATCATGTGGTACTTTATGTGGTATGGATCCTTTTCATAGGACATCATCATCATCATTTCAGCCATAGGACGTCCACTGCTGAGGCTGGTTTTAGTGTCACGCGGTCCGCCCGGTGCAGATCCGCTCCGCACGGCCATCTGTATGAACGTCTACGGAGCGTTTTAGAGTTATGCGGTCCGGAGGATCCGCTCCGCTCCCTAGCAGTTCATACAAATCGGCTGTGCGGAGCGATCCGCACTAACAGTCCGCGTGACACTAAAACCAGCCTGAACATAGGCCTCCCCAATGTTTTCCATAATGAAAGCATTCCGGTTGGTAGCAGCCTGGATCATTTGTATCTAAGTTATCTAACAACAAACTAAAATTACAATAATAAGTAAATAGACAGTATAAACTTACCAGGCTTGGTCCCGCACTTGGCGTACGCGATCCGAAACGAGAAGTACGTCTGGCCCGTGGAAGGCGGCACGTACACGCACCGCGGGTCGCCGTGCTGACCTGCGCACACGCACAAATGGCAATCAGATGCGGGTCAAGTTATGATGGTTGGATATAAGCTGTCAGTAGTGGTGGGAGACAGATTGGCAAACAATTAAGTGGTAGGTAAATTGAGTGTATTTTTCTCCATTGGAATTAATTATCTTAGAAAAATGCAAATCTATCCTACTTTGTCAAGAGCTTTGCAAGCTATGCTTGCAACTTTGTTGTATGTTTCATATTATCATAGAAATGTAGTATCTAAGATCAATATTTAAGCTTTAGTCTGACACATGGATGCATTTTAGAGACGGAAATTATTATTTCCTTATTAGGAAGGCATCTTGATCGTTACAATTAAAGAAACGAAGAAACGTTTTTTCTTGTGTGTATAATAATAACTTAGCATTTCCACAAATAATGGTCTAAAAATCCATCCTGATTATCGTAACTGTATTACTCAAACATGTGACACTTTAATATTTCGTAGGAAATCAAACAAGGGTCAACATAAGCTAGCTAATTTTTGGGCTCGCAATCAGTTAGGGGTCAACTTATGCTGGTTTATTGTTGAGCTTTGTCAACTTAAGCTGTACAGGCAATTTGATAGGGGTCAAGTTATGCTGTTTAATGGTTAAGCTCCGTGGGACCTCGTGGTGCTTATGATTAACAGCTTGTTAATAAAACTGAATGAATGAACTTTAATCCATATTATATGGTTGATATTATACAGATATTTTAATGACGACGGACGACGGCACATAAAGGTGAATACTGTGGCATCTTATGTTCTTGAGATACCTAGATGCTATTTTGCAATGAAACTGTATAGTTGCATGTGCTTGTGACTGTAAAATTTTGAAAGTGAAATCATTTAAATAAAGTCCATATGAATTATTGCTCTACTAATTCAACAATTTCTAGTTTATTATGTTTATCTATCACATAATAGAAGTTACAGTGCAGTTATGAGTGCATTCTTCCGTTAATGTTGCATAAACTAACCCATTGAATAATTAAAAAGAAAATCATGCAAATAAGTGTTAACTTTACACGTCAATATTTTCTCTCATAGATAGATACATCTCACTCATTTGACTGCAAAATAACACAAATTTCAAGTAAATAAGACTTTACAATGGTTTAGACTTAGAGTGATGCGCCTTAGCTCGTACAGATTTACACGGTCCTTGAGTAAAAACTGTAAAGGTCACATCGTGTAACATCTAAACGGATCCCCGCTATAAAATTTAAAGTACTATAAAACGACCCACTGGTATATTTTTATCCCAATATCGCCGTTACTTTCCAATTATCGTCGTGTCAAATGACAAAACACACCGGTTTGGATTCCTGAGTGTGGAATTCCAAAAAGTACATCACTATGGACCTTAGCTTACTATAATGCTATTGTGGAAACATTTTGTCACGCAGGTGCGAAACATAGAAGCGTGCATGTATGGCTGGAATGTTAATATATTAAAGTATTCGTATGAGATACTAGAGACCGTTGTTATGATGATTTATTGTTTTATTGTATATCTTTGTTTATGCACTTACACAATTTTAGGTAGAGTTAGTCATTGGGAACTTGAGATTGGTGTCATTTTGTTTTATTGCTGTTTCATGTTAATTTGATGGGGAAATGCCATAAACCTTCATGTTAGTGGAAAGGTTTGATTTAAGACTCATAGTTAAAATGACAAATTATAGGTAGATACAATGGGATAAAGGTGCGAGTATTATGATAAAGCTCAGAGCAAGCACAGTCAAGTAGTGTTGCATAACTATCGATAATAAATAATAATAATAATAATAATGTATATGTTACGGTTAATGTGATAAATTGAAAATTATGAATAATCGCCGGTTATTATGAATAATTACCGACAGGCGAGGTAAAAGTGATAAATTAATCACATTTATCAGTGATTATTTAATAATGCAACCTTAACCCTCGCTGTACGAGGTGGGGTGTGACACACCCCAGTCCTTTAAAAATAGCCACAATTTTAAAAATTTGCAAGTGTTGAATTTGAAATTCTCAGTAGCTGGAATTATGACACTGCTGCTTCGATCAGCGTTGCAAAATTAGTCCAGTGGTGACTACCAACTGAGTTACATGCCTTTAAAGTGCGTGTGGGTGTCACACACCCCACCTGGTACGGGACGTTGTTAAAAAGTTTTAAAAAAAATCTAACAGTTTTGGTGTAATTTATATATTTTTAGCTTTGTCAATTGAATAAAATTCAATACAAATATTATTTTTCGTGATTTTTACGGTATCTGAAATTTTCAAGCACTTTTAGTCAAATGAGATGACTTTTAGTGCGAATCTGGAAGTTTAGTACTGAGATCCGAAGATGTATGTGAACATACACTTATGGGCTACAATTTATACTTGGTGATACAATTTATGGGCTACTGAAATGGAATAACATATTTTATAAATAAATAAAATTGTTACGCTCCCATTTTTCGCATTGAGCATACTCATTTTCTTTCATTAGAATTGTGGTAAATTGAAAACCGATGATCAAAACAAATTTATACCCTTCCAGTTTTTAACTAACTTTTAAATTATAAGTCAATACTTGTACTTTGTTAAATAAAAAAGGTTGTCATAATTAAAGGCACCAATTAAAAATTATACGTAGGAAACTGATTCCTAAATTACAAGAACAACGGAAATTGTGTCTTTTTGTTTTTTTATGATAAAAATGTTATAATACATAATTTCAGCTCAGAGCATTTCTTAAACCTAATTAGCATACGTAAATAATCAATATTAAATATTAAATTCCACCTAAAAAAATGTTGAATGAAAATTTTATCACTTTGTATATTGGGGTATGTCATACCCCACCTGGTACGGGACGTAACTTTTAGTCACCTCGTACACGGAGAGTTAACACTAACAAATATCATAATAGAGGACATCGGCTCGTGTACAGCGCCGGTGTACAGCCACACATTTTGATCGTTTTGATATCATTTAATAATATAATTTGGCATAATGACTTTGGACTGTTTCTTGCGTAACATTACTTTGCCATAATGCCCATAACATATTGTTTTGATTAAAGTAAAAAATAGGTTAGGGTGCGGCGGGGGTGGCCCTTGGGCCACCCCTAAGCCGCCTATTTAGTTTTATACACACATAAATGATCTCATATTAATCACTTTTACCAAATCATGAGGTAATTATTCATAATAACCGGCGATTATTCATAATTTTCACATTTATCACATTGACCGTAACATATACTTCGACAACTTTTAAAGGAATTCGATAGCACTATTTATTGGCAGTATCTTATGAGTAATACTTTTTAATAATGGTAACATTAAGTTCAAGTAGCCTGTACATTTTAGAGTCAAAGTTATGTGATTAAATACTTGTTTCATCGACATTGTAGCGACTTTTTATCTCAAAAATGCATCAACCTTCCAGCGACTTTCGTTTGTAGAGTGCTTTAGCTTAACACCTGCACCTTAACAACAAGTTCTTTGCGGCGGTTATCTTAACAGTAACTTTAAAATTCGGGTTATATTACATTAAAACAATGTGTGTTTAACCACAACTGGGTCGCGCAGTATTAACAATCGCACGTACCTATCCGTCATAATTGTGAGTGAAACCCCAACAATTATACACAGTAAGCACATATTAGCAACGCTCTGAATGCGTAGCGCTGCGCGGGCGCAGAAGCTAGCGTTTTCTTTGTAGGCCATTTGGTTTTCACTTAAAATATTGTATTAATATTAATAATTCACAACGAGAGTGAGAGCTTATAATTTAGTTCTAGTTGTGCCGAAAACAGCCAACCCAAAAGCTGGCCGAAATAAAGCCGGCAGAACCTTGTTATTTTGTTAGTGCGCTAATGATATTGATCGTTTCAATAAAATATTTTAAGTATAATACTTTTCATACTGCAGAGGTTTTTGGTCAACTAGAAAAAGAAGCAAGTTTTTTTTTACATTTGATAGAAATTTGTAAAAATATCGTTTGACATTACTAACGAAACTTAGGTTTTTCTTACAAGCTCGATCCTTCATAGGACATAGTATATTAAAGGAGTGAGTTATCAAGGAGAGCCTTATTCGTCAGCCCAACCTTAAATCCTTATTCCACTATCAGTTTGTAAAAACTTACCCTTAGACGAAACGATCCCCTCGAAGGGATGTGAGAACGTTAAGTGTACATCCATGTGGTCCTTCCCGCACATCACTTCTAACGACTGTATGACCGGCATCCCGTCCGGCCGCTCCATCGGCCATAGCTCCCCCGCTCTCGCTCTTGACTGAAACAGAAATTGGGAAATAAGTCTCAATGAATCTAGAGGTAAGGGGAAGAAAAAGTAACAACCACCTTTCAGCCCAGTCCAACACAATAGGGATGATGACTGGGTAATGAAATCCAAATTCTATTTAGTCCGTCAGACAGATAATAATTAGAAAATATTAGACTCATATTTTTTAATTTTTTCCATAATATTACAGTATTATATTGAGTTGAAATGTCGCGTGACGTCACTTTTGAGTAAAAATTCTACTCAAGCGTGACGTATCGCGCCATTTCAACTCGATGTAGCACTGTTACTAATTATGAAAGAAAATAAAAAATATGAGTCTAATATTTTCTAATTGTCTGTCTGACGGAAAAATAATTGAAATTTTGTCATCTAGCCTATTATAACGTAATTTAAAGATACATTTTGGCGGTATTTTAAGGCGTAAGTGATCGGTGAATCCTAGGGGATATTTGATTAAGCAAGAGGCTGACAAAGGTGATTTGAGTTTCTTCCGCCACTTCTTCTCAGCACCGGCACATATTATGTTGTCTTAAAGTGGTGGTAGGGCAAGCTATTTGGGACGTGTATAAGCACCCTGGAAAGGGTACAGAATATAAAACTTTGACTTTGACTTTGGAGGCTAATTGGCCTTATAACGCTGCCACATTAAAAAACTTTAGTGTTCGTTAAAAAATCTATTTGCCCTTTTTTAACGAGCTTCAGAAAAGGGGTATCCCAATTTAACTGCTTGTTAGTGATAACGATTAAACGGTGAATTTGAGACATACGAGTACATACCAAAAAATGCATTTTCATTGCCTCATTATCAAAATCAATAAAAAAGAAGTGTCAATATTTGAGAAAATCACAGCGAAAAAAAAACGTTTAATTCAAAAATCGATTCCGGATCTGACGCAGAACAAACTGGGTCAGTGAGGCTTATAAACAATTATTTATTGTTATGTATTGGTATTGTATTTGTCCGAAACGCTTGATTGACCTCCAATTATTTCGATATGCGTGTAAAAGGCAATTAAGAGTGTACGAATAATGATGGAAATTATTCTTTAAACTGAATCTGGGTTAAGTTTTTTGTTTTATTGAGTGTTTAGATCATGTTGAGAAATATTATATTAGTTATTTAGCAAATATATTACAGGGTTAACGCACTGTGAATATTTATGTTATTATTATTATTAGTGGAAGATTGCCTATTAAGCTAATGTGTAAGTCATTACAAGAGTTAAACTCATGTTTTCAAAATATCGTTAAATTATTATTCAGTCTTATATTAGTTAGTAATAGTCTTTACAAGGGAAATCTAAGTCCTAAGCTAATTCAAATTCTCGAGAAATATGTCTCTAGGGTTGCAATAGCTACCGCACGATGAGATAAAATGTGCAATGTTGGCCCAATAATAATTCAAGTTGTTGTGTCAGCCTTTCAAATAAATAAATGATTTCATCTTAGTCCATAAATCCCAAATGCTACACAATGGACATGGCGCACAATTTTTGTTGAAGATGCTAAAAAATACTACAAAAAATTAGAATGAATACTGTATTTTTACTTTTTTGATATCTTTAAAAATGACTGAAATATTCAAGCTCAAAGTGCGCTCTTCCGCTAGGAGCGATTTTCCGCGCGGATTTTGAAAATGTGACGTAGTAACATGAAAAGCTGCATGTAAGATATTATCTGTGTACAATGGTTAGAATGGTTAGTAGGGGAGCCGAAGCGGGGATTTCGGGACTTACTAAAGAGTGGCAGACTAACATACAAGGAAATACTTTGTACCTGGTTGATTACCTTTAAGTATGAATTTTTGACATAAAACGGCATTAGTTCTAATGCCTCTCACCCAAAAAATACCTCAATTAAGCCCAAATTTGAGACCGCAGCCAAACTTTGAGTGACGAGCCTAGATGGAGGACACATGAAATTGAACTTCTGCTTCTTCATTGATAAAGACTTATCATTTACCATACCTTATCATTTTGTATTCCATTTTCAAGTCACTTTTTTTATCACGCAGGGAAACCCCGAGCATAGCCCGCTCCATCACCCTTTGGGTGACCTTGAGCCTTCTTATGAGGCCCATAGTAAGCGACCACGTTTCAGAACCTTAAACTTTCCTATTTATTTCACGACTAGCTTTTGCCTGCGGCTTCACCTGCGTGAAATTTAGTGTCACAGATCGGCATAAATTATGGCCTATATGTTAATCTGGGTTACAAACAAAACAATAATATTGTACAGTTTCAACAAAATCCGTTGAGTACTTTTTGCGTGAAAGAGTAACAAACCTGAGACACAGGAATCTTCCTAGTTCAGGTATCAACCCACCAACATTCTTACTTTTTGTTTTTCCTGATTGTTTGTTATCATAATATTATCTGTTATGTTGGTGAGAAATAAACATTACTTTATTTTAAACTTCCAGACATCCAAACTTTCGCATTTATAATATTAGTAGGATACAATTATGTAATGTAGAAACAAACGAGACAAAAAAAATGTATACTTCAGCAACGCGAATTTTTTAATACTTCAGCATATTTAGGACACCCGGCAGCGTGTCCTGCCATGATCAAAGAAAAAATAACTCGCAATTTTTAATACTTCAGCATATTTAGGACACCCGGCAGCGTGTCCTGCCATGATCAAAGAAAAAATAACTCGCAATTTAGCAGGTACATTAATTTGACTGTTTCACAACTCTAAATCTATTTAACTTACATTACTAACAAATAACTGGACTATTTACTCGTTATTGAGCACAGAGACACAAACTTGGTTATTTTTCCAGAAAATTTATATTTAAGTGCATAAATGTAAAAATGGCTTCATATTGCACAAAATTGGCAATAGGTGGCATAATAATGGTTACTTTTTTAGCGCCTAGTTTGAAATGTGATTGAACGATGACAACTAACAACAGTTGTCAGTTAGGTAAAATTTTATTTTAGTTGGAAAAAGACAAAAAGTGGTAAATGGGTTAACGTGCGGGGGCTGCAAAATCATGTTGTGACGTCACGCGCGAATATTGGAAATTTTTGAAAATTTTAAAATGTCCGTAAACTTCTCGAGGTTCTATCTTCGGTAATACTGGATGGATTGAGGTGAAATAAAAACTAGTGTAATGTGTGTGATCTAAACTTTAAATTAAGTCATAATTTAACTTAATATTACAACTTATGCGTGTTGTCCATTGTCAGAAAACAACCTCAACCTGCCCCCAGTGATGGCTACACGATTGCCAGCTGATGCTATCAACTGTTCCTTTAAACTTCCTTTGTATTGCTTAACAAATGGTTGGTACAAAATCCTCGAATAACTCGATAATGCAGCGCACTATTTACATAAGATTCACGAATTTTTTAGATGTTGTTCTCTTTTTTCGCAGTGCAAAGGGTTAACTCAAATAATAGTGATCCTTTCGTGCCCAGTTTTGAAGTTTTGTCGACACCCGATATCAAAAGAAAGGGTGTCTGCACATCACTAACGTAACGACAGGTTGCGGTGAGCGGGAACAGTGTAAACATAATAAACTGGTAACGCATAATTTTTGAACGGAACGTTTACACCAAAATTGGATGATTGGCAAAACGCTGCACGCTTGTTTGCACAGAGTAAGTAACGATTCAGAAGATGAATTCTCTGTTTTGCGCGAAAAGACAAATATTTTTAATCGGTCGGTGAAATGAAAATAGTTTTCTTCACTCGTTTTACTGATACTTATGTGACAGTTACAGTGCTCATTCATCGATAAATTAAAACATTCTAAGAGTACAACATCTCGAAGAAAATCTAGCTGCTGCGGAAAATTATTCTCGTGTTGTTTATGTAAATAAAACAATAGGCATATTTATAGCTAGTTTTAGCCCGCGGCTTATCCTGTGTAGCTTTTAAAGCCTATGTTACTACTTACAGGAATAATGGATCTTACTAATGATGACAGAATTTTCTAAGCCGGTTCAGTAGTTCCAAAGATTATTTCCTACAAACAAACTCTCAAACTTTACCTCTTAGATTAAAGATAGATTAGATAGATAGAGTATGCAACGAATATCACTTAAAACTAATAATTTTAGCATGTCATCTCTATAATTGGGTGATCTGTGTCAAGAGCGATTTGATGAGTCGCCAGCGCACGTTCCGGGAACGACGCGGGCGCATTGCGTTCCCACGCGCGAAAGAGGAATGCGCGAAACGAGACAAACATACGCAAAACTGCACAAGCAAGACAGGGACAACAACACCCAGTTTTGTACAATCCCCGTAATTTACATTTTTGTGTGCAAAAACATTTCAGAGGGTCCGCGCCGTACGCCCGATTCGACATCGCATGAATATTTTTTACCGATATCTTTATCAGGCTTTCGTGATTGCTTTTGTAATTTTCAAAGCAAGCATAAATTAATTGTTTTTTTTCTTCGGATATTTTGGGGAAATGCCTGAGATTATTTTGGATTGTTTTGCTACAGCTACATGTAAGTAAATTTTTTGGTCACCCGAACCGAAATTTCAGTCCACCTAACGAATATGTTTGGAACATCACTTTAAACGTATAATTACAATTTAAAGAATCATACATTAACAGATTTAATGTAAAGCTAATCGATTTATCGGAGAACATCGTTCTAAAACTTGATAATCCCAGTAGCAGTGAAAGTGTAGATTTATCATAAATTTCTCCATAGACATGGGAAAATGTATCACAATAATGCTCCATCCACGGCTTCATTTGTTTGAAGCATGCAAACTTAATTAACATCAGAAGTCAATCTATTAGCGCTTCAATTAAGTGCATGGGAATTTTTATGGTATTCACTGGTTAATAAATAACATTTACAATCAATGTTGCTATTATAAAGATGTAAATGAACAAAACGTTGACAGGTCTGAGATTTTTTTAGAATTTGATAGACAATTATCTACGCTTCAAAATTAAGTACCTACTGATATAGTGTCAGAAGTAGTCTATTGCTTGCCGTTTCAAACATCTCAGGGCAAAAACAGTCTAGCTTTGGTGAATTAAAAAAAGGACACAATTACAAATATTACAAGCTAATGAAGCTTATTCATCATCATCATCATCTCAGCCATAGGACGTGGACGTCCTGGCCCATCTCCCCCAATGCTTTCCATGTTACCCAGTTGGCAGCGGCCTGCGTCCAGCGCTATCCGGCTACCTTTATGATGTCGTCAGTCCACCTTGTGGGTGGACGTCTCACGCTGCTTATTAACTAAGAAATAAATTAAAGTAAAAGCACAAGCAGAAAATTCTTAATTTCCAGCTAATTTTGCCATCGGCAACTTTTAATAAAAGATCACCGCCTGGCTCGCAGTTATTTGATTCCTAGTCTTCCTAGTCTTCCTAGTATTTGATTTGATGTTTAAATACGTCTATAATAACATAAATACTGACAAATAGCCACCAAGGAGTCGATAATAGCCGCGGTCCAGATAATAATGAAATTACACGGGATATAATTGCGTTCGTATCTGGAAAGTGGGGCGAGCGCGGCAAACCGTAGTTCTGTAATCACCGCACACATTACTGCGCCGTGTGTTCACACAAGTGTATTGTTTTACGCTAGAACAGTAGCGGGTGATAGAATTCTGCTGAAGATACACGAATGACTGCCAAAAATACATCAAGTAGATATTTGTAACGTCATTTCTTTCAATGGTTTGGAAGGTCAATATGTTGATGTTGGATCAATTAGATGATAAAAAGTGATACTTAACTAGATGATAAAAAGAATATAGTAAGACATAATAAGAACATGCAACTCTTAGCATAGCTTTACATAATGTTTATATTATTGAAACTGGTGATGTATAATACAATACTGATACAAGTAAACAGGTATCGATACTTCAGATACTCACATTTTGAAATGAAATAGGTAACTGAAGTAAAACTTTTTTCATTCGAAGATGAACCATGGAGTTTGAACCTTGTTGAAAATAACTCTACTAGCATGTAGACTAGCTCTACTAGCATGTAGACTAGCCCTTAAAACAGATCTCATCGAACAAAGCCGATTGACCGAGAAATCAAATCGGAATGATGATTAGAAGCAATTTACTCATCGACGTTGTTTCACGCAGTTAAGACATTAA
Source organism: Ostrinia furnacalis (assembly GCF_004193835.3). Lineage (NCBI taxonomy): Eukaryota > Metazoa > Arthropoda > Insecta > Lepidoptera > Crambidae > Ostrinia > Ostrinia furnacalis. The sequence continues at coordinate 289,634 of NW_021130826.1, forward strand.
GTGGGATACTGAAAATGTTGCTACAACGCAATCAGTGTAATTAGGTGATAAAGATGTGAATAACAGACCATTTAAAGTGGCCATCTTAAAAACAGTGACTTTACTGTTTTTCAGATCAACTCGAAATGTGCCTTTGTTACTTGAAACACACACTGAAAAAAATGTTTGGTTACTGCTTACACAACAAAAGTGACCACCGAACACTTTGGTTATGAGGAACAAAATGTTGTGTAAATTAAACAAATAATTCTGTAGTGAGCTAGTTTTAGTTTGGTTATAGTTAACACTTACTTCGGTGGTCACTTTTATTGTGTAAGCTGTAACCACACATTTTTTTCAGTGCAGTGTGTGTGAAGTTTTCTACATAAACAAGAGAGTTAAAGGTAAATAGAAACTTGCAAAAGGGTAAAAGACACAAATTACATTTTAATTGAAAATACGAACACATGATTACGTTAAAATTATGTACGTACACGATCAGTTAAGAAATTGTATCAATCTATCCTAAATATTAATATCCTGTCATCTTAATTAAGTCGTTAATTAAGTCGTCGTTGAGATGGAGACCATTATTTTAGTTTCTTTTTCACAATCATCCAGCTAGTTATACGCTAGATAATTGTCGGAGATAGGACAATTTTCATCCTTCAAAGAATAATAAAATACATTTTACAAAATATTAAACACAATAAAAGGGAATAAAGAGCCTCGTTCCATCACGCGGTTAATAACGCCCTAGAGATATGATTACGTATCCTTTGGGATAACAACCAGTTACGGGGCATTATAACGGATACTTTTGGTTCATTATTTTTATTCAAACGAGAATACAAGACTTTCTAACTGGATATTAGAGACTTTTTAACGGAAAGATGAAAGGATCGAATTCCTTATTTGTAGTTTAAAACTTGGTTTAGGCATTCTTGACTATTAAAAGTGTAGAGCCAACGTAGGTGCCACTAAACGTGTACTGCGTTTAATCTGATCATAGCATAGTTCAAGAGATACGTGGAGCTCTTATATCAAGCACTGAAAAGCACTTAAGCTAACCAATTGACTTAGATTTAAGCAAAAGAAAAAAGAAGAAAGAATATATACAAGAATATGACAAGTTTGTCATTGTACCAAAGTTGCGTCAGTGTCACGCCACGAAATAAATCACGATTACTCAAATGTAGGGCTATTAAATTGTTTTAAATTAACTTCTAATAAAATGGCTACCACAAAATCAACGGTGCCACACGCAATAACAATATGACCACTCGCCACACATTAGTGGGTGATTTTTTCTGGTAATTTCTAGTGCTAAGCGTTGGTTGGGTATTCTCGCGCATGCGACGACATCACGCACTTTTGTAGTGATGTAACGTTGGCGTATCGAGTTCGAAATAAAAATCAGGACATTAATCACTCAAGTGCTGAGCCACGAAGAGCTGTCAGTCATTTGGTCAGAAGAAAAGCAATTACATAATCTCGTATCTTACAGATTCGGAAAAATATTTCCTGACCTCTAACAAATTGACGCGAGACGTGGAAAAACAGTAGCGAAAAACATTTTATGTGCAGCCAAACTCTACAAACTCTACATACTATACTAACACATAAAAAATAATGTTTCTACTGCTTGATGCATCTTATTCGTTAACGATGAGTGTCCAGTGTCCACACGTCACTAGTTCATGACTAACGCGGTAACGAATCATTGGTGCGCGCGACGCGTGCCTCTCGTCATTACTATAACGACGTACTTGTATAGAAAATAATACAGTAATAACACCAGCTGTTCGTATATCTACAGTTATTACACCAGGAGATGTTCTTCATTACGTGTGGTTTCTAAGTTTCACTCACCTGAATAGAGCTGGAAAATGTATCACGCTTTTCAGTTACGCATACGTGTTTGACCGCGATCAGTTTAATAAATATGAGTACATTAACATCTGGACTGAAACAACCCCAGTATTGACTTCCAGTAAGGCGAGGTATGATTAAATACAAAAACACATAGAAAAGTTTAATCATGATTATCTGAAATGAGATAAGCAAGAAATTAAAGCATCCTGAGAATCCTGAGATCAATAGAGTTCATTTTATATTAAAGGAATTTTAACTGGATATACCTAATCTATCAAGTCTCTTATAACTTATGCAAATCTCCCATAGCTCGTACTTTTCAGTGCAAAGGGTCATACTGAGGCAAAGCATTAACTTCCTGATTATTTTTCATGGTAATCTTTCTCATTACTCAGCTTTCATACTTGATAGGGATATTAAAATAACTTGAATATGAATGCGTTTGAACAACGCCTATAATAGGAAACATAAATAAGCCTTTCAACGACAATAGCTCTGATAAATTATGGTTACCATAAAACAAGTATTATCTGCATATTTAAATCAAGTATGACAATCATATGCATTGATAATGATGGAGTCTGAATTTTCATCAGGAAATGTGCCAACATACATTCTTTAGGTCCGATTATTCTTAATTATTCTAGTCTGGAGTAATCAGTCCTTTCTATTTACAGGAACATTAAATTGTTCCTGAAATTTTATGACTGACACAACAAATACTTAATTGTTTTGTATCACTGAAGAAAAACATGCAAAGCAAATGAAGAAAATTTCTACTAATAACTGGTGGCAGAACCCTAGAATCGAATTTCAGGAACCGCCATAGGCGCCTGAAATGGATCAATCGATTCGGCATTGCTTTTTTCTAAACACCTACCTCATAATATTTTAAAAATCAGACTATCTTCGATAAATCCTTGTATAAAGAGAAAAAAAAACAATGCAGGTATGAAAGGATGCCATAATTGTCCACTCGAATCCGCGAAACCTGGACTAGAATGTGCTTTGACAACACCGCGCCCTAACATCATCTGTTTGTACGCTCACCAATAAAATGCACTTTCACATTTTCATTCATGTTAACATTACTCATAAACCATTACCGTACGGTTTCATTGACGACATCGACGCCCGCGCGTGCGCACACAATGTAACCTCTGTCATTGTCGTGGATAGTAACAAAGTGCGTGTGTTTGTTTGATATGCATCTTTACGGTACTCAATGGATACTGATAGTAACGTATTGAATGGAGCGATGACATACGCAATGACGTTTTATTATGTGTTAGGGTGTAAAGCTTTTACACTGTATGATTGTATCTTCTACCTAAAACCTGTTGGTAAAAGAATTTTAACATACATTTTGTTATAACTTTATTTGGCGTTGAATTTTATTCTATGATCGTTTATTATCATCTTATGTATATAAGGTAACTTAAACGTTGCCAAAACTTGTTACTAGCTAGCCGTGTGTAAACAAAAACCAACTCATCAAAAAGCTGACAGTCCATAATTTGTTTAACATAAAGGATAATGAATACGACTATTTATATCAATTCCTTTCTAAAGCTATAAAATGACATCACGAGGAAATGTTTGAATTTCTCAAGAAAGCGTATGAATCACTTGAGATCTCTCTACATCTTGAGTATGCAACGCAAGAATTTGAGGAATTCCAATTTCCGGAAGTAAACAAGAAGTTGGACGGTTTATGTATTTGTAATAGCAGTGGCGCAATTAAATTGCCCTACAGCAACAGTTTTACAATCAATAGCTTCAAAACGAGTATCTTTAACGATAGTTTGATTAAGTTAGTTAAAGACGCTTTAATTTTATCAAAACACAGTCTGCTCAGTCATACAAATCTCTAATGACCAGTCATCATTTTAAACTTTTTCTCCTTCTGTCTTTACGTCATCAATATCAAAAAAAATCTTGCCATTTTCGCATCTTGACCTGAATTATCTAAATGGGATACGATACTATTAAATCAATAACGACATCATTTGCGTTATCATCGTTAGCATCGGAATGTTATATTTATCAACAAACTAATATTAGAACAGATATCCTATCACGATTGAGAATCTGAACATCTTCTGTCCATATAACGGTGATGGACAGTCTGCCATAGCAACCGCCTAAATGTCACCGACGACTTTCGTTCGCACACGCACGGTATGACTATGACGCATAAAAACCGGCCAAGTGCGAGTCGGACTCGCGCACCGAGGGTTCCGTGCCATTATGAAATTAAAATTATTATTTTTTATTTAAGTTTTTAGTATGAAAGATTACGCGGCAATAAGCGGTTTACGATTTACGAGGTATTAAAAAAAACTACTTACTAGATCTCGTTCAAAACAATTTTCGTTGGTAGTTTTTATAGTAATGTACAACATATTATGTTTTTTTTAGATTTTACATTTTCTTATTTTAGAAGTTAGAAGGGGGCGGACCAACTTTTTTCCACTTTGGAAGTGTCTGTCACGCAAACTATTCGGTTTAGAAAAAAAAATGTTTTAGAAACCTCGATATCATTTTTGAAGACCTATCTATAGATACCCCACACGTTTGTGTTTGATGAAAAAAAAATGTTTTGAGTTTCAGTTCTAAGTATGGGGAGCTCCCAATATTTATTATTATTTTTTTAATTTTGCATCAAAATCTTAATGCGGTTCACAGAATACATCTACTTACCAAGTTTCAACAATATAGCTCTTATAGTTTCGGAAAAAAATGGCTGTGACATACGGACGGACAGACAGACAGACAGACATGACGAATCTATAAGGGTTCCGTTTTTTGCCATTTGGCTACGGAACCCTAAAAACGCGTCCATCGAGTTATTGACTTCCCGGTCTGACAGGATCGGACGAGATGTGACCAAACACTGTCTACGGCTTGACGTAAGATGCCATTTTAGATGCGGTTTTTCAAATTGTCTTGATAAGAAGGGACTCGACGCTGAGTAAATTATTATAGCTTCTCTGTATAGTTTTGTTTTTAAGTCGTTCATTCGTTGTGAATTCTTATGGGGTCTAGTGATTTGGAAATTGAACTTTGGGACAAATTAGATGGGCATTAATGAAGAAGGAATACTGTAAACTCAAATCGTATTTATACTAATGCGTACCCAACCGGTCTGCGATCGCGATCGAACGTCGAGTCTTTCGTCATCGTAGTGCGCACTCGCTGAAATAATATTTTGTATATCTGAAAGTGTTGTGAATGCTTATACCTACTAAAACGTTTGTTTTTATTTGTATAGAGAACAATAGTGTCTAGACAAACCTAAAGAGGATTTAGGACGCTATTTGGATCAAATATCTAATTGCTCAATAATGAATAATAAATAAAAATAAATAAATGCTTTGCGCCTAAACTGGATTGTCCAGTAAAGAATATGATATCGTATTTCGAAAAGCTCATCAATCTTTCAATCAAAGCTGAAAAAGAATTACTAAAACTAGCACGATATATTTCGTCTTTATTACTTTTATTTTTAGTCGAAAGACAGGATTAATTAACTTTAAAAATTACGTCAATAATCGTCAACTCATTCGATATTTCAATTAATATCAGCCTTAATTTCGGATTTGCACATTACAGTCACACTTTCGAATCTGAACCGACACAAAATACGGAATGTCATGTCATGCTTACACACTAGAGTACAGTTTTTGCGTCCGAATCAATTTACTACCTACACATTGGATGTTATTATGGTAAGTATTTATCCACTGCCGTGTAAGTGGTCGTTCTCTAAACAATTGCGGTGCCACTCCTTGCTACCTTATATGACTAATGATACAGGGAGTGCCATTGTCATGAATGCGAAATTATATTTCGATGCGATATCTCGAAAGCATTATCTTCTATTCTATTCTTCTCTCATTTTGATGGTGTTTTATACTCGTATCTGCAACATTAATCTTGAACGAGGAAAGATTTTTCTACCGTTGTTGATAGAGTCTAGATTGTGACTCAGGTCAACACAAAATTCAAGCTTTATAAAGCTACCGTAGGTGGCATGGCTCAATCAAACCAGCTAGTGTAACCTACCAAGTAAAGAGTCATATTTCACAGAGGAAAACTGACACATGTGTACATACATACTAAACTGAAACTGATAGTCAAAACATTGCATAATCATTTAACCACAAAGTACAAACACACACCAGTTAATTTTCCTTCAATCGGAGAAGAAATTATGCAAGTCACTCTTGAGTTAAATTGCATCATTTTTCCTCCTTCCCTTCAGATCCAAAATTTCCAGCTAACTCATACAAGTTCACAGAGTTGAGTGACGAATACGGCCACACAACACGTGTGCTTCAAGTTTTTTGGCACATGTCGTCAGCGAGCAGGGCGTACTAACCGAGTTGGAGGTTCAATGCCACCGTCGCCAGGTGGACTGGGCCACGGAATATAGAGCGTGTTGAAGCCGCATTAGCGTCTATGGTGGCTATAGGACCATTCGGAGATAGTAGTCTGGTAGACAAGACTACTGAATTACAGAAGAATGTAGAGATCACAGAGAGCCACATATTTCTAAACATCAGGTTTGTTTAGAAATAAAAAGCTTTTCAGTTTACGCTTACAGTGACTACCTAAACATTATGTACGTAATTCGTTGATTTGAAAAATCTCCAACCAAATACCAAATAATAAGTACGCGTTAATGACTGAAAACTTAATACTAGTCATGTTTGTTTGATTTACTCGTTCGAAAAACTTTATAAACTTCAAAAACACTTTTCAACTTTGAATAACATTTCCAAGTCAAACCTACATTTACCTTAGCATTTAACCTGATATTTCAAAGCGCCTGACCATGTTCCTGTGACGTGTATAGCTTGTTCGATTCCAGTAACATGGAACAGAGATCCTTCAAGTATTTATCTACCATCAAGGATAGAAAATGCCATAGAATCGACACTAAAGTCGGTATAGTACCCATAAGAGACAAAAGAACGCTGATGGGTGACTATTTCATTTTCCGATGACTATTAATTTTACTTCAACGAATTGAAAATACTACTATATTAGTAGATAGTAAATCAGCAATGTATTCGTCACTGAAAACACTAACTGCTGCAAAACATCTGTAAAAATATTTTCATTTTTACAATGCTTCGAAAATAAGTACATCTCTTTTAATGTTATGGAAACTAGCATCTATTTATTTCTTTTTCGCTCTACACGAGATTATCATTGTTATAATTTATACCCTATTATTATCACTGTAAGGATTACCTTACTCCATGATACACAAAAACTATGGCGTGTTATGGCGACCATGTCTCATCCAGTCGTTACGACTCCACGCCTCTTTCCTAATGATAATGATAGCTTTACCAACGTCGGCCTCTGATAGTCATGTCATTTTCTCACCGCATTAATTGAATACATGATACGTAATTATTTTACACGGAAAAAAACGCATGTCCAAACCGACATTAGTTGGTGTTAACTTGTCGAGCACGGATCATGGTGGACACCTATAATATACCTACGTAATAGTCTAATATCATACTATACAACAAGTAAGTATATTGGCTGAATGAAAGTATTTTGGTAAGTATTTGTCTATGACCCTGCTGTTTGGTATAGAAAACTTGAAGAACATTTCATTTTCAGTATCAACTTTCCTGAATAATAATTAATATGAGTGTTTTTTCTGTATATAAATGAAACAAATTAACAGCGATCCTATTAGTTTTAAGCCCGTTGCAGACCAAAAGCTGAGTAAAGTTTAGCTTAATTCGCTGGCGCAGTTTTCCATAAGTGTGTGCAGACTGCAAACTATGCAAATACTATGGAATATTGCGTCAGCTATGCGGACTTTAACTCAGCTTAGCTCTTGGTCTGCAAACAGCATTCATATTTAAAGGATGTAAACTTAATAAAATCTACCTTAACATATGGTACTGTAGGTACTGCTGTAAGCTGGAAACATTTAATTTTTTGGATTCATCCAGTTTATTCTGTAACCTATTTTATTGATATCGTTTGATAGAGTTCATGAAGCACTTTAAGGATCAATTTAACTAATTTTTTGATATCTTGTATAGTTTATAAATAATTGAGTGAGATCACATATCGTTTCCATCCTGTATAATCTATACCTTTCATCAGGATTACTCATACGTTGAAGTCCGATATAAGACCTCGCTTTGACGAGAGCACGCGCGATCCAAATAATTGGTATGATTAAGATTTGTGTTCGAAGAACAATAGGATGATTGTATCTTTTTGAATGGCCGAAGCTACCGGCCTGAGCTTTGTAGTTCGAATGGGATTAAGATATCAGCGTGCATATATACACTGATGCTTAATCACAAGTCGGTCTTTTATTCTGTTATTTTGGATCACATTAAAGTTGTGAGCAGATTCTTCATTTGGTATTATTAGGTCGTTTGTTTTTAGCAGTTATTACAAAAAAAAAAGTTTCATCTAAAATTGTATTTTACGAGCTCAAATCTGTTCAAAATTTTAATGTTAGTTTTGATGACTTTCATGCCATGTTTGTGATCAAACTTATACTATGGTATCCTTCCATTTGGCCAAATTACTTTTCGCCAAATTTCACTTCGCAAACAACTTATCGCCAAAGTTTCATTTCCCAAATGAACTTTTAGCAACTGTACTTTTCGCAACTAATTCATTTGGTCAAATTATCATTTAGCCAAATTTTACTTGGCAAATGTTTATAACGGGTGTAAAAAAACCTATCCCGAAGCCGAAGGCTACTTATTCTCCACATCATGAGGATCATTTTTTTCTTTGGGACCATACCTGGGAAACTTGTGGTTTAGGAGATATTGAAGGTCAAAGTCAGAATATTTTTTTCAAGATTTTTACAATATCAATTTTAATTCGTTATTTAGAAACTTTTTTTCTAAGAAACCTTATTAAAATTTTGAGTATTTTCGTCACAATTAGGCTTTTGTCTTTACAATAAGAAATGTATAGCAGCGCGCGCACACACGCTCAGGCGCTGCCCCCACGCCCCGCAACCCGCGCTCGCCCTTGAGTCATTCAACTCTACTGTGAGTTCAACGACTACGACTGGACCTGAACTGAGCTTAATCCAAATCTACCCAATTTGTAAAAATGAAATGAGTACTTAAATTAGTCACTTACACCTTATCACCTTACCACTTTAGTTTTTGTTATAAAAACTAATAAATTACCCTTTAATTAATAAAAACCCTTCACACGAATTTGTTTCTTTCCGCAAAATAAAAAATCTTACAGAACCTTGGTTATTATTAAACATTTTTAACTAAACCATACTTTTACGCATAAGTGCATAACCATCATTCTATCACAATGTAGTATCACAGGTCCTAGTACCTACGCAGGGTCCATATTGGCTCACCTAAAGTTATTTACCCGAAATTGTTCTTCCTAACGATTTTAAATCCGAATGATCACTCTTCCTAAAATTTTTCATCCTAAAGTTTTCATTCATACTATTTGTAGTGCTACCGGCGATGTTCATAACACTCATGTTTCCGAAAATTGTAATTAATAATATCATTTATGTAAATATATTTCAACTCCTACTGTTTTTTATCGTAACACTTTTATCCCTAAACATTACCATNTACATATCTTTGGAAATTTTACATTGCGCCTCTAGCTAGTCCCCAATGAACCAAAGCTTGACCCCAATGAACCAAAGAAACCAAACCTACTATAATAGACAACGGATATAAACATCTTAATACTTTTTTTGTATTTACAATTACACTTATTATTATACATATTATACTTAGAAAACACCCACCATCAATACAAACAAATATGTTCATGCACACAAATGTTTGTACTGCGCGGGAATTGAACCCGCGACCTCGGTTGATGGTATTTCTGTCATTCAGGTTTTTTCTTACTAAACAAATATCCAGACAAGTGTGAGTTTAACAGGCGTACTAAGGGTTCTTTAGTTCTTTTAGTCCCTTGCTCTACATATTTCCTTTCTTTCCTCCTTTCTTATTCCTAGACTGCTTTTGTTGTTATTTTTGGAGACTTTTTGGGGTCGAAGGGTCCGTAGAACTCAGTATTTCATATTAATTTTAATTTAACACAATACCTACAAAATAACAATCCCACAAAGTTTGTTTTATTAGTAATACGGAACTCTAAAAATGAATCGACAGTTAGCAAACATTTTTTACCAGTTTTGTTTTAAATTGAATCGACAGCCGAGCTTTTCAAATTGTCAGAGCTTTTTTAACGCTACATATTCAGTAAAAACAAATAACCAAGCTGGCACTTTCATATCTATGCAATTTAGTAGTTTGTGGTTCCTTTTTACTTTGATGTTTCCTATCCGATGGTATCGCTAAGCAATACTTACGCCCGTATTCACAAACATTACTATGAGGTCTCATAGTGCGGGTAGACGCACAGGGTAACACATGAACCAATCACAGAGCTCTATTCAACGCTGTGCGTTAGATTTTATGCTTCACTTAAGCAAGTATCATTTGTGAATACAGGCGTTAATCACTATAATGATTTCTTAGTAAGCTTATTACAAGCACAATGGTCCATTTTGGCACAAGGATCCATGTTATAAATGTTGTAACATGTAAAAATATAAAGTGATAAAAGACAAGAGGCTGTCACTGTCCATCTTGACCTATTACAATGATGATAAAATTACGAATGAAAGAAGTTAAAAGAAAACACAGCAGTACCTTTATTCGTTGTCTTTATTATTTTAGGAAGTACCTACTTCTTACGTGTTAATTAAGATAAAATACACAATAATATGACACTACCATTAAACATAGGACTAATTATTATAAACATTTGTACTTACTCGTACATACAGAAGCAATTTCTGTCTTATTTATTAACATAATGCTAAGTGAGCAGTTGGTGATGTTTCGACATAACCAGCATAGAATTTATTCTGCCTTCCCTCCTTCATCCATTTACATATTTCCCCTATACCGCACGCAAGTGTGATAGTAATTAATGTTACAAGATTAAGCTGCTTGCCTCAAATTTTTATTGCCTCACATTAGGGTCAACCAGTTCAAGGTGAGGGACTAGTCAGATAGCATCAAATAATGTTCAACCTATTTAAATACGCCGACTGACTGAAGCAGTTGATTAAGTTTCCGTACCTTACTGATTCAATTAACAAATTTTAGGGTAGCGGTTACAAATTTTAGATTAATTAAGACCCTAATTATGGTTAAGCTTAGAAGAACTTACTCCTCCTTTTGTGTAGGTGGACAAAAGTTTTCCACAACGACCTGTCCTGTGCTGCCCACATCCAGGGCTTCATAAGCTCAACTTAAACTTTAAAGATCCATTTATCTTAGACAAAAACATGTTATCTTTGACCAAAGGCCAGCTGTACTAAAAGTAGTCACAAATTAATTTATTAGGATTTGAAAATTAGCAAACATTTACTTATTTACCAGTCATTTTACGCAGTTAAAATTACAACCTAATAAACTCTTAGGCTGGGTTGCACCACCTAACTTTGATCATAACTATGACGATTACCGGTGTTTATTGTATGAAGTTTGACAGATTTTTGACGTTTGTCAAAGTTAAAGTAAGATGGTGCAACTCAGCCTTAATGTTACGACAATCTTTATTGCAAATTCTGAAATGTTTTGTATTATTTTAGCCAATGAATTATACAGGTCACAACCCTGATGTCAGAACTTTATCGGCCCTTGACATGCGCACTGAAGCGCGGAATCATAGCTCCTTTCTAAGAATCAATGTGTTTCAAATTGCATCATTACCATCATAAAGTTACATTATTATGACTGTAATCGATAAGCTTTCCTCTAACTAACTCCCGTATTCACAAACGATACTTGATTGAGTGAAGTAGTAAATTGAACGCACAGCGTTGAAAAGAGCTCTGTGATCGGTTCGTGTGTCACCCTGTGCGTCCACACGCACTGTGAGACCTCATAGTAATGTTTGTGTTTTACGGGCATACCTACCTAAGTCATTATTGGGACTGTTTTTTTATAAAGTTTGTATTTTGTTGTGTCTTGATACTAACACGGTCTAATCCAGTATCACTAGTGATATTAGAAAAAATCTTAACGGCCTTATCATTCGTGTCTTAAGTTACATTTCTTATCCACTCCAAAATAAATACCTTTTGAAGTTATCCGTTTCCATTTCACTAGGTACAAAAATAACTTTTACAGCCATTTTCGAAGCACATTTACCGCTTTACTGTGGCTGCCCAGAGCTGTCAGGGCGCAATAATAGATGTCAATCCAGGTCGTGACGTCGTACGGCGACAGGCTGGATTCGCGCGTGGGCAGTTTAGTGGGCAGCTTTAGTGGAATTTTTAGTAGCAGCTAAGTACGTAGCTGTCCATTTTATTGCATTACGGTAAAATTTCCTGATAGTGTCTTTTATAATCTAACCTCTAAAAACTTCAAACTTACTCGTACGTAATGTACGAGTAAGTTTAAAGTATGTATTTTTATAATATTATACTAATTTTATTAATGCGAAATACAACAAATAAAAGTGTCAATAATAAAGAAACCTGACGCGTTTGATATTTTAATTTCCGAATTCTGCTAAACGTGCTCGTGCCTGAAATTCATGATTTCTTTGTATTATGTTTTACAGTTTTATTAAGTCACAAAGTTTATGATTATGTTAGCACACGTATTCACCAAATACATATCTGTAGTAGCATCTCTACAATACCATCATTACTGGAATACGACAGGACGCGGAGTACGCGCGCTTCAACTAAATCTACATTCAGCGCACGAGGACGGTGGCGCGACGGTCGCGCAATTTAACTCTGATTTATGAGTTTATGAGCCACTCAGTATATCCGAACTTGGCTGGAGGGCCCGCCCGTTTATCCAATGGCTAGTTTCCACTTTATTGTGACTGATAGCTTTTGAATTCGTCTGGATTCTTCGCGAACTCTGAAAAGTTGCAAACATCCCTATTTGATGTTGATTTGTGTCTACCTAACAATCAAAATAATAATAGTTTTTCTATCGACTGACGCTTCAAACGAAATCTATGAAAGCAACAATTACTTGTAATTTACGATTCTAAAAGTTTGATTTGTGTCACCCAACTCGAGCTTTATTTTTCCAACTAGCGGCCGCCCGCGACTTCGTACGCGTGGATCCCGTTTTACCCCCTTCATCTATCTGACGCGGTTTAGATTTTTTCATACAAATGTTTTTTCCCGTTAACTCCCGTTCCCGTGGGAATTTTGCAATATCCTGTTGTAACTAAGCTTTAACTTTACTAAGGTACCTGCACGCCAAATTTCAAGCGTGTAACTTAAGCGGTTTAGATTTTTCATACAAAAGGATTTTCCCGCTAATTCCCGTTCCCGTGGGAATTCCTAAGTATCCTATAACCTGCCCAGGAGTATGTAGAATAATTTTACCAAGTTTCATTAAAATCCGTCGAGTAGTTTTTGTTTCTATAAGGAACATACAGACAGACAGACAGACAGATAGACAGACAGACAGACAGACAAAAATTTTACTGATTTCATTTTTGGCATCAGTATCGATCACTAATCACCCCCTGATAGTTATTTTGAAAATATATTTCATGTACAGAATTGACCTCTCTACAGATTTATTATAAGTATAGATTTATGAAGACTGTGTATAAAGTTTGAAAATAATAGCTTATAGAGCCTTTTCTTCAAATATTATTTCACCAGTGGTGGTGTGATAAAATAATGCATGCGCAAAGTGTCTCGAAAGAGTCATTAATTTCAAGGCAAAATGCAAGTTACCGGTTGATACCGCGCGGGGTGCTTGCACGTAGCGATTTCGTGCGATAAAATAATATTAAAGCGGGTTGTGTTTCGGAATGGAAACGATTGTTTTCCACCGGGACCGGCACGTCATTTGTCGGCTCTTGGATCGGCCGTGTGGTAATCAGAATAGGCACGCAAACTTACAAATTACCGTACGCTCGACAGCGAAGCGACGACATTTTTGATAAGTCATTTATCGTGTAGACAGCCGGTTTAATTTCTGTGAAAAACTTTGATTGATTAAATATTTTTATTTTTACTTGCTGCGGTGAGGTTTCTTGGAATTAATCTGTTGCAAAGTTATAAAGTCTTAACATTAAAAGGTGTACTGAGAAAAATTCAAGACACACTGTAATACGGTTTTCATAGGCTCCACTGATTTTTGAGAGGTTTTTAGTTATAGAGCTGAAAATGGTATAACATTATAGTGGAAACTTTTCAGCATCGTATTTATCAAGACTATCCATTTACTTGACTATTTGCCTATATAATCTTAAAAATTTAAATGCATACTTCCAACTTACTTATACCTACTGAAAATCTCGTTCACATTTTTCAACATTACTCTAAATAAGTAAAGACTTCGAGCGCAATAACTCGTCAAAAAAAAAATCTGGCGCTCACGTACGTACTTTACATAAAAATTCATTCGCTACACATAATTTGGGAGTAGGATTATTGCTATACGTTCCTTACATATTTTTACGGACAGGTAATTTTTAAATTTCGTAATGAAAACTGTTTTATACATAACTAGCTTTCCGCCCGCGGCTTCGCCCGCGTGGAATTTTGTCTGTCACAGAAAAACTTTATCGCGCGCGTCCCTGTTTCAAAAACCGGGATAAAAACTATCCTATGTTCTTTCCCGGGACTCAAACTATCTCTATGCCAAATTTCATCAAAATCGGTTGCGAGGTTTAAGCGGGAAAGCGTAACAGACAGACAGACAGACAGACAGACAGAGTTACTTTCGCATTTATAATATTAAAGTTGGGATGTCATGTCTTCCTGGTATTCGTACTGGACTTCAGAACCAGTTGTTGAGTTTAAATTTCATAATGAGTTCCAGTTAAAAGGTACCCAAAACCATTGAAGTTTCTTGTATAGGTACCTAAAGCGAGAAGAGTCTTCTTAGTAATCAATATTATTGTTTTATTGAGTTTAACAGTACATTAGATTTTACATTTTTGTTTCAATTAATAACTAGGTATTCCAATTGTATAAGATATCACAACGCTTAGCGTGATGTGCTGTCGTTCGTACATGACAAGTAAATTGATACAGCAATCATTAAAATACTACATTAATGACATACGCAGGTCATGTATTAGTTGATCTATATGCGTGTAGTTTAAAGGTCACTGACATGCCCTTCTTTTCATGCAATCCAAATAATGAAATGCACAGTGGGTGAGTCAGCAACACAGCATAGTCGTGATAATACTTACCTACTACTGCAGTTCAATTCCGAGGTTATGGGTCTAGATTGGCTCTGAAATAGTTAAGTAAAGAGAAAATAGTACCTATAGTTTTAAAGTTTTCATTTATTTTTCTATTGTGTGAAGTTACAGTCCTGGTTTCAGAGTTTAAGCGTTGGCCTGATTTTGGGATTTATTATTTCTGGCAGATTTAAGATTTAGACAAGAAGTTAGTACTTAATTAACATTTTCTAACAGAATCGCCTTTCAATCAACATTTAAAAAAACTTGAAAAAAACGAACTGCCTAAGGTGGGAATCAAAGCTACGACCTTTCGCTTGCCGGGCGACTGCTCTTCCATCTGAGCTACTTAGGCAGAAATTTCAAATATCTAAATAAATAGTAATCTAACCTCTGAACCAGGTAGTTTTAGGTTGTAGAACGGCACCTAAATGCTGTATTTATTTACAAAAAGGTTTTTTTCGTTGCCTCTTCGTGAAATCAATCGGTTTGATGGATTTCGCCGGGTGAATTCGAAATGACGGTAACTAATAGTTTTCAATTTTATGTTCTATTATGTTATTAACCTATTGCAACTAACTATTTCATGTAGGTTTTTGTCACACGATTAAGCATTTCTTGAGAGCGTCTTGACCGATTTGGATGATTTATTTTGTTATATTGTCAGGACAAGTTAATAAAACATTCTGGACAATCATCGAGATACAAATACAAGAGGAATAAGTTAGTAATTTTGTAGTTCAACTTGAAACCTAGTTATAGACATGTCATCTAAATAATTTATGAGCAATCATTTCATTAGCGTTTAAATTAGTTTAACTTATTTATACGCGAGACACCACATACCCTCTTTGGTTATTCAGGAAACATTTTCTTTAAGAGGCTGTTATAGTATTAACATAAGCAGTAACTTGAATCCTTAGGGGTCGTGATCGGAATTGCCTGGCCTCGGCCCAGAATGTTAAGTAGGGTCACTATAGTAGCTTTTTGATTTTGATTAATGATTACAAATTACAGATGACTTCTATGTTATTTTATGTCGTTAACGTATATTGCACAGGTCACAACAAAGCGAAAATTTTGAGTTGTATTAATGTGGCAGTGTTGTACCAAATTTGATATACTTACCAATTTACTCCGCACAATTAATATTATTGTTCAAGATGAAATAACTTGAGTTGATATGTATTTTCATTCTAATAATAACACAATTGTTAATGTCACTTGTTAGTAAGTAGGTACGTAATTGGTACAAACACTTTGATAACAAGTCTCCTTATTTTATATTTCAGAAAACATTTTGAATGTTGAAAAAAAAAACTCTTTTAAGTAAGACTTTCACTTTTCCTGTCTCATTGATAAAGAAATATTATTAATAGTTCCTTTAGTACTTAACTACTTACGTCCATGGACGGTTAAAATATTAAATGAGAGTAGCCTCTATTAATTATGTAAAGGTAACCTAATGAGATCTATTATTAGATGAGCATAGCGGCCTCGTGCCCATCCACTCGGCCTTGTTTCTATTTCCACACCTGCCAGGTATCGAAGGACAGATTCAGCTTAAAATATCGCGATCTAAATGCAAATAGGATCTACAGTACTTATACAGGGTGTTTAAGACTTTGGCATCCCCAAATATGAGACAAATCCAATGAGATTGTTTGTCTTTATTATAACTATATATTTGTATAAGTTACAAAGAGTTTGAAACTATTGACAGTCACAGTCAGTAACAGCACATCAGCCTATAAATTTTTGTTGCAAATACTAACACGTAACACCTTAATACATCGTAATAAGATGCCACAGTATTAAACTTGATGTGCTGTCGTCTGTACCTACAAGATTTTAATTAATTAAATTTTAGCTCATTGAATTTGTCGTCATATTTGGGGAAAGTACTTTGCATTATGAGTTTATGAGTAGTCTTATTTTAAAAGAATGCCAACGACTTAAATTTCACCCTGTATATTTCCATTAACCTGAATTTCGCCCAATTCGAACTGAAATTTGGTCTTACCTCAGCGTCTTCTATTGGTTTAGGGAATTGGACGTTAAGTCTAAAGATCTATTTCCATGAAGATCTGATTCCCAGAAAAGGTACTTACATTAAGCAATTACTTAGTAGTAGTTTGATTGATTGGGATATTCAAGGTTTCTCCAGGAAAGATTTTAACGTTATAAATAAATATAATAGGTGTCAAAAGTCACTTTTTGGCATCAAGGCTTCGAAGGTTCTTTAAGCCTAGGCGCAGACCATCGATTTTTCATCGGCCGATAGTTTAATCGGGCAGTTGATCAGAGTATGGGCATGTATGGAAGTGCGCACATTACACCGATTTGATTTGGCCGATTCTTCATACAAATTAAAATCGGGCCCAGCTATCGGTCAACTAAAAATCAGTGGTCTGTGCCTAGGCTAAGGCTAACTACAAAAGATAGTTAAATATAAATTCGTGACCCAAATATGGTGTCCCCACTGAATTTATAGTAAACTTCATCAAACACCTTACCATAATTCACACTGAAAAATAACTAAAGTTTAGTCTATGCTGGCGTTAAAATATTGTCTGCGAGGTGGGACATTTGAGACAAACGGTTGCGTTTAAAATTTATGGAGTAAAAATGCGCCTACCTTGACGGCGAGCGAAGCTGACAAACGTCTTATATTTTTTACAGAAATCCCTTACCACACCACAAAATATATTTTAAAACTGGAATAATAACTAGGAACTATATTACAACCTATGTTTTCTATTAAATAACAAATGACGTAAGTACGAACAAATATTATGAAGGAAATAGCTTACATAGGAGTAAAATTATAAGTGTCACTCTTAACATTATCCATTTATTTAGGCCGCTCATCAAGAATTTGATACCAACGTTAATAAAATTAATATTCTACGCCCACGGAAACATGATGATGAAGCGATAAGAACATTAATTGATCAGATAAAGGTGTTCCTGAAAGAAGGAGATACTTCGCATGTCAGTATAGATGAATTCGAATCTGTTCGTCTCGTTTGCTCAATATAGAGATCTCGTATAAGTAAAGAGGACAGGAAGAGACGATATATTTTATTAGTCTTGCTGCGTAGACATCTATCCGTCTTCTTTTATCACTCTATAGATCCTAGTATAAGTAAAAGAGACAGCTGGAGTCGATATATTGAAATCAGTTTTCGGGGTAGACCACTACCACATAATACCACAAGAGGACGTTTGCGTGCCTCCCTTTCATTTGTTTTGCCTCTCGCCGCCACAAGTGCGACAAACTTTCAGACCCAGCACATTATGAATTAGAGGACATATTATTTTTATTTATTGACCAGTATTGCTCTACTTTTCGTTGCAAGATTATATTCATAATTAGTAGTGTTTCAGGCTGCCAGCATATTTACGTAATGTGTTGTGTAGTATAGTTCCAATCTAAAATTCATGATTATGTGCAGTTGGTGAACAAATAATTTTACTGTTATTGATACCTACCTTATTGTTTGTTTGTTTGTTTGTTGTTATTTCAAAATTTATATTAATTTTCCATTGCCGGTTTATTACAGTCATTGTGTCAGTATGTAGGTACTGAACAGGAAATGTTTTTGAAATAATGTTCTCATCTGTTTTCTGTTTTTTTCTCGTAACGGCTTTAGTAAAAAAATAGTGAACGCTTTGTTATCATTTATAACAAAGCCTGACCTCTATTCTTCAGGTAAAGGAGCTTTTGAAGAATAAAGTGAAATACGGTTAGTCATATACAGGTAACTTGATAACTGATAAAAAAATAAAACCGACTTCACATGCGTGAACACAAAAAAAAACGAAAAATTAAAAATATTGCGTATAAAAAAGTTCATCCCCAATTTTCCACCCTTGGGGGTGAAATATTTTCTTCAAATTCGCATGAAACCACCCTTTTGATAATACCTATTCAACAAAAAAATAATCGTTCAAATTGATTTATAATCGTCGGAGATATTGCGTATAAAAAAGTTCATCCCCAATTTTCCACCCTCGGGGGTTGTTTTTTCTATTATTAAATTTCAATGGGACCACCCTTGAGGTATTACCTATACGCCGAAAAAAGATTTGTTCAAATCGGTTCATAATTGGCAGAGTTATCGCGTAACAAACATAGAAAAAAAAAACATACGGGTCGAATTGAGAACCTCCTCCTTTTTTGAAGTCGGTTGAAAAGGACAATTTTTTAAATTGTGTGTATTTGAACAACAATATTTTACCCATCCCATTTAGTAGAAAGTAAACGCGACGGTTTCAAGAGCTTTTCTCTTTCAGTTTTTCTCCGCTAAGACTCCTGAAGCTTATACGTGTTTCGAAGTTACACAAAGAAAATTCAAGCTCATAAACAAGTTTTACAATGCTGGATATGTAGAGTCATAAGTATTCATGATAAAATTTGAATACTTATTTGTTTACTCTATGTGAGTTTTATATTGTTGTTGTGTGTAGTATACTTCTTTGCATTTTTACATTTTAAAGCAATACCAATTGGTTTCCATTTTCCAGAGAGATGCTGATGAAAACCGTAAAGATAATAGGTACTAACATCAACTTTATTGCGTTTAAGGAAGTCTAATTTTTACAATTAGCAAAATAATGAAGGAAAAACAAGTTGGTAATTAAGTTTAGTCTCGTGCATTTTAGGGGAAATTAATTCTTTGCTTTCATAAAAAAAATATTATAGCTAGGAAAAAAAACATGTTTTTTGTTTTCGGATACAACTAGAAGAGTATTAAAAATTTAGGTACGTTGGTAAATGTTAAGCTTATAATTAGGTTTAAGTAGCTTTTTAGCTTTTACTGTCTATACTCTATAGAATGTTCCAAAAGCACTTTCGTTTAAAACATGGCAAATGATAAGTTCATGTAAAAGTCCATTTCAATACAGAGGGTATTATCCTCTAACCTCTACCTCTATTAAATCTAATCTTCAACTATAAAAAAATGTGTCCATGTAAATGAACACTGAACATTCAAATCCTAGCTAATTCGTGTTAAAGTCGACAGAAATCTTGAACGAAAATTTCGTACATTTACCACATCGTCGGCACCTACTCGACTAGAGCTTTGTTCCACGAGTACCTCAAAGCTAATTCAAAGATTCTCGCCGGAGCAACCGTAAAGACCTTTTTAGCAGGTTCATAGAGTTTTATAAGGCTCAGGGCATAAAAGGTGTTTTAAAAATGTTATTTTTATCTGCCGTTGCTTTTTGTGGTAGGCCATTCTATTGTAGGTGTGTGGGAAATAAACCATCCATCTACAAATACGAGGAGGTTATGTGTGGCTTCATACCAAAAACCAGATACGACTTATCTGGTATGCTTATCTTATAACTTTATGAAGATCAAAATAAATAAACAGGTAGAGACAAAATCAATGTCAGTTTTATCAAAAAATACAAATATTATTTTTTACTATTGTAGTATAATCTATTTAAGCTTTTGCACTTAATTAACGTAGGTAGCTTAATGCCGGTCGGAAATCTCTACGAGTCAAGTAAAGAAAATAAGACAAGTATTAGTAGTATGATAAAAAAGCAACTTTTGTGCATCTGTATTTTTGTCCGTTTTATACCATAAGCTTTAGTTAATAACTTCAAAGAGTTTATCTTGATTACTATCATAAAGTAACCACACCCGCCATCTATCCCCAAATAAATAAACTAAGATTCACAAAAACATCACGTATACAGTAACCCCATCTACAATTTTTTGCCTGACTTAGGAACGTTGTGAAGTGTAGACGGAATTTTGCTTTGATAGATACTGCTATAATGTTTACACGAAACGAAACTGAAACTCACTATGTCTTGCTAGAAATGAGCTCTATCTCGGAAAGTGAGCTTACAGTATCATATTTATTTCACCCCTTTCAAGTTTATATTATTTTACAGCTTGAAATTTGTCTAAATCCAAATTTGTGTAGTAGTTTAAGTTTGACAACGCAAAAAATACACGTAAACAAATCCTTTTACAGTTACTATGAGTTTAGGAGTAAAAGTAGTGTAGTAGGTATATTGTTCGTTATAAAAGTCACAAGTGTCACTAGAAACATTAAGGCTGGGTTGCACCATCTTGCTTTAACTTTAACAAACGTCAAAAATCTGTCAAACTCCATTCAAAAAACACCGGTTATTGTTATTGTTACGGTTAAAATAAGGTGATGCAACCCAGCCTAAGCGTTGTGTTCATTATAATTTGTGATGCTCGTACATCCATACGTTTACTGGAGCACGTGTTAACACGTAGCGTTGCTCTAGGTTATGTGGTCTGAGCCTTAGGGAAACCGGGACCGTAGGAATATTAGTGTTTCATTAGGGGCCCGAGGTCGGACTGTTTGACCTTTTAATTGGGATAAACTTAGATAATTACATACTATACCGGTTTCATCCACGATTCTGTTGAAATAGTTACCTTTTCAGTAGAAATTATGGACATTTTAGCACGTTTTTAATTTGTGCAATTATATTTGGATTTGGTTTTAATGTAGTCATTAGTGAGTTAGATATTTTCAATTCAAAGATCCAGGGTTCGATACACAGACGGTACACCACACACACGAATAGACTTTGTACATAGACTAGATAAGTTATTAGTTGTGAATGTGTGTCTATGGAATATAACTTGAATCAACATTGTTGTATTGTAAATATAATTCTGTATGCAGGTAAATGCTGACGGACGCTTATAAAGCCATGTCAGACACACTGCTCTGTCTGACAGCAGGTCATGACCTCAGTGTTACCAACTACACGACAGAAGATGTAAACCTCTTGCAATAAATAATTTCACGAAGCAAGCATATTAAATTCAGAAGTATTATAATCACGTACTCGCAGTTCTTAGTAGATGAAATCCAATTATCTGTTTTTATTACTTTCCTTGCGGGTAAAGGATGGAGTCAAAGACTTCACTGGTTTCTTGGAATGGTTCGTGGACTAGCAAAGAATAATGTAACGGCAAAATAGTATTCGAGGTATGAAAAACATCTTTTGATTTTGCAAGGGGAGAATTTTCAAAGAAAATTTATATTCTATTCAACTTGAAAGTGATTTTCAGATGTAAATATAATTTTGGTACAACAGCTTCTTTAATCTACGTTTAACAATATAAAAAGCATTTTATTGTAATCTATTACTATACATTTACATTAAAGTGAAACATTTTACTGCTAAAATACACTATATACCTACTATATAAGGGTGGATTATGAAACGCCATATAAAAAACTTATACGTCGATACTGCCTAAAACTATTAAGTTACCCTTACACGTTATTAGTATACAATTATAATGTGTTACTAAGATATAAACGCGCCTTGAACTTTCGTTATTACGTTGTCGCCGGGGGTCCGATTCCATTGATATTTACGTGCGTGACCGTAAATGCCATAAACAATACGTGTACACGTATCAACGCGCACCGAACACTGAACAACGTGTTATTCCCAAACAATTACACGACCACGTGTATGCGATTTAATCAGGGCTTGTATGACTAGCTGCGATCTGTGTTAAATTAGTTTTAACTGAGTTAATTAGGTTGATGAGTTAAGATGTCACTATGGTCGGCATGAATACCTTTAGTAGAGTTCCACGCGTAGGTTGTATTTCTGTGAGTTTTCGAGTCAAATAATAGAAAAACAATAATAACGAATAAACGCAGCGTGGGACATCCACCTACAAGGTGGACCGACGACATCGTAAAGGTAGCAGGGAAGCGCTGGATGCAGGCTGCTACCAATCGATCAACGTGGAAAGCATTAGGGGAGGCCTACGTTCAGCAGTGGACGTCCTATGGCTGAAATTATGATGATGATCATGATGAATAACGAATAAAAATAATATTTTCCTTAAATTTTCTCCAAGAGCTTAAGTATAAAACTTTTATGGTACCTTTAGTATACAATTAGAGATAAGTTAATTTAAAGTAAAAAAGTAATAGAAAATATTTTCTTCAGACCTTTTATTTTACAGGTCATCATTAAATAAACTAATAAAAATCCCACCCAACTCAATTATTATAACTTTTATTAAGTTATTTCAAAACCAGACTTAAGTTTCGAACTAACAGCTCTAAACTTCTGGGAAAGTCAATTATCGGGGTAAGATCCATAATTTTTTTCTCGAAATCGTTAAGGCAGACGTACGAGTATAATGTCTACTGGCTTTACCAATGACAATTACATCGCGTGAAGTATAATACGGCTGGCAATGAACTTGAGAAGTAGACCGGGGGTGTGTCTTGCAAGTTGCAGGCGCCCAAGGTCAACCTACCGCATAGCATTGTATTACCCACATCGATTTATCGACCGGCGCGCGCCGACCTCTTGCCTCCTACTCCCTTCGGGGGGGTCCACGCCTCTTACCTCCCTATTCACCGTCTTCTTACGCCTAATGTAAGCTTGACGTTGATTATTGAAAGGTAAAACGCTTAGAGGCTACTTTTAATTCGGCTTAAACTATTGTTTCAGCTTTTAACGCAAATTAATTAGGTTAAAAAAATTCCGCTGAAATTTTGAGCAGACTAAATTGTTATTGTGTGAGATAATTAGGTTTACGCAATAGAAGCTAACTGATGTTTTGATCCTGAAATGCTTCAGTCCGGGGATTTTCTTTTAGGGCCGATTGTCACCTTTTCTTTTATATCGTTACTGTTGTGCTAAATTGGGAGAAAACGAGGAGTGTAGGCGAAACAGCCCTTAGTATTCAGCTGTCGATCCCTTTGCCGACCGTCCGCTTCCATAAACACACGGCTACTGTTTGTAAATGAATCTATTTGTTTGTAAATGCTGGTGGGTGTATAGCACAGGATAATGAACGCAATAGATGCCTGCCCTAGGATTAAGTTTGATTACGTAATCCCCGAAAGCCATCAAATAGAAAAGCCGCATCTGTCTGCGAAGATTAATCACTCAATCAGCGCTTAAAGTAAAATTGATCTAATTCAGTGTTCCAAATAATTACTTAAAACTTGTGAGAAAATGTTGTTCGTAACGTTTGTTTTTAAATCATTATTAATTATTTGAAATAAATAGGCATTTTAAGGTATGAGCTTCGCTGTTAAACTATTCATCGCATCAGTTTGTGTTGCTGCACATATAAAATGATAAAATTACCGTTGAGATCAAAACGAATTGTTTCACAGTAGCTAAAAGTGTTTTGAGGAAAAAATTAACTTCTAATTCTAATGCGGCGTCTAAAATTCAAAGTCGTCTGCGATATCCGGCCAGAGATTAGGGTTGTGGCAGTCAGAAACCCATAAAACCGTAAGCCGGTTCGGTAGTTAACAACTGCTCGGGTATCTATGAGTAACGTGTGTATAATTGAAGTTAACATCTTGCAATTATGGGGTACTGCGGCGAAAAGTGGTTACGAGGAACCCGTAATTGCCAAGATTTGCCTCGAGAATTGCTAATAATTACGGAGCAAACTTTTTGGGGTGGTAAAGGTACGCTTTTATGAAAGCTCCCGCGAATGTTAGTATGACATATTAAATTCATATCACGATCTTTTGAGTTTTGTAGGCATTTAAAGCTTCAAGTCACATAAAAGCTTTCACTCAAAAGGTATAAAGCTAATGATATCATCAACACAATGTCTTTTCAGCCACTTATTGCTTTTATGAATTGTGATATCCACGATATATCACGTGCTAATGCCCCCAATAGCTCGTGTTATGTAGGTAATTGATACGGTCCGGTATACGTATCAATCGGGACAGCCTTCATAAGTACCCGTCTCACGCGACTGCAAACACAGGTGTTAGTTCCGTTCGTATGTCGCAGCCGACTGCTTAATTAGCCTTTCAATTAACAGCCCAGCCTTTTTGCTAAGCGACTGTGTTGAACTAACTGCTTGAATGACATTCAGAAAATATGTCCAATAGTTTTTCAAAGGGGTACGTGCTTAAGAGACACATTTATGTCCTTTAATTCAAGCTTGATTCAGATCTAAACATCCTTGCAACTTTATAAACTGTTTGAAGTAGTATTGTATTTTTTTACAATCGATGAAGAACAAGTCGATCAATGGTGGCCGAAAGCATATGCTAGTTAGTCAATTTATAGCGTCATAGATACAAAATATGCATCAAGATTCATTGTAAGTGTGAACCTAAACATTAAAGGTGGTTTAAACACAATTTTGTAGAGTTTAAATATTAGCAGTAATGTGATATGGGTATTACATGCATAAATCAGTGACCCGACCGTATTTTAGCATAGTAATTGCTGAATACGTCGAAACTTGGTTTTTGTGATATCACATTAATACTTAGTTGGGTACCAGGACCAGGTTACCAATTAGTGCAAGTTTTAATTATGTATGTACCTACTATTATTTACTTTGTTAACGCAAGAATTAAACATTTGAATATGTACCTACCTTTATACATAAGTACGTGATACGATAAAGTTATCAAAAAATGTTTTCTAATGTGTTACAATTCTTTAATGGTCAGAATTAAAGTAAAGTTGTTATCATCATTACTTTAAATACACAATGGATTTTCTTCAAACAAAGTTTGATTAAGTGAAGTGGAAAAGACGGACATGTCGTAAACAAAATGAAAACGAACTTGCCGGTAGAAGTAATGGCGAATCAGTAAACCTTTCACATATAAAGGAAACATAAAATCGAGTTAGAAGTTACGGTGATATCGTTATCGGTCACAGTTGGGACGTAAGTAGGGGCACTAAGGTTGTGAGAGAATTCACTATTCAGATACCTATTCGTAGTAGTAGCTTTTGGACATGCGATGGTCTTAACCAACAAATAGAATTTTTTCATCTCTTCTATAAAACTTTATAAGTTTTGAAGTAACTAAATGTTAAATTGAGAATGTTATGCCAGTATGCACGGTAAGTATTTGTACCTATAGCTTTGAATTTTGACCACGATTAATTCTTTTTAAATAAATTGAAAAGCCTCATATTGTATGGCGTGAGTTATAAAAAGGTGTAGTTAAAACTGTACTTCTTATCTGCGTGCGTTTTTAATGACGCTCTTATTCAGCCCATTTCAAAGACAAGCTCTAAATCTATATAAAATCCACACTCAAACAACAAAAAGAAGGGAAAATAAACCTCTTTAATAAATTTTCAGCGAGTGCTGACCCCACAACAGATGTTCCTTTCAACATTCACAGCAACAACGATATCCACATTAAGTTGCTAGTCAATTTCCGCAGCGGTTCATACATAGATAATGGCTTTACGTGACCGCGGCGTTGCCGTGACTTATGCGACCGATTGAAGACGCCAGTTGAACTTTAAATTGCAGATACTGATTTCTGACTGTGCCTCGTGTGGTATATCTTTTCTTAAGGGTTATTAGACCTTTGTTTGTCACCTGTCATCCGCTGTGCACTGGAGGGAAGTCGAACCTTAACTTCGAACTCCTCCTATGTTCTTCTGATTAATTTCATTGCGGGTCCAATGACAGTTTAACTTTCCCCTGGGACAAACTTGACCTTTATTGTTTGGATTTTTACTGGCGGTCAAGCTGTAGATCCTGGCTACACAGGAGTTGCAGCGGTGGTAACGAGAGGTGGGATAGTCCCGTTTGTGCCTCGTGTGGTGAACGTACACACAAGGGCCACAACTACATTGTGTTGTGCACTGACTGATTGGATAAAATCGTGACGAACTTACAGATGGCAGCATGTACCTAATTTAGACTTCACAAGTCTATCGGTGTAGATATTATCACGATTATGTAGAGTGTTTCAGAATTTTCAAATAACGAAATATTACTTATACCCAATATCTCATTCATCACATTTTTATGATGGTGTAGTTAAAAACTTGGATTTCCCAATTTTTGTTTGAATTTTACTAAGAATCCCACTACTTAATTGACATTAGGGTAGGTAAAACTAAAATTAATAATTTGAATAACTACCTACAATAATTTTAATTAAAAGTCTGCCATATGATGGGTTGATTAATAAATAATTAAAATATAACACAACATGTCAACGCAAGGCTACCACTGGCACTGCTACTAACTAAAACATAGTGGTTAAATTTTATGGAGCCCCGAGGAAGCATAAATCCAAACTAGGAGGCGCCACGAGCGTGCGGCGGCGTGAAGTATTCATCATCGTTTGTGATTCCTGTTTAATTGCTTTATAGAAGAGATCAAGGCTGAATTCATTGTCTTATGCTAAAAACACTTGTTTAAAATGTAATTAGCCTAAATATATCAGTAGATACCTTGATATCTTCAGTCAGAATAAAAAAAATGTACTATGCGTCATATACTATGAATCTCTATATTTTACTAAAATACCGAACAGGTTAATTTGGTCACTCATCAGCACGCTACGTCATGAATAGCTGTTAAATCGTATAAACATCACGCTTTATTCATTTGCTACGCTAAATAATGTAATCGTAACCCTGTAGACGGATGTACACCATGATAATTTTTTATCGAGGCATTTTATCGATTTTACCCGATAAGCCCATAGATTTATCATCTAAAATTAACGGTAAGATTTTTATACGGGCTCATGCTAGCCCAGCTGGCTAAAATAGGGCAATTATAAAAAATACCTACATAGTTATTTTACTTAAAAATGAAAACCTGAAATGACAGCAAAATTATCAACTTGCCTATGATACGGCGGATTTACCCACGATGTGGGAGTTGACTATTAATGAGCTGTGTCCTTCGTGAGGGTGAAATAATGGTAAATCAATAAGACGTTTTGCCTTTCAATGTCTTGACCTACAAAGCATTTGAAATGCTACATTAAATTTTACTTTCAAAGTCAATTTTCTTGCTTTAATCCAAATAAATCTACGGTAGCAGAATTAATGTTGCTACATATTATACAGGGTGGAATTTTGTAATGCCACCTGGAGGGAAAGTACTCTTAATATTGTAGATAGAAAGTTTTTCTCAAAGAAAACATCCTTTATTTTTTTAAAGAAATAGAACTGCATTCAAAGATTTCCAAAAATTTGCTTGCCACACCCGGGAATCGAACCAACAAAAATCTGTTAAAAATCACACCCTGTATTTTTGTTACATCGATCGTTAGGGTTAAGTATAAGGATGAAATCCCTCTAACATACTTGATAAATCAAATGAAAGGAAAACCATGAAATCTTAAATTATTTTAATTATGTTACAGAAAATTGTATGGTATGGTAGAGAATTTTCGAAAAAATTTCGAAAATCTTTGAATGCAGTTCTCTTTCTTTTCAAAAATAAAGGAGTGTTTTCATTCAGTAAAATTTTCTATCTACAATATTAAGAGTACTTTCCCTCCAGGTGGCATTACAAAATTCCACCCTGTATAGGGTAACTAATTTGATTTGATTAGCTCTCATTAAATAAATTGAGAAACATTTACAAAATTGCAGTTGTTTAAAAGTTTATTAAAGTTGAAAACATTTCTTATAGCTATTTATTTTGGTAAAGCACATCCTATAAACACCAGCATGTTGTACTCTACATTTTTCATGACTGTGACTACAATAAATTAAATTCTCAATAAAACCGACTCCAAAAAACCTACACTAAAACGTAGAAAAATAATTACTAATTACCTACTTATTTATTAGGACGAATTATTAATATTTATGTAGGTATACCATGATTGATACTTCTGGAGTCGGTGCCAAGATTATGAAACATGTAAAGTTTGCCTGCACCGACTCCAAAAGTATCAATCATGGTATACCTACATAAATATTAATAATTCGTCCTAATAAATAAGTAGGTAATTAGTAATTATTTTTCTACGTTTTAGTGTAGGTTTTTTGGAGTCGGTTTTATTTTTTTTTATAAAATTTTACTTATTTCTTGCTTTTTAGTTAACTAATTATGACCTTGATGTTACCACTGAAGGTAGGCAGTACACTGAGACCAAAAAAAAATGGTTCATAATCAGCGGAGATATTGCGTATAAAAAAGTTCATCCCCAATTTTCCACACTTGGGGGTGAAATATTTTCTTCAAATTCGCATGAAACCACCCTTTTGATAATACCTATTCAACAAAAAAATAATCGTTCAAATTGGTTTATAATCGGCGGAGATATTGCGTATAAAAAGTTCATCCCCAATTTTCCACCCTTGGGGGTTGTTTTTTTTATTATTAAATTTAAATGGGACCACCCTTGAGGTATTACCTATACGTCGAAAAAAGATTTATTCAAATCGGTTCATAATTGGCGGAGTTATCGCATAACAAACATAGAAAAAAAAAACATACGGGTCGAATTGAGAACCTCCTCCTTTTTTGAAGTCGGTTGAAAATGTCATCAGATCGCATTTGCAAATATCTTAACAAATGACTCTACATCACGCAAAGCCTGTAGATAATTGATTTTCTTTTGTTTCCTACACACACAACGATATTTAACATTCTTTTATTTGATCATTGAAGTAATATTACTACGTACCTATATTTGATTGATTTATCACGTGCCATATTATGTCAGCATTCGGAACCTTTATTCGTCTATAAATCATTCATTAGTTGGCAATAGCTGAGCTTCGTGCCGTGTGTTTGCTCTTGCCGTGGTTTATTTTGGAGGATGAACCCGCTACGCTAGCGTTCAATTAGCACTGTTCTGAATTCGAAGCTTAAAAAAGTTGTCGGTGACGCCGCTAAATGCAAAAGCTTGTATGCTAAAAATGGTTAAATACTACATATTTTAAAAATTTGGACTCATTTAAAGCCGCTTAATAAATAAAATAACGTATTATGCTAAGTATGTTTAATATTATATAATACTAGCTGACCCGGCGAACTTCGTACCGCCTTAGCGTAGAGATTTTCTTAATATTTTTTTCCGTAAGAACCATCCTTGGACTTCCACAAACATTTAAAAAAAAGAATTATCGAAATCGGTTCAGCCGTTCACACGTGATGCCGTGACAACGCGAAACGGGTTTCATTTTTATATAATATAGATAGATTTACAGAATACACAAATATTAACATTAATCTTGAAATTCAAGCGTAGGTAATTAGATATTAAAGGCATACCTACCTAAATGTAAAATAAAATAAGCATCAAAAAGAGTATGAAATGAAAACTTTTCATACCGCTATGATACACGTTTCATTACATTCGTAATTATTACCTGACATAATAAAAGCAAAAAGAATTAAGAAAATGAGAAAATGCTTTCGCTCTCTGCCTAAGTCCTTTCTTAACTCAATATAAACTTTTCCAAAAGTCCGGCGACAAATATTTAAATTAAAAAAGTCACGAAAGAGAAATATCACCAAAACGGATTATCTGGACTTCTTAGGAAGGGACAATACTAAGTGAAAGTCAACACTGAAAAATCTGAATAATTGGCTCATCGAATTTTGTGAAATTTTTCGGTAGCTGACTTAACAATTCAATGTTTTCGCTTTTATCTTGAATTGTAGGCATTTTTTTTATTTAGCTTACATTAGCTGTGTTGACTTAAGAAAGTATCTCTGTGATTTAGTTGAATTACCTTTCAAAAAAATGTACCTACCTACCAACTTTTACTGATTTTATATTAATTCAGAGAGTAAATTAAAAAGTACTGACTCGTGGTATTTGAACTGAATCTCATCTTAACTTAGCCAAGCCACTCAAGTTCTATGCATTCTGAATGATGTTATCAAATAGTTGACAAACATTCTATGTAGTTAGACCGATGTCAATTCGGTAGTAGCTTTGTTATGGGGTTCAGTAGCGTCTGAACTCTAAAATAATTAACTGCAAGTTAACTGGATGTCAACTGATACTTAGCCGACACTCAAGTCATATGCATTCGACATCAAGTTATCAAGTAGACTACAAAAGTTCAAGTTAGCTAGCTATCTCGACAATAGTTTCAGTATAACGGAGTGTGTTCAGTGGTGCTTGTTACTGACTCACGCTATGTGAGTTAACTTACAAGATGTCAACTGGTACTTAGCCGAGCAATATCTAACTTCTTTGAATCCTGTTAACTGTCAGTTGACAAACGTTCTACTTGCCGATGCTAATCTGGCAGAAGCTTCTGTTTAGAGTATATTCAGTAGCATCTGAACTCTAGACTAACTAACCGTAAATTAACTGGATGTCAATAGTTACTTAGCCGATTCGAGCAATGCTCAGTGCTATACATGCGATTACAAGTAGCTTTCAGTCAGTGATGCTAATCCAGCATTAACATCTATAGTGTTTTCAGTAGGTATCATCTGAAATAAAATAACATCTGATATCAACAGTTCCTACTTCCTTTGTATTGCAGTATTAATACTTATGTACATCATGAACTTGACAAAAGTTCTTAGTAGCGATAATAATTTGACATATTAATTTCTGTATAACGGAGTACCGAAACTCCAAACTGACTCAGCGTAGGTTAACCGAATATCATCAGTTACTTAGCCAGCGATACCCAAGTCCAGTGCAAGCGACATCAAGTTATCAAGTACCGACAAAAGTTCTAGTTAGCCATGCTAATCCGGCGAGCTCGTCCGTCTGCATACAGACTCCGTAAGTTAATTTTCTGGAGGCTGCCCCCGGGGACAGTGCGACCCGAGTCCCGACAAACGCTAGCCCATGCATGGTCTGAATTTATTTAGCTACCATTATAGTGCTAAGCGTATAGCCGGGACTATACTTAAAGTTTACAGCTAGACGTTTTAAAAGTAATGTAACGTAGCATACTTGAAAGTTGCTTGAATGTTTTTCTTTTAAAGTTGCGGAAGAAAAACAAGAGCTGTAATATTTTAAGTAACCGGTAAAACTCAAATTTAAAAACCGGCCAAGTGCGAGTCGGGCTCGCGCACAAAGGGTTCCGTAGCAGCAAATATAATAAACTTATTATGTCAATTTATACACCTGGTGAATGGAGCCTAAACTCTCCCGATATTTTGCCTTGTACTTTTATGTATGAATATTAATTTTATATATGTATTTATAAATATTCCGAGCTAAAGAGGTGGCAAAAGCAATGGCAAACAAACCACAATCAATAGTATTCGGTTGTCGCTGAACACTTGGAAACTGAATACATGACTCCGATAGATACGGAAACAAGGCTTTTACATATATTTTTTGCGATTTTCCTAGAACACCAACAAGACTATCGTACACACGCAGTATTCCATTAATGTAATAAATACAACTCCAGTGCCCCACTAATCCCACGTCACCGTCATAAATTACTTGAAGGTGCGTCTCATTTTTAGGTACAGGTTCAATCAGTTCAGGGTGTTGAAATAATTCTAGCTCACGCGGTCTAAATGATGTGCACCGAAGTAACTTTTCATGAAATGCGCGAACCACATCATCTTCGATATAGTTATTATAATTCAGAATGTAGGAAAACGTATTATCTAAAGTATCCATTGTTAGATGATATACAATAAGCTTTAGAAATTTTAAAAACCTGCTACGAAACACTAAAATTTGCACCAAAAACAAAGGAATTTATATTATTGGGGGATTTATTAGTACGTGACCGGTTTAATAGCACCTATTAAACCAGTATACCTACTTACTTATTTTTTATAATAGGTACAATTCAATATTAAAAAGTCTCAACGCCAAATTCGACTTGCGAAAGAAGTAAATGGGAACGATGAAATTCTCTTAGCGCGCACAAGTGACAACGACGTCTGCCCTCACGTGTCTGCCCGTTCGGGTCGACGCGGTTAGCTATCTTATCCCCGCTCCCGCGCGAGACCACGCCCCGCAACTCACGCGCTGCAGCGCAGCGAGCGACCGATCTTCTTGAATCGATGTAATAATAATCTATAGGATTAACGCGTTTTAAAAATATTGGTTCGATGGATATGTTTAACCTATTATTACTCAACAATCACATTTGTAATATTAAACTTTATCAAATGCACAATGTATTTAAGGTACATTACTGGATAAGGATTAATGGCGTATTGCTTGAATAAGCTAATATTTCTCGTAAAAAGTACCTACATTATAAAGATTTTATATCATCGCGGATTTTAAAAGGTGTACAATACTGTAGTATATTTTTTGATCTATCTTATAAGGTTCAGCCATCGTTTTCAGTGTAAGCACAATAACTTAACCAAAATTACAGTTAAATCAACCTATCTCAAAAACTATAAGAGATACTTTGATCAAACCAAAAATCGTTGAAAGAGTTAATTAGCATGCATCACCTCTATTTTTTTTAGAATTTTATACCCCGTAGTTATAAAAATAGAGGGGGGGGGACATACTTTTTACGACTTTGAGAGCTGATATCTCAAAAACCGTTCACTTTAAGAAAAATGTTTTTTAGAAAACTTTATATCATTTTAAAAGACCTTTCCATTGATACCCCACACGGGTATGTACATCGAAAAAAAAATTTTCATCCCTCAGTTACATGTATGGGGGGCCCCACCCCCAATTCTTTTTTTTACTATTTAGTGTCATAATTTTGTAGCGGTTCATACAACACATATTCCCATCAAATTTCATCACTGTAGTACTTATAGTTTCCGAGTAAATCGGCTGTGACAGACGGACAGACGGACAGACGGACAGACGGACAGACGGACAGACGGACAGACGGACAGACGGACAGACGGACAGACGGACATGACGAAACTATAAGGGTTCCGTTTTTGCCATTTTGGCTACGGAACCCTAAAAATGAACATTTAAACTGAGCTTTTCTTTTGTTATGAATCATTTTTTCTATCAATTAACTTCATCAACTTTCATCGAAAATATTGATCATTAAATTTTTCATATGACATTAGAAATATACTCGTAGGTACGACACAATAACGAGGAACTCTACGTATTTCTAAAGCAAAGCAACTACAGTAGGATTGGCTTATCTATTAAAAGTATACTTACCAATTATTTGACAGTATTTTCATGCGTAGACTTACCTACAAAGATATTATATTTTGATTAATCAATCATAAAATATTCAAGTAAGTAAGCCAGTGTTATAAAATTGCGATTTATCACGTGACAAGGTAATTAGTGTAAATCGTCCACAGCTATCATTTCATCGTTAAGTTTTTCACCCCAGCACGGCCGCTTCATAAAATTCCTCCCCATTATTTCTTTGGTCGATACGAAACGGCTCATTATTGTTTTGTTAATTATTTATTAATGGTTACCTAAGTGACGGAATTATGATTACGTTTTAATGACTTTAAGTCTCATTTAATCATGTTTGAAAACATGGTGGATCATTAGAGTCAGTAATACATTAGATCTCCTTTTATAATCATAAAATTGGTTAATATATGAACAGCAACATAAGTTTGAAGAGCTACTATTTTACCTGCTGCGTTATTAAAATAAGTGTTGCCGTATCAAAAAAACATTAGTTTCATAACATTCCGATCAAATTACAGTCATTTCACCTGACCGGGTCATCGTCTACTAAACTAGTTTCCTCGTTTTACCCCGACAAAGTTGTTGTAACTCCTCTGGGATCAGAACCTACGAATTCACGGTTATGAACATCAATCTGCTCTACTGTCGAGTCGGGGCTCACTTGCAAATAATGTAGGCGAAATGTGATGAGTTTTAGTTGGTTCTTAGTATTCATATAGAGTTGGTGAGACTACAAGTTAAATAGTTAAAGTAAATGGTTGTCAGGTAGGGAATATTTTTCTATCAAACTAAGGCCATGAAATAGTTGATATCGTGTTTTAGTCTCAAACAAAATATAGCAGAAGTAAATAAAGCTCATATTAAAGAAAAAATAATTTTGTTCTTGGATTGTCACTTTTAAGATTATACAAAAGTACGTACTTTAATTATTTCAAATGCAAAATACCAATCAAAAGTTCGCTTATGTCGCCTCACATAATAACAACAAAACATAAAATATACATCAAACTCGATTACCACTGAAAAGCCTCGTTTGCGCTAAAGTATTTTAGCGCTGTTTTTCCGACGTGCACGCACGTTTTCTCCTCAGTGCACATAACAAGCCCTTTTAAATTCAAAGGAAAAAACACATTCCTTTTTCAGCGGGCGTAACTGTGAAAACTGAAACCGTTCGTTATGTGTCCCGGCGGACCCATCCCGATGCCCGATGAAATAATGATCACAACCCGAGCTGGTGGAAATCGCGACCTCTGCCACGTGAATTGATGATAACTTTCGACCGACAATCTGTTGAATGTGGGGCCAATATCTATTGTGAATAAACGGGCGCGTAAAGGATAGGTTGGCAAGAACTTAAACGCCGAATTCGAGTGGTTTTCTTTTGTTGAAAACCGTGACTATTTTCCTGGAAACACAAATATTTTGTTACATTTGTTCGATTTTATTTCTAAATTTGTTTCTAAACGCTGCTTCGCCTGCGTTAAATTAGGTACATTAGCCTTAGCATTAGCATTCGAAACCTAAGTATTTCACAAAACTTCCTTATATCAACTTATACTCAAATCTCGAGACCATACTTTTGGCACCACAGGTATTGCAGAAAAGCGCATGTTGTATATTTAGGAGGGAATAGATATAAAATAAAAATACCAAATTCACAATAGCCCTCTGTGCTCGCTGAAAACCCGGTCATATACACGTTGCATTTGTGAAACCACAGAGAACAGCGTATTTTTATGTAAACTTTAAACATTTCAAGCTTTTGTATTCGCGTTAAAATCATATTGTATCGGAAAGAATTGAGGGCACTCTTTTGGAATGCGAATCGGCTATAGTCGTTTAGTAACAAATACTGGTTTTGAGAGTAATTTTAAATCCAGGCTTACTTTAACCGTATAACTAACCGTAATTATGAGCAGTGATTTTTGTATGGAGTTTGACAGACTTTTGACGTTTGTTAAAGTTAAAGTAAGATGGTGCAACGCAGCCTTAATTTGTCACATCTTTGCAACACAATTATTGATATAGAGCGCTAAAATAATCGTCATCTGTAGAATAAGACTGGCTTTTGTTTAAATACCTAAATTATGTAAATTGGTTTCTCGAAATCAATCTGTCCATGGAATAATCAGCATGCGGGCGAATACCTTTAACAATATAGGTAGTTAGTAGGCTTACAAACAAAAACAACTCGCTCGTATTGGAAACATCAACATCTCTATTAATCCATCAAATATTGAACTAGCTCAAAGCATTACACAACCGATCCATTCTCACGACAGCGACGTTTGATTGTGATTGATTTACCATTTCCAAGCCGGTAAAACTGTTTATGTTTAAATCCTGGTAATGGATTCCAACAGAACGTGGTTTGGTTCTGTCATTACTCATTGATTATTAAATCAATAGCAAGTGTCATCGATCGAGTAATTACATTACATCGAAAATTAAACGTTGATCGCTAAAACAATAACCCTCCTTCTGGCGCAGTCGGGTAAAAATCTACGAGTAGGTATAGTGATCATTTACAGCACTTACTGAAGGCATGAAAACAAAACTTCGTCAAAACTTGAACGATGTAATACCTACATATTATAGTAATAGACTTTTCTTAACGGCCGAAGTTTTGTAGAAGCTGAAAGCTTTTTCAGCTACAAAATCATGAGCATCCAGTTTTTACAAAACTACCTATCCTGTGCACGTGGAGGTCATTGCTACCAGCTTACAGTGATATCATATTCATAGAGTTCGAAAAGTCATTTCTGACTCCCCAACTCTAAAACCAAATTATTGCGACCATCATTTATTTTTACCTAAAGTTTAATTTCATGGCACATTCCTCCAATATTCTTCCGATTAAATTCGCAGGCGGTTTTAACAATGTTCGCGTCCCATGGGATAGCTGGGGTGAGCGAGGATTAAATGTTAAAGTGTTAGCTGCCGTGGATTCCACTTTACACAGTTGCAATATACTTGTTTCACGACATTACATTAACGTTAAATTAAAACCAGTTGAATTTTCGGTTAAACAGCTTTAATTATTTTACAATTATATTTCTGTCCTATGTCCTTCGAGTAGACAAGGGTTCATGTAGATCCAGGTTGTAAGGATTTCTTGACATCAAATAAGAATGTGTACCTACTTATATTTTAGTTTGTATTTTAGATTTTCGTTGGTACAATAAGATCTTTACTTACAGTTGAATATTTTACAGTATTTTATTATATGAATAGAAAGAGCACATTCATCCACTTTAGAAAGCAAACAAAAGACCCATTTCTATTAGAATCTGTTTTACCAACATTCCAACTTTAATTAACAACGCGTTGTTGTTTCTATTGTCTTTCGAATTTAGAGCAGGAACAATCCCTGTCTAGTTCATATCGCGAACACCCAACAGTTGGTCTAATATTGACAAACGTTGTGACATTTACTCAACTCTCAACTGTACAAAAAGAGCCCTGAAATGGTCAAACTTAGGATAAAATACACAGATAAATATTCCATGTTCAATAATATTAGGCACTTTCTCTTTTCTTTTTATTGGCAAATTATTAATATTTTTGAAAATATGGCGTTAATACAACCTGAAAACTTTACTATTATTGGTCATCTTACTCGTCTCGTAACTTTTTTGTCTAATTGAGTGACAGATCGATAATTAGATATAAGTAACTAGATTTACTTACTAGTAATTGAATGTGGATGGATCTAATTTATGGTTTTCTTTCTTTTTCAGGTACTGAAACACGTAACAAAAAGCAACTCTAACTGTGAAATTAGAAATGTGCTTCAATAAGAACCTCATTAAGCTGGCGGACTACTTCCGATTACAGTCAGTTATATCTCGTTAGTGACGTACGTGAAAAAAATCGAAATGATCTGCAACAGAAAAATTGTGTTCACAAAACTTTTGCTGTGCTTCTTTGTGTCTGGTGCCTGCGGCCGCTCGTGGGCCAACCACCATGACACCACGACGTCCACGACGCAAACCACGCCCACCACGAGCCCTGTCCCCAAGAACATTCACAGCGACCCCCTTATCGTTGAAACAAAGAGCGGCCTCGTCAAGGGTTACCCCAAAACAGTAATGGGACGTGAGGTTCACATATTCACAGGAATACCATTCGCCAAACCTCCACTAGGTCCCCTCAGATTCCGTAAGCCCGTACCAATAGATCCGTGGCATGGCGTCCTTGAAGCCACCAGTATGCCTAACAGCTGTTATCAGGAAAGGTATGAGTACTTCCCTGGCTTTGAGGGTGAAGAAATGTGGAATCCTAACACAAACATATCAGAAGATTGCCTTTATCTAAATATATGGGTACCGCAACATTTGCGAGTCCGTCACCACCAGGACAAACCATTGACTGAGAAGCCTAAAGTGCCAATACTTGTGTGGATATACGGCGGAGGTTATATGAGCGGCACAGCGACACTTGACCTATATAAAGCGGACATTATGGCTTCTTCCAGTGATGTAATAGTTGCTTCCATGCAGTATAGGGTTGGTGCATTCGGGTTTTTGTATCTAAATAAGTTTTTCTCATCGGGAAGCGAAGAAGCTCCTGGGAACATGGGTCTGTGGGATCAACAGTTGGCCATTCGTTGGATTAAGGATAATGCTCGCGCTTTTGGCGGTGATCCAGAATTGATAACGTTGTTTGGGGAGTCAGCCGGTGGGGGCAGCGTAAGTTTACACATGCTTTCACCAGAAATGAAAGGTCTGTTCAAGAGAGGAATATTACAGTCCGGAACTTTGAATGCTCCTTGGAGTTGGATGACAGGAGAGAGAGCTCAAGATATCGGCAAGGTTTTAGTGGACGATTGTAACTGTAACAGTTCTCTGTTAGCCGTTGACCCTAGCCTGGTTATGGACTGTATGCGCGGCGTGGACGCTAAGACCATTTCTGTACAACAATGGAACTCGTACACCGGTATATTAGGATTCCCGTCAGCGCCTACTGTCGACGGCGTGTTTTTGCCGAAGGACCCCGATACGATGATGAAGGAAGGCAATTTCCATAATACCGAAGTGCTTCTTGGAAGTAATCAAGACGAAGGTAAGTTTTTGTCGATCAAGTTAATGCGACTTCTTATTATAAAGTATATCGTACATGCCACCACAAATTGAATTACGTTGATGGACGTTGTCAACGTAACGCGATAAAGCTAACGCGTTTGGACCTTTTGAAAGTTTCGGAAAATATTTGCCGCGTGTACATCAATATTATATTGATGAAAAACTTTCGTCATATCTGGCTGTTGAATCTAGGGGGAGTGAAAGTTGACCGTGCCGTATCGTGTAATTCCCACTACGCATAAAGGCTTAGGGTTTATCAATATCGGTGAGAGTTCGAGGCCGCGTCTGGCCGTCTCTGCGCGGCGAGTGTCGCGCCTGCGCAAACTCGAGACACAACAATACCACGCCGCGGGGATAAGGGCAACCTCACATTTATTACTCATAAACTATCATTGCACGTTTATACCCTGAACATATAATTTACCCATTAGTATTGCTAGCTGTTTTCAAACTCTAGATAAATAAATCACCAGTTCGCCCAGATTGAAATCAAATATCATCTTGAAACATGACATCAAACAACCTGTTGTTTCTGCGAAACGTAAACAAACGCTTGATATAATTTAAATACAAACTCAACGTTGCTCAAATTCCTAGAAACGGTACAGAATAAATAGTAATATCAACATGAAACTACTACGACGTATAATCAAATCAGTGGGTAGCCTTACTCGTACTACCATGTACTACAGACTCGCCCACGTAGCTAGGTGCTCCCGGCACGCCCCCCGGAGTCCCGGCTGTTGCCACGCATCCCCCCACCCGGCGCATAACACATATGAGGGTAGTAGGATCAGTCCAAACGTAGTAAACCCTTCCACTATCTACAGACACGCTTAGGACTTAGGGTACACACAGAAGACAATCTACAACTTCACGAGAGCTTCCACATTTGGTTTGGAAAACTAGATTAGTCAAAATGACCACAAATAGTTAAAGTCTAACTAAATAATAGTATTCTCCAACTATCCTAATGGGGAACCAATCAATTCGTGTCTTCTTCAATATGCGTATTGAAAAATCTAACATCTTTCACCGGTTCTTTCTTCTAGTCTGACTCTATTGTATTAAAACGTCTGCTATCAAAGCATAAATCTTTGTCGAAGCAAAATTTTACTGAACATTTTTATCTTATGCTAGGAGATACCTAGATACAGTTTTCAAAGCTGCGGTAATGGCTCGGAGTTCAAACTTTAAATTATTCATGCGAAAGTAGTTTAAAGCAAATATTTTGTGAGCGATATTGAAATTGAACGATAACATAGTTTGAGGATATCTGTGCGCTTACCATGAGTTTACGTTAGGTGTGCTCGCTAGCGACTGCGTAAAAAAATGACATTAATTGTATGACATATTGTGCAGCGCCCCTAGTGGCTACTTTCAAGAAACAAAATCTTCATAGAGATTTTTGACGTTCTCGCTAGCGAGCACACCTAACGTAAACTCATGGTAGGTACACTGATGA
This sequence comes from Ostrinia furnacalis, assembly GCF_004193835.3. Lineage (NCBI taxonomy): Eukaryota > Metazoa > Arthropoda > Insecta > Lepidoptera > Crambidae > Ostrinia > Ostrinia furnacalis. The sequence goes on from NW_021130826.1 coordinate 330,142, forward strand.
CAGGTATAATTACGTGATGAAAGGCATATTTATGCTTCAGTCTCGAAATTTAGCCATGAAGCTAATCTATGTATAAAATCACCTTGTTCAAACCAGTGTTAAGAGAGATTGGTCTTTAGACTATAAAATATACATTTTTGATATGACATTGATAGATATGTCAAAATCCACCAATCACGCAGCATTTGGACGTCGCGTCTACGTATTGCCATCTGGCGGATTTTTCAATCGCGCAAACCCTCATTGAGTCATGTCAAACGTCTATGGCTCATTAGGTTCGTCACTAAGGTTGACACCTAAGTTATAAGAAACCACACGATAAAAGAAGAACAAGTATATTCCTAAATGTAAAAAACACCTTTAATTTAAATTAATGGGACAGTGTACAATGTCCAAGGATATTAAAAAAAAGTGTTAAAACAAAATATTATCTACGTATCTACCTATTACGTTTGTAAAACAAAAAAGTTTTTTTTTATATCACTCATAGACACATACATAAAATTCAAGCGAAAAGTACGCACAAACGTGTTAATTTCCTTGAAAACAAGCTTAAATGTTTACTTACACATTACGTTATGTCATGCTGTTGAAATGATATACTAAGTTGCAGAGAGACACCTTGTTACATTCCGCGTCCCGGGGTTTCACTTTATTCCCTTTTTACGGTAGCGATGAGATGTACCTGTCTTATAAGGATCCTCAACACGAAAAGATTTTCCCGTTTCCCGTTTCCGACGAACAATTTTCCTCGCATTCGTTGGCTACCTGGTATTTTTTTGTTTAGATTCGTAAAAATGAATTTAGACGAGTGTTCTTAACTTTTTCACTTTATTGGGGTTTTATTTATTCGGATTGTCACCGAGAAGCGTATGTAGGTCATTTTACAATTAGAAACACTCGTAGTTATGTCAAGAGTGCGACCATTTTATATTTATTGATTGTAAGGTTGATTTTGTCACAATTGACGACCAAACGAGCAAACTTATTACATAAGAAATATTAATTTATTAATGCGTCTTACAATATGAGTAAGTATAAGTTTGTATTTACCATCGAAACATTTTCATAGCAAGAATTTTCAAGTCGTGCATAAAATAAGTTTAAAACTTAACTAATGCATTTATTACCATGTACAGCAAAAACAGCAAAAAGCTTTTAAATTACAAATTAACTTTGCATTTTGTTGCGTTAAGACTTTATTATAACAGTACCTACCTATTGCGATGTTTTAAACAAAATAATCCTTACATTATTTTGGATATCAAGAGATGTCTTTTCAAAAAAACACATAATCGTAACTTGGGAACTTTAACAAATCGATCGCGATTTTGAATCCAAATCATTTTATTGATCGAATTCAGTGATTCAAAAATATAAATTGTTCATTTGTATCAACTATGAGATGTTCATTATCGTCCCATTTTCCCAACAAACAAAATAATATTACTTTCACGAGAAATCTTACTTATGAAAGCACAGAAAAAATAAGTAGCTCTTAAATCGTATAAATCAAAAGCTCTCGAGAATTGGTTATCATAAATCCCGTAGACATTGAAAACAGGGTTTGTTAGGATAAACAGTGAATTATACGATGTCACCGAACGATTTGTACGTCTCGTCTCACAGCCTACTTGACCTTGGCCTCGCTACACGAGCTTGCGAATGGTTCCGCACTTTGCCTGGGCCGCACTAAGGACAGCTTTATAATTTTTCATGAAAAAATAAATAGTATTTTTTTTATTGTAAAAAAAACTGCAGGTGCTTAAATTAGGATGACTTTTTAGCTATAGTTCAGTTTCATAAAAGTCAGTGAATCAATAATTACGAGTGATTAAACATAGTCCCTGATCTCTGATGATAATGATAGTTTTTTTAAGGCAAAACACCAATGTATTCTTTAAATTTTTTCAACCAAGATATTCTCGCTAATTAATTAATTACTGAAACACTTAGCGGCAATCTAGCAATCAAATTCAATTACGTTAAAGCCATCATTATTAATTGTATGTCATGTTAATATTGTAATAGTGTAATTAACAGCGCAACAATTATGTTGTCACAGCATTTAGTTACATACAATACAAGTAATATTATCGATTATAAACTACTTGATACATACGTGACATAGGAGATCTATCTGGCTATTGTAAAACGATAACATTTAATTAGATTAGGAAGGTATGATGTGATTTATAAATTAACATAATTTTCATAATAAAAGTACTTTTCATGAATCGTGGAATCTTGGTATATCTTAATTTCTGTTGTAAATTGTAAAAAAAAGTTATTTTTATGCACTTTTAACTCACCCTACATAATTTTTAAGTCTGACTCTGTACTGCAAGAGATCTACACGAGTTGGCAGATAGTTCTAGGCTTTAATGTAGTAGTTAGTTTATTTTCTAGCAAGAATATGTGTAGTTTTTTCTCTTCTTTTCCTAACAATGTTAAGCTTATTAATGATTTTTTATAAATTGATATCAAGTTTAGGTTGACAAAACAATGAAGTAGGTAAGTAGTACCTCTTTAGTGATTTGTTATTAAGTTTTATTAACGGTAAAAAAATATAACATTTTATGAAATATTGACACCTGGCATTCGTTAGATATGTTTTACTACCTAAACATCTAGTACATAATTCCACTTACCAGCTTGGGGCCAAATGGGTAATTATCATCAATAATTTAGTCCACTTTGGACTGTTGAAACAATCCATTTATTTATTTAAAACGACTTTTCGGTTAAACAGACCACGTGTAGTCTGACCTCGTGCCGCCAACCGTCTAGAAAATAACTACGACAATTACTAGGTTTTACTCGCCGACCTGTTTGATTAGCATCTAATTTTTTGGACATTATAATAATGTGATTATTCTTAACTACTAATTGACCTTTCTGACCCTTTTTAAGGTTACACCATATAGACGTAAACTTTACCTAAATAATCACAAAATAGTGAAGTCCGGAATGGGACTTTTTCAGCGCAAGTTTTTTCAAAAGCTAAAGTAACGACTTGAATTGCTCTTAACTTTTAACAAATACGACTTGTTTAATTTACATGCAATGTTTTCGGGAAATATTATATTGACATCAAAAATGCGAAATTAATTTTAACAGCAGTATAACTCTTGAGTAAACAAATCAAATGAAATCTTCAAAGGGTCCTTACGCAAACCAAATCATCAAAAACCGCGGAAAAGTTTCACAAGAAGCCGTGGAAATGTAAAACATAAAAAATACAGCCTAAAAATTACGAGGAGTTTGGAAAAACACGAACAAGCAAACAATATTGTTGCCTCAAGTTATTTACCAACGAAAATATTATTATTTCATATTGCTAATTATTTTGACTGAACACTTTACTAACTGAAGTTATAATGAAATGAATGTTTCCTTTTCAGGAACCTACTTTCTGCTGTACGATTTCCTAGATTACTTTGAGAAGGATGGACCTAGTTTTCTTCAACGAGAAAAGTTTTTAGAGATCGTCGATACTATCTTCAAAGATTTTTCCAAGATTAAGAGGGAAGCTATTGTTTTTCAAGTAAGTATATTTTGTATCTTATTTATCTGTGTGAGATTTTCTATAAATTGCAAGACTCAAGAAAAGTCCAAAAAATAAACATGCGAAAATTCAAAACATATTTTGATAGAATTATTTGTTTGTTTAGTTATAAAAGTACCTATATACGAGTTACCTAAAGCACTACAGTAAATCCATATCAGAAGTTTAAAATATAATGACCTTAGACGCAACCTGCTTAGCCGTAGAAAAATATTATGTTATCTGCAGAGTAGAAAGGACATCAAGAATTCATAACGTTTCACGAGCTTTTATGAATCCGATATGAACCATTACCAAATCGGAAAGGCTGAAATGTTGAATTAAAGAAAAAGGCTACAGTCGAGATTTGACAAAGTAATACGATAACAATAACACTCTTTGTAATGCTATCTTGAAAGGATGGCCAGATGAAATAATGGTGGACTCTACGTAATATAATATGTGAAAGATTTTTGAGATAATGTAATCACAACAATATTAAACCACAAAAAAAAATGATTTGCATTAGATTACAAAAAATACATTAAAATCACAGTTTAATAAAGTGTGTTTTATTAAGATGGCTCTCTCGGAGTCCAGTTAAAGTGAGACTCTATCTCGAAGAAATAAGATTTCGTGCTTCGGAGGTAATGTTACTTAAGATTCGATCTAATTGGTCTGTCATCAGTCAGTTGTTTCAATCCACATGATATAAGAAGTCGGCGCGTTACTAAAGAGCTACTTACTGTACCTATGAATTCTTAACATTTGTAGGTATTAGTATCAAAATCCTCTCGTAGTAAGAGAATAATTCTCTTTAAAACCAATGAACCCAGGTATTAAGTTACTTAGCGTGAGTAACCTTTTAAGCCTGCATCACATGCAAGCAGCCCAACTACTTCTAACTAGTTTAAAATGAGTTCCCAAGAAACGTTAAAGAGGATATCCCATCTTAAATTACCGCCAGCTACGGTAAATGGTTGTCATTTGTTCAATTTTGAACGTTTTGTATTGTTTACGAGCGACAATTTTGTGGGACCATATTATTTGGAAAGCATTTGTGTACTCAATCAACAAATACAAATTGTGTAATGCGTGCTATGATATATTCGACATAAAATACATTTTGTTTTGTCAGAGAGATCAAAAATAATTAAAGTATCTTTTGTTGCAACAAAATTGGAAGTAAGTAATTGAAATTTTCTCATGTTAGGGATAAGAAAATTCATATGCGAGATAGCTAAGGAAGCTAATCTCAGTATTCTAATATGATAATTCAAGATGGATTAAATTGCCCTACTGGCAATGGAAGTTCAAAATTAAATAGGCGCCTCTAAGGCCCATGAGATTTAATCCACTTATTTTTCTTCCGAAGGCGACCACTAACTATAGACAGAATAGCTTTATATGGCGTGCTGGCGACAGATTTAACAGACTGAGTAAGGAACTAGATATTGATTTATTCTATACTAGCATACCAGCGCTTAGGCGGCTGCTGAGCGAGCGTTTTTTTCAAGCCTATCATGTAAGTTTTTTTTTTATCATGTTGTTTATTATAAATATGAGGTAACGGGAACTCTAAAATGGTAAAATTACTATCTCTTTATTACAACATTAGGTGTATCGTGTATCGTATAAATTTTATCTGTTTTTATAATTTCTTTAAATATTCACCACAATTCTATCTGTGGGGACCTATAAGTGGTTATCAAGAGTTATTAACTGTAAAATAATCAATTATGTAAACCCTGGTCTTCCTAATATAAATAAATAAATAAATAAATAAATAAAAATAAATAAATGCTAATTTGCCAAGTTTAATAAAAACCTACAGTTTACATAATTCAAATCCATCAAAAAGAGCTACAAAATGTTAAAAACACAAGCCACACGTTTCAGCGTTAGTAAAGTCCCACAACACAAACAATTTGGAAATTTACATCGGTTTTCGGTCATCAGTTCCCAGCCACAAGTTAAAACGACTAAAAGCGAGCCGAGCGCGTTCATTAAGTTTTTGCTTGCGAGTTCAAGTAGACGCTGTTTGCTGATGCTTTGTATCAACCCCATATTTTGCACAGCGCTTGCAATCTGTTTAAAATGAATATAAAAGCAACTTTGTTTCATTGTATTGCTATACAATTTGTGCAAGATAATACAGAAAGATTTGAATTGAAACTATTTTGATGTTGTTGCTTATTTAAATTCTCATTCTAAAAAATAATTTGATAAAGTAGTTAAGTTTATTTGAAACTTCTTAGACAGCTGCAGACAATATTTAAATTAATCAGAATTGTGAATTTGATCAAATCCAGACCTTTCTCGCTCATTAATTAAAAAAAGCGTTGTACTAATGCGTTAAAACAATTTCAGTACACAGACTGGGAGGAGATTACTGATGGATATCTGAACCAGAAGATGATAGCGGACGTAGTGGGCGATTACTTCTTCGTGTGTCCGACTAACTACTTCGCCGAGATACTATCCGACGCAGGGGTCGACGTTTACTACTACTATTTCACCCATGTAAGTAAATTAAAAGTAGTATTTTAACACACTGCTACTTTGTGTTGTTCGTGTAAGGTGTTGCAACTGGAAATTGAATCTCGCATTTCTGCAAAGGGAAAATGAGAAATAGATAAATCTAGCGAATATCAAACAAATAAGGTTTACCAACTATCTTACTGATGTTGTAAGTAATGTAATAAATGTGGTCTTTACAGCAAGCCTAATATTGCAGTTATTTTGCTACAGATCTGATGTAGAGCACTGCACATTACTGGCTTCATATTAATTTTCTATTGTGCCTGTATCCCTCTGAGAAAGGCATTAAATCCTTTGCTGCTCCAATTACTCATATTATTTAATTTAGTCCTAAAGGTTAGACCAGACCAACGCGTGCAGCCGGCGTGCACGATGACGATGGCGATGGCGACCAGACAGCGTGTATGAATTTGTAGCGATGTGTTCACATCAACGCGTCCTGTCATTGGTCGCGGCGATCTATGCAGCGTCTGCACGCAGCGATCAGCGATCATCGCGACATATTTTGTCACTGTGACGTTTCTGTTTTTTAAAATCGATGTAATAAATAGTAATTAGGATCTGTTAAAAAGTTTTTACACAATTAAAAATGAATTATTCATAACATACCACTAGTCTGACCTACTTGAATAATAAAAAGGTTTTAGAATAAAGTATCAATATCAGAATTTATTTTTTGGAAATAAACAAATTATTTTAGTTTTCTCGAGAACCTGCTTCTTCAACTTCATAAATAAAATTGGGATAATAACTGCAGAACAAAATAATTGAGAATGTACATGTCTGCAGCTTTCTCAAAGGCCCTAGAGCAATTCTAAGTACCTATGCCATAAATAAAAACCTAATTAAAGTCATCAAACGTCTCAGTCATTAATTTAGTGCCACTAGAAACACCTAGTTGATCAAAACTGATGTGTTTTTGTATTTTTGGGTTATTATTGAAGACAAAAAAGATATTGGGACTATTATGTACTCTGTGGTTTGGGTGCATAATGTAATTTCCTTTGCCTTAAAAAAAGTAAATGTCAAGATGACTGTTGCACCAAAAATGAAAATGAAAATTGATTTTGATAGATGTTGTGTTGAGTTCTGTGTAGTTTTGTGCGATTTAACGATAAGAACGACAATGGTAAAAGGTAATGGGGGCAAATTTTTTCCCTCAAGGAAAAAGATGAATTGGATATAATCTCACTTGCCCACAAGGATACTGTACGAGCACGTCAGCATCGACCGCGACCTACAACATGCTAGCCGACTGGCCCATGAACCCTGAACGAACGTGCACCGTAGGCACTCTACACCGACGGCACATTGGACTGGACACATTGAATTGTGTACATTATGTAAATCTTGTATATAGCAATAGCATAACAGTAATAAACCAGATATCAACCGTCCGCGTTGTGTTTCATTTCCCCCACTGAGGCCAAGAAAGCCTTAGTGCAGTCCTCCTTCCTATCAAACCTTTCTTTAAATCTAATTAAAAGGTATTGTTAGGGCTCTAGGGACTACAAACGAGTGCATTACTGCAGCAAAATTTTTATAAATGTTGTGCTTCAGAGAGTCGAGAGTATAGCAGATAATTAGTCCATCTATAATATATGGCCGCCTGAATAAACTTGAGTGAAAACGTGTTTCCACTGTCTCAATTGCATCAAAAGCTCCAAACAAATAATTTAATTCAGTTTCCATTTTGCCGAATAGGCGTGATTGACAATATGCGTGACAGTTGTGGTGACAGTGACAACCTGCACGCGCAGTGATCGCCATCGCCACGGCCATCGCGGTCGCGGCAGTGTGAAACAACTTTTGCACGCGCAGTGGTCGCCATCGCCATCGCCATCGCTGCACGCGTTGGTTTGTCCGAACCTTAAGAAGTTTTACTAAAGTCAATAAAGTAGGTAGGTACGTACTACTTGAAAGTGCACTTGAAAATTAATTTAAGAGTAAAAGAGTTGGCCTTAAAGTCCGGGAAATGTAATAACGGATTAGGTAAAGAAGCCCCGCTGAGAGACTGAGTGAGTTCGGATTCGGACTTTTTTCATAGAGGCATGTTAAAATAATAATGCTTTTGGTTATTTGAATGTTTTGTCTGAATATAAAATCCTCATTTATATATCATAGCTGCTAACAATTTTGTTTACATAACTATAAATAATTTTATCATTATAAAATAACTAACAAATATGATTAGTCGTTGCTTTGTTTTTGGATAAAATGGAGTTTCTGTGACGGATTACCTACTCGTCCAGGATCATAGGGAGACCACACAAGAGATTTAGGCACTTAACCGAGTACAATAGCGTACAATAGATCGTGCTCCAGTTGCAAAATTACTGCCAGTCACAAATATGAAATAACTTGAATTATTTTGAGACAGACCAAAGAATCGCCTGAAAATAATAAACTAATACCAGGCCTGTTCATCTCCGTGAGTTTACATCGAAAACAAAACACGCACGATTGCCCCCTACAAGAGTACTATTCGACAAGGCCTCACATACGAGCGAACATTGACTCACGCACGCGTATTCTTGTGTATGATGGAAAAAAATAAAGAAAATGGTGTACTAAATACTGTGCAGTATTTAACTGCCTAAATAATAATAAAAACACAGAATGTACTTTTTTAAGTTGCCTCAAGACACTGAGAGGTAAATAAGTAGTTAATATTATTCATGATAATTCATGCTAAATCATGTATTTCCTCCGCCATTTTCTGCAGATTGGCACCTCACGTCACATCATTTTACCGAAGTCAGCCCTATAGCTTCGGCGCAGTACCGATCACTGACGTTTGTCAACAAAACTTCTGACAAACTTGCTTGACTCTTGAGACAAGCTAAATTACACCATATTGTTAATGACATTGAGCATACATTTTTTTAAATACCTTCGCGAAGTAAAACTTCTGTACTTAGTACTTATTATTATTCTGTGCTAATACTTATAATTTTAATAATAACCCTCCTTCTAGCACAGTCGGGTAAAAAGTATGTCTTTCAATGGTACGAAGCTCCAGACCTAATTTAATTTCGGAAACCAAAGTATTAGTGCACTCCAAAAAGGCATTCCTGTGACGAAGATGTACTTGAAAACCGTTCCCAGGCTAACACGTTAATTTGGCTAACGAAGCACACACGAGGGCTCTTTCAGACAGCTGCCAGCAACATTCGCTTTTCGCCCCAAACCAGAAACGCGGGTCAAAGAGAAATTGGAATTCCCACTCGTGTAGGTGCGCGAAAACACTTTTTTTCTGAAATATATTGACAAAGCTCGCTTACAAACGTTCAAAGTTTAAACTTTTGAATTTGGAAATTATCTTTTGTTCTTATTTGACAGATTATTTCAAATAAATCGTCGTAGTACCTACCTATCTACTTGAAGCTAGATTAGATTAGCTTCGATTATGTTTGGCAATTATAACAAGAGTAAGGCGGTTATCACACTGCGCCGCGCTCCGCCGCAGTACGCGGGACGACAGATTTAATCATTGTATGTAAGTACCTCGGTTTGTATAGAAAACACGCGCGGCACTTCACACTGACAGCGGGATTTTTTGTATGAAATCACGCGCTCCGCGGTGGAGCGCGGCGCAGTGTGATAACCGCCTAATGTGTGTAAAAATGACATGCAGCCGGCATCCGTGATATCATGATTTTGTTATAACCTATGTCCTCATCATACAGCAAAGGTTATAAAGAAAATCATACCTACAAAATTACGTAATAATGCTTTTCTGTAATTGGTATCCGAATCTCAGGAACTCAACCGGAAACGTTTCAGTATCTTTTCCAATGGAAGCTCGATCAAGCTTAAATTTAATTACAAAGGGAAGCATAGATCATTTGTTAAGCCAATCAAATATCTGTAATTGTTCTCGTCTAGCTATGAGAGATAATTTATACTCGTTTGAGTAAAGGTAAAATAGAATATTAGAATTTCATAAGTACGGAAAAGACAAAACGTTAAAACGATTGTTATTTGTCTTTAAACCTCGTCGTTTGTTTACCGAGTAAAATTTAATTTGCAAATTCTATGGCTCGGATCGCTCTCTAGGGAAAATGAGTGTAATCGCCAAACATTATTAGACTCTACCGTAATATTATGATGAGTCAAACAGTTCAATTTGATGAAAACGATAGCAATCCTCTTTCATCATTGTTTAATTTTGTTTGCTTTTATTACGCGCAATTTTAACGGATCCAAAGTTTATATACCTAGTCCTAGGTAGGTACTTAACTATTCTAGAGGTCAATTATATCTTAATACTCTACGAAAATGCGATATTATGTAATATATTTGTAAAAGTAGCTGGAAGGCGCTGGACGCAGGCTGCTACCAACCGGGCAACATGGAAAGCATTGGGAGAGACCTATGTACAGCAGTGGACGTCCTCTGGCTGAGATGATGATGATGATCAATAAGAAGAAGACGTCACGAACGTTGGATGAGAAATCAATTTATCGTTTGTCATGACGTCACAGCGTATTGTAACCACAAATAATCGTGTGTTTGTGTAAAATAAAACTTCTTGGTTTAAAATAAACCATTTTTGGTGCAATAAATATACATATAGGCCACGTAGATTCTTTAACGTCACAATTGCATCGTCCACCATTGTGCATTGGCCCATTCACTCCTGGGTATTCCATTGTGATTCAATCCAGCTTGCTTTATTGTACCAACTCGAGTGATGCTTTGTTACTATTGATTTTTTTCCTCTGGGAAATAAAATGATCATTTGAAAAGATAAGCAAAGAAACGACTCAGTGAGACTTTGCATTTATATTTTCTCATTGACTCTGATTTTATACGTAGGGTATGCTTTTTCTTTGTAGAGTATCAACCACTAACGGCATTAACCTATTACACGAACTCGCAGTTTTGTTTAATGATTAGTCATAATTAAATTACCACAAGCTTTTAAATGTTCGTGCAAACTTTTAATTTTCTTCACAGCATTATTCCAAAAGTGGTATGTTCAAAATTATTTAATTTTAGAGACGTGTAAAAGTGCTTTTTAAAATCTCACCGAAATTTTCTATAAGACTTGGAAACTGAAAGCCATATTTTGGCATATCCATCCAGTAGTTCGAGTTATCAGCTTTGCATTAATATAATTTTCATAAAAATGTAACTTACTTGTCTTATTTAATTTTATTTGAAAATTTAATGTATTGTTGTCAAGCCCCCAGCACAATGGTGTCATAATTTGTAAATTCCCGTCTAATTAAAATTTAAAACGCTTTTGTTCTCTCCATAATATGACGAGGGTGCTCTAGCTTGGGAATGTCTATATTAACATTAAACTCGACATTGGTCTCTGCAGCCTTAACTTTAAAACGTAGAAACGTTACGATTTTAATGGAATAAGATAGCTACACTATTCGAGTGCCCAAAAGAGCTGGCAAATACAATTATCTGTTATTGTAAATGTAACCTATTCAGCGAAAAATCTCTACAAATTACCCGATTCTCTGCTATTGTAAACCTAATACAGAGAAAAATCTTTACTAAATTACCTTTCGGGAATCTGGACAAAGCTGATAATCCAGTATCCCATTTGATCAAACAAACAAAATCTTTCCTTAATCATCAATTTTATTCGAGGCCAAAAGGAAATTCAATTTTTACGTAAAGCTTTTTATAAACCGTCAAACAGGGAGTGAAACTTATTTAACTGAGTTACCTCTCTGCACCTAATGTAATAATGGTTTTTATGAAATACAGCTTTCCGCCCGCGGCTTCGCCCGCGTGGAATTTTGTCTGTCACAGAAAAACTTTATCGCGCGCGTCCCTGTTTCAAAAACCGGAATAAAAACTATCCTATGTTCTTTCCCGGGACTCAAACTATCTCTATGCCAAATTTCATCAAAATCGGTTGCGAGGTTTAAGCGGGAAAGCGTAACAGACAGACAGACAGACAGACAGACAGACAGACAGACAGAGTTACTTTCGCATTTATAATATTAGTTGGGATTGTCCCTCGCATGTAATGCTTGTTTTGACATGCGCAAAATTGTGATATGTCCAAAGATTTATTTATTTGGCTATTTATATTAGGCAGACTACAATGTAATGTGTGTAATAAGTATTCTATTCCACATCAAAGTTCTTCATCTGAATTTTTATTATTCACAAGAGACACTGAAACAGCACTTATCTCTCCAGTCGTGTAAAGAACGAAAAATAATATTTTCAGTAAGAGTCTGATAAAGCCTTAATTCCTAAGAAATCGTGGTTCGAGCGCTCGCGTTACCAACGGCCATAAATTATAAGTTTGATCTCGACTGCTTAATGGAATGAAGCGGTAAGTCGCGCTAATGCGAAAAAAGTGTCACAAACGACCTTAATATGGTAAAAATGAGATAAATGGTGGACAATAAATCAGGAAGTTAGAGGAGCGTCGCGATTTGTAAGCGACGACGTAACGATTTGACAGACGGGCCGCGATGCCGAGACGTTTTATGGGTCACGAGCCACCAAAACAAGCAACGGAGGGGGCTATTTTTCTTATCACGCAATGAATAATAAAAGGAACGTTGAATTTTTGACTTACGACACGCGATTCTCTAGCTTTTCTCACGTTGCGAAAGGTGGGTATAAAGGATGCGCGGATGAGAGATGTATTGTTTCTGTTTGCAAAGTTTTGTTCGTATCAAATGACTTTCATCAAAATAAAAATACTTTTATTTGAAAAACATAACTAAAGATGGTACATAATATTGGTTTAGTGTTAAAAATAATTTTTAAACTTTTCCTAATCAAACAACACCGACACAGGAATCAGACCAATAAAACAGTACCGATATCAAAAATAATTTGATTAATGTTTTGCCAACGCAATTCCACGTACTACACATAACCCCCACTTAAATAACCGTTGAAACGAACGTTACCATTATTCGGGTACAGGCTTGGGGTTTCGAATGGACAAACGACTGTAATTACGGCGTTCAAGTAAACCCTCAACAGTACGAGGGCCGATCATTGTCGTGTTTAATGTAGGTACAAAAAAGATTATAGCAATTAAAGTGAACCGCTGCAGGCCGGCGAATGATTGCATCTTTAATAAATTAGGCGCGGGTCAGCCCGGCCGGGGCAAAGGTCACAGATTAACAACGCGCTATTTTGGGTTGTGACCCGTCGCCGCTCCATTTCTGTTCGAGACACTGGACTATTTCGCTATGGAACATCTCGATTTTTTAGATTTATTTTTATATTCGCAACTTCATACTTTTAAATCAGAGGATGTGTCTGTGCAGGCTCAAAATCCAAATCTAAAGACTGTCTAAGTAACTAGGTAATTACATAATTTAAAAACCAAAATCTTTATGAGTAATTTTCATATCAATGTATTTTACCGCGAGGCTTTTATTTGCATACAGGAATGACCAAACCCTATTAAGTTTATGTTCATTCCAGAAATTAAGATTTAGTACAATTGACATTCCTACCTAAGTATTAAACTCCCCAAAATAACTAAACCTACGTAAATTCTGTCATCACGTCACCTAGTTTCTGAATAAATTGTCTGTAACAGACGTCTGTCTGTGATTTATCGTCAACACGGATTTAGGATACTTAATGACACGTAAGTGGTCTTTTATAGTTTGAGTTATTTTTATACGTTTCATAAAACCTAAGTAGTAAGTACAAATAAAAAACCTTTAAGTGACCTATTTCGATATAAGACATCGCCATACATACAGTGAAGTTTTCAAGTTTTCTTGTTATTTCTACATACCTACCTGTCGTATAATTATTTTATGCAACATATACTGACATTTACTCGTAATCTATGCTAGTATCTATCTATACTAATATTAAAAATGCGAAAGTAACTCTGTCTGTCTGTCTTGCTTTCACGCCTAAACCACTAACCTGATTTTAATGAAATTTGGCATAGAGATAGTTTGAGTCCCGGGAAAGGACATAGGATAGTTTTTATTCCGGTTTTTGAAACAGGGACGCGCGCGATAAAGTTTTTCTTTGACAGACAAAATTCCACGCGGGCGAAGCCGCGGGCAGAAAGCTAGTAAGATACAAAAACTTATTTTCAGCCGTCTCAGTAGTGAGGTTCACGAGCTCAACATTTTCTAATCCTGTGTGTGACTAACTTGTACCACAAAATTACCATAATTATAAAACTATGTATATTTTGCCCCTGATGTTACTTGTTAACCTGTTAGTTACTCGTATTAGCGTATTTCAATTAGTTGTTAAATCTATTCTCTATCGCTTGGAAAATACGAAATAACATTTAGGATTTTCAAACTTTTTCCGGATGCAAATGGACAGTCGCGCCACTTAACCTAGAATTTTACCGCCTATTTCCAGCGACCGGTATTGATTGGGACAGTTTTTAGGAGCATTTATAGGTATGTAAATTATTTAGCTTGCTCTCTTCACAGAAGATTTGATATTGACCGACTGAACTTAATTATTCATTCTGATTGTTCAATCTAAATATTTTTAGACATACCTACTACCTAGCCTAGTTGTAGAGTCGGTCATATTTTGAATTTAAGGGAGCCATGATAATTTACTTCCTTTGTTTCATGATAAGAACTTAACAAAACGTGTAAATCAATAATGAATTATCTGAACACAATCTTGTTACCGCGCAAATTGTAACGCGTTATTAATTAAACGCCGCTCTGAAAGACGACCCCAATTCTGCTTTAGGGAGGCCACAGAAAATAAATTTTAAAATCTCGCGGGTATTACAAGATGTTACATAAATGTGGGCTGACCTTTCCACAAGTGTGTTACATACGTAGTCATAGCATGCATGACAACGCATACGTAGCCGGCCGCTTGCATTATTAAGCGGACGCCGCGTACCTAACAGCCGCTTTTAATTCAATGGCTCACTTAAAACCTTACCAAATACGGTGGTAACCGTTGCCAAGGTTTTACATTGAGTGTTATGTTAAGGGAGGTTTTTGAACCCTCGGGGATTTGACTCTCTGACACTTGATGTACGCTGCAGCGATGAAGTTGTCATTATACTCCCCGAGGGGACATGATTTTACAGAATTATTGCTGTCGTGTTAATGAACACGCATACAATTAGCATCTACTGAGCCGTAAGTTCTAATTTAGACGAAGCGAAGCGAATAATATCAAATAATTGTTTTGCTAGGCTCATCTTGAAACCGCAAAAATAAATGACCTTTTTTTTCTTGGAAAACTGATACTTTGTAATATATCTGGGTAATTTGATCAATTTTCGTATTGGTAATTCATCTACAAATGGACATAATGCGTAGGTTAACAAAAAACTTTGATCTTACTTTGAGAAGAAAACAGTTTGTTCAGCACATTGTTTTACAGAAAATGTGTCAGAATAATAAATGATTGAAATAGCCCAAAGGTCAGCTCCTGCTTTTGAAAACATCCATCAAAGTTTTGATCGTAGGCGTAACAATCATAACGAATTGAGACTTAGCGTCGGCGTTACTCAGCGTTATTAGTTGTGAAAGAACTTCTCCAACTAAGTTAATAATAACAAAACAAAACGTGGTGGGCATTAAGTAAATTAACTTGGTTTATTTTTCGTAGTTGTAGGAAAAGCGTGTTTGCTCGGGATTCACATTTCAATTCCTTTATCCATGTAAAACCTAAATACCATTTCCCACTTTTCTCCTGGAAAAATGCTATGCCGGTTTTACTCTGATAAAATTGTATTTCAAACAAAACAGCTATTTTTCGATGGATATTTATTTACCTATCTCGACTTAAACTAAAACTAAAACCATTAAAATGTTGTTTTATTGTCCCGAAGCAGTGGTAGGGTTAATATTGGGATGTGTAAAAGTGCTTTTTAAAAGCCTATTTGCAAAAATAAATGAGTTTTATGAGTTTTTTATTAAAGTTCTAAAACAACCAATTTAATTTCTCTCTTACAGCGTACCAGCACGAGTCTCTGGGGCGAATGGATGGGGGTCATGCACGGCGACGAGATGGAGTATGTGTTCGGGCACCCGTTGAACATGTCTCTGCAATACCACACCAGGGAGCGTGACTTGGCAGCTCACATCATGCAGTCTTTCACTAGATTTGCTTTAACTGGGTAAGAATCTTCTTTTGCGTATACTTTTTTTTCCAAAATGGGGAGAACAGGGATATGTTTGTCATCTGGATGTTATGGCGTAAGTACACTATGCGGAAAATTGTCCAAGTCGAAGTGCTAGCCCGCACATCGAAGTATGGGTGACGCACCGGTCGGGGAAGGAGAAAGTAACCGAGTTGGCGTTTACACTTCTTGGTGACAATTTTCCGCATTACTTGCACCATTAAGTATCAGTTGATTATGTGTTGGTTATTACTCGGGACGTCTATTGAAAAGTAATTTATTTGTTTTTTACGGGAATTTGGTAATCTAGTAATCTATTTCAAAGCAGTCAATGTACTCGCGTAAATTACGTAATTTCTGCATGTTTTCATGAATTTTATTTAGAGCTGAGTTTTCAAGTTACACACTTACCTAACGAAGTAAATATTACGAGTATGTATAGAAAGTAAAACGTGATAGTAACAAACTTTTTAACTTTTCTTTTTCAGAAAACCTCACAAACCTGACGAGAAGTGGCCGCTGTACTCGAGAGCTTCGCCACACTACTACACGTACACTGCTGATGGCACGAGTGGACCTGCCGGCCCTCGCGGACCCAGGGCTTCGGCGTGCGCCTTCTGGAACGACTTCTTGAACAAGCTGAATGGTTAGTGTGCAAAGATTTTTTTTTTGTGTCCAATTCAAAATGTTTTATTCTATTTTGAGCTAAAATTTCTAATATTTTCCGTGATTAGATGATTAATGATTAACACGACACGTTAAAGAATGTGTGTAGGAAAAATCCACCCTCTCGTCTCTTTTAAACAAAAGGTCGCACTAGAAAATAAATGATCTGATGATGATGTAGGTCATTAATTAATTAATAATCAAGGTCATGTTCTTGTCTTAACCTAATTGAATATTAAAGAAAACTCGTTTATCATTGGCCTAACATTTCAGGAATTTCATTTCAGTGTACCTACCTACCTAATCCAGAAATCACTCTTTCTTTGTTGAGTGTGAGTGAGTTACTAAGTAAATTGATATTAAAATGTGTTATTATTATTTATTTTACAGAATTAGAGCATGTGCCGTGTGACCGAGCCGTCACAGGGCCATACAGCAGCGTCGCTGGCACCACCCTGCCAATCCTGATGCTGACTGCTCTCGCCACCACAGTCGCAGTGTAAACTTGATCACAGTTTATTCTTGTGAGCAAGCATATGCTTGAAAAACATTCAGTGAAATATTTAGACCTAAGTAGAAAAATGTGTGTTATGTGATGATATTTTGTATGAGGCTTTTAATTTTAAAGTTGAATAATTAGTAACAATGTGAAAATATTTTAACTGATTTCTTGAATCGGATAAATTAAATACATCCAAAAAGACATTTGGAATTTAAAAATTATTGACTGTGCATTGGTGAAATTTGAGGATTCGGATATCTGATTTCAATTAAAATATTTACATTAATTTGTTGTTTAATAAGATAATTTATTAGACCATCAAAAAGTAAAACAATATTCCTTGGAATATCATAATTTTGTAGTTTTGAATGTACAAGGTACCCCTTCATTTATTTTCTACATAAAATGCTTGATAAAACGTTATTGGTATAAATTAAGTAAAACTTTGTACTAGAAAGATGCGAAATTTAAAATGACCTGTGAAAAGCTTGTCGTAAATAGGGATGGATGAAATGTATTAAAATAAGAAAAAGTTTTTATTGATTGTTTGTCGTGGTAGAGTTTTATTTGTGATTTTTAATAGGAGCCCTCGGGTAATTGTTAAAGTATAATAATGATAATTTTAACGCTGAATATATGTATAATTATACATTGTAAGATTTTATTCTAAATGTTCACGTTGAATGTATTGAGTTGATTAGTTTAAAATGTTCCTGTACCTAGTTGATTCATATGTTTGGTGTTTTATGATAAGTTAGAATTAAATCGTTGCTAAATTTGATACTGTAATCCAACATGCAATGATTAGATTTGTGTGTAATGTAATGTGTAATGGTTAGGGAACTAAATGTCAGCTTTGATTGTTAAAGCGATGCTTTCACACAACATGGGTTTATCACCATACATATCAAAGTGTGCCTCTGCTTAAATAGCAAAGTAAATGAATCATATCTTTATCCTAGCGAGAATTTAGAGATTTATAATATAATAAATAATATATTATTATAATGAAAGTCGAGCGTATACTGTTAGACAAATTTTTATCAATATACCTATTTATGTATATATACTACTATTTAGGATGCTATAAAATTCGTACCACTTGAGAATCTTATGAACTCAAAATTCTTATGACTTCGAACAGATAAATAGTATATTTTGTAAATATCCCTTCTTATGAATAGGACGCAATATTCTGAACAAAAATAGACTTTCCTACGTACGTACGTTTATATTCTTATTCAAGTAAATTGTTATGACAAAACACTTTAGAATTAAACACCACTTATTGTTATTGAATGTGTTGGCTCAAAACTATTTCCGGAGAGAATCGCTGAACATTCCACTGCCATGAACATTATAATTATTTGTGCGAATTTCAACATTGTGTTTTAGTGATAATCTCTTGTTCACTTCGAAAAATTCACAGTAAATTACAATGTTCATTTATAAATGATGGTTTATATTACATACTATTATTTTTACGTTTGTTATTTCTAAATATTAATTCTGATTTATAAAATCTGTTAAAATTAGTCCTATTCAAATTGAAAAGATTTGACTCTCATTTTGTTAAACTAAATACAAAACCACAAAAAGTACGGTTATTGCTTACATCTGTGGGCTATAAACCAGTATCTTAAGAATTATTACGGTCCTCATTTGACGCCCCAAGAGGTGTTATAAAGTTGTTCTATGCTCTACATATAAAACTTTCTTTTTGAATGGGACTTAATTATTTCGTAGCAGAATTTCATCATCTTCATAATACTTCGATCAAAAATGTGTCTTTCTTTCTCTATTGTCGACAATAGCATAATAGTTTCTTCAACAACACTTAATCTGTAGCTTAATAATGCTTTAAGTGAAAAGTATCTTATGAATTTAATAACAATTTTATACTTACATAATTTGTACTAAGACATATAGTATTAAATATATATGCGATTGTCAATTACTATCCATGAAAGAGTTTTGAAAGAATTGGGAACATATCGGAAGAATGTTAAGGGTAGGTATAATAAAATGTAATTGCTTAAAATGTGAATAAAATATGTAAGAATCATAGTACAAGTTAGTTTTTGTTTTGCGATTTCATGACGTTGTTACGTCTACTTTATTGTCACCTTTATTCGTATGTGTTTAATGTTGCCTTTTGAAGGTATAATGCAAGATTAGCACAAGTAGTTTGTGGGTCACATCATTTGCTTGTCCTACAATGGAAGTGTGGCTCTGGTCTGAACTCGTTAATGTTGCACCATTGCGCTTTTATGTCGATCAAGCACAATTTTGAGAAGTTGATGGGATAGCTTTAATTAGCAAAAATAAGATGTAAAGTGATCTAAATAAGATTTAAAATATTTTAAGTAGTGAAAATAACGCGTCATTATTGTTCCGTTACTCACAAAAAGTTATGGTTTTCTAAAAGTTAGTAAGCACAAACTAATTAGTTCAACATCATAAAATACAAGAAAATAAGGTAATAATAATAAACCAATTTGCTTCAAATTGTTGTATAAATTGTAGGTTCATATTAATTTTATGGCGTAAATGAAGTAATTAATAATTTTGTTCTTTTAGGTAAGGTTAACAGCAGTGTATTCCATTTTCTGAAAAAATACATAAGTGAAATCCAAATATTAGCATGGTAATATTGGTAAACATCAATTTACATCTTTAATTTTACGGGCCTAAATTTAATTACTTTTATTACAAAAACTTTTCTTCATGACAAATCATCATCGATAAATTTCGTTAACATGTTGTCAATAAGGTAATCATTAGGTGTAGTGTTTAGAATGATATATTAAGGCAAAGATTGAATGTGATTGCCATTAGTATTTTATGTACGTATCTGTAAGTATTTAATTCTCCTAATAGTTTTCTGCTGATCAAACAATATCTACTGTAATTAGAATGTAGAAGCATCGTTATATGGTCGCACGCAAGATCTATGTCCATACTTGTAATTCATGAAAGGTGGTTAAATGAGTCGTTAGTTTTGAGGACATGTTTGAAGAGCGAATCTTTGATAGAGAATGCATTTGTCAGTTCAATGTGTAGTTGAATAAATGGTTTGTTATATAAAAATAAATGTTCAATGTTTTGTGTAAAACGAAAATATCTGATACGCAAATCTTAGTAGGTACTGCTTTACAAATTAGGTGCTAATTTAACTGTGTGTATACATAATTAATGTGCACTTATTCATTTTATACTACTGTAAACAACAAATGCGAATGACGTCGACAATATCTATTTTATATTTTGGACTTGAACGAAGCGATGTCTTCGGCTTCGTGGTTGCTTTTTATTTCAAACGTATTTCTGTATTTCTCACATGTTATACCTTCACTATTAATACACGGTGTCGATTGTTTCCTCGCAAAAAAAAATCTAAAGAATTTCCAAAAGTATTGCGTCAAATGTTAGATTTTATTAGTAAGATGATTATAATTCGTTTGTACAGTTGCATGAAGATTTATTTCACTGTAGTAAGATCAAATATTTTTATCTGAATACTTTTAGACAATAGTCATAATATTTTGCTTTAAATATTTAATTATTATCTCTATCCAGAAAATACTCAATAAAATTTACTTAAAAATATTGTTTTAATATTCCTCTGTAACGTCCTTACCACCTTTTCTTACCTACCCATAAAAATACTAATTAAAAGAATTTTAAAAGTTGGCAATATACGAGTAAGTACCATTATGTTTAAGACATTGATCACGAAAAGGTTTCCAACAAACGAGATAATATACCTTCTTATCGATAATGCTAGAAGGGATATGCTCTACCAAACGATCTAATGGATTTATCAAACCATCTAAGCAATGACCGAGGGCTTGTTATCGACATAAAAGGTCGATGGTTATCATGGTAACAACACACCTACCCTACTACGTTAATAAAACGAATACGTTTACTTTAGCTAATCATCTGACACTATTTACGCTTCGAGCTTGCTATAAAAAGCGAATATCCTTTCTGGTAGCTGAATAACTAGCCTCCAAAGTCCTATGACAGCTATTTTGGCTAGAGTTAGGTAGATGTCGCTCTATGTTCCAATCACTGAACCCGAACCATTTCGGGACCTCGAATGGGACCCATTGAATCCACAACTCTATGTTGGAGACACGTTACTCACAACAAATCTCTGTAGATGTCACTAGTTATTCGGAGACATTTTCTTCTTTAGCTCTACTACGAATTTGTCTTTTACGAATTTTTTTTTTTCATAAAACAAGTAACTAAATACAGCTATTAAGTATAAATAAAACCTACCTTTTCATCATCATCAAAAATGGTTTCAAACTATATTTTTCATTATTTTTTTAAAGTTGCTCAGTAGTTTTCTAGCTAACTCCAGCTGTGCTTTGAGTATTACTAATTCAGAACAAACTTTTACCGTAAGAACTTTGGCTCGGTTATGAAATTGTATACTGTTTGTGTATTGTTGTTAGAACTTTGAAAGGTCTTGATTTTCAAACTCAAGTAGTTTAAGTAAAAACCTGAATTTGAAAGATTTTAGCCCGTGCTTATACAGGTTAAGGATTAATCCCATTCTAAAAATATTTCAGCACATTAGACTTCACGTTTTTGTTGCAATATCGATCTAATTACAAGTACATAAGATGCTAGAGGGTTTAGCCTGATGTGCCTTTATCTGTACATAGACACCCTGTTATTAGCTTACCTTAATACTTCAAGCACTACCTTACGGACTGACGCGGATATTACTACTTACTCGTACGGTTTGACTGAAATAGTGCAATCTTCATCTTGGTGGATATGTCGCAGGCAAATTGTATGAATCCGCATTTTACAAACGGCGTCGTCAGTTTACAAACGCTCGCTGTTCTATGAAATGCCGAAGGCAAATTGGCGACTCATTAATTGATAAAGTTTCGACTATGATTGTTGCAATAGGGTGACCATCATAAAACACATGTTGGACAAATCAGACTTAATTAATCAGGTAGGTATCTATTCAGGTAAGACAAACCTAAAATACTAGCTACTCCTAAAGTAATTAAAATATTTTCGTAATAAAAACGACACTAAACTAATTTAAACTATTGACGTACCTATAGGTAGGTACATAAAACTATGACATAAAATAAGTTTCGATAGTCAGTCCTTTAATTAAGTCTTACATTTTAATTATACCTAGAAGAAGTCTAGAAGACAACACAATATTTTTTTAAACCAATAATATTCCGCAGCAGTCCTCCACCAGTCCGAGCACCAGATTCCATTGTCACCTTAGCGTTTTTTACGTGCCGGATAACCTCAAAAACTATTTCCTTTTTCCATAGCTTTTTCACTGCTCCTATTTGTGAATCGTAAAATATTTTTAATTCACTAAGTATAATAAATGTCTTTTTTTGTGAAAAGTCCTTTGAATACGTAAAATTTGCACTGTCTTCTGTATCACAACACCACGACTCGACGCCATTTTTCTTGTTTTGATTAGCAGCGCCTCGCGTGGTAAGAAAAAGAACTAAATACTTCAATTTGCCGCGGCATTTTGTAAACAGCAATTGAATTGGCTATCAAATGTTTTGGCATATTATAAAGTGCCCAGGCAATTTAC